>NW_024080841.1:1934778-2256020 GCF_003009895.1 Hyaena hyaena | reverse complement strand
AGGAGAGGAGAGGAGAGGAAGGAGAATTGTCCCTATACTCTTCACAGTCCAAAGGGGCTCCTTTCCTGGTTGTTCTTGCCTGAAAAATGAAGTCGCTCTTGGTATTTTAGCTGCTGGAGACCTACCACGATGCAGCTGTGCAGGAGGGCCACCCCCATAGCTCTCGCCCCTTTTTGGCTGCGAGAGCCAAAAAGGAAAAAGGAAAAACTTCAACTTTTCCCCACCGTGTTTCTCCCTGGCTTGCAGGGTCCCTTTGTTTGATCACCTGGTCAAAAAGACAAGGTTTCTCCCCAAGTGTTTGTTACCCTCCAGTTCTGCAACCAACCCTGCCCTGAGTTAAAGCTACAAAATGAAAGATGGGGAAATAAACCTTTTGTGCTTTTTGACTCCTCTCCCCCACCATCTTCTTTTGGTTACTTTTCAGAATCCTCAGGCAGTTGCTTTTTATATTTTGTTCCCAGTTTTCCATTGTGATTAGAGAGCTAGGCTATAGTGGGCTTACCCAGTTGTGGCTGGCACTAGAAGTCTCCTATTTTTAGATTTTTAAAACATATGTTTTCATAAACTATACATTTTTTCTTTTAATTTCTTTATAATGAAATATTCTAAATAATACAAATGAGACAATTTAATGAACACTTATGTAACCACCACTCAGCTTTATCAAATTGATGTAATATATTAAGTATTATGTAACATTAATTAAGTAATATGTCATTGCTTTAGTTTCTTTTCTTTATTTTTTTAAAAATTTTTTTGTAAAGAAAAAATTACAGACTCATTTGTAGTTCTCTGAATAGCTTTCCTGATCTCATTCCTTCCCTCCCAGTACAGTTCATCACAGTTATGCATTTGGTGCTTTTCATATTCTCATGCACACACTAAAATTAATTTTGAGGGTTTTTAAAATGTAATTTTTGCTTATTTAATGCTATCTTAAATTATACCTTAATCTATTAAGATTAAGATATAGATTATACCTTTATTTTTTTAAATATTGGTATACACTGTACAGTAACCAAATTCTTACCCTGTTAAGGTTTGTGTGTGTGTGTGTGTGTGTGTGTATGTGTGTATGTGTGTGTATGTTTATATATTTTTATTTTAGCTTGACTTGAGCTGAGGTTTATCTTCATTCCATCCAAAGTTTAAGAAGGCAATATTAAACATATGGAACATTCTCCAAAATAAATCACATACTGAGACATAAATCAGCCCTTGACAAGTACAAAAAGAATGAGATCATACCATTCATATTTTCAGATCACAATTCTACGAAACCCAAAATCAACCACAAGAAGAGATTTAGAAAGACCATGAATACTTGGAGATTAAAGAACATTCTACTGAAGAATAAATGGGCTAACCTAGAAAGTAAAGAGGAAATTAAAAAGTACATGGAAGCCAATGAAAATGATAACACAACAGCCCAAAACCTTTGGGATGCAGCAAAGGCGGTCATAAGAGGGAAGTATATAGCAATCCAGGCCTTCCTAAGGAAGGAAGAAAGGTCTCAGATACACAACCTAAACTTAATCCTTAAAGAACTGGTAAAACAGCAAATAAAGTCCCCAAACCCCCAGAAGACAGGAAATAATAAAAACTAGAGCAGAAATCAATGCTATTGAAATAAATAAATTTAAAAAACCCCAGCAAAACAGTAGAACAGTTCAATGAAACCAGGAGCTGGTTCTTTGAAAGAATTAACAAAATTGATAAACATCTAGCCACTCTGATCAAAAAGAAAAAAGAAAAGACCCAAATAAATAAAATCAAGAATGAAGGAGGAGAGATCACAACCAATACTGCAGAAATATAAACAATAATAAGAGAATATTATGAGCAATTATATGCCAATAAATTGGGCAGTCTGGAAGAGATGGACAAATTCCTAGAAACATATAAACTACAAAAACTGAAACAGGAAGAAATAGAGAATTTGAACAGACCCATAACCAGTAAAGAAATTGAATCAGTAATCAAAAATCTTCCAAAAAACAAGAGTCCAGGACAGGATGGCTTTCCAGGGTAATTCTACCAAACATTTAAAGAAGAGTTAACACCTATTTTTTGAACCTGTTCCAAAAAATAGAAATGGAAGGCAAACTTCCAAACTCATTCTATGAGGCCAGCATTACCTTTATTCCAAAACTAGACAAACACCCTACTAACAAGGAGAACTATAAAACAATTTCCCTGATGAACATGGATGCAAAAATTCTCCACAAAATAACAGCCAACCGGATCCAACAATGCATTAAAAAAATTATTCACCATGATCAAGTGGGATTTATACCTGGGATGCAAGCTGGTTCAATATCTGCAAGTCAATCAGTGTGATAGATCACATTAATAAAAGAAAGGATAAGAACCATATGATCCTCTCAATAGATACAGAAATTGCATTTGACAAAATAAAGCACCCTTTCATGATAAAAACCCTCAAGAAAGTAGGGGTAGAAGGATCATACCTCAAGATCATAAAAGCCATATTTGAAAGACCTACCACTAATATCATCCTCAATGGGAAAAAGCTGAGACCTTTTCCCCTTAGGTCAGGAACACAAGGATGTCCACTCTCACCAGTCGTATTCAACTTAGTGTTGGAAGTCCTAGTCTCAGCAATCAGATAACACAAAGAAATAAAAGGCATCCAAATTGGCAAGGAAGAAGTCAAACATTCACTGTTGACAGATGGTATGATACTCTATGTTGAAAACCCAAAAAATTGCACCAAAAACACTGCTAGAACTGATCCATGAATTCAGCAAAGTTGCAGGATATAAAATCAATGCACAGAAATAGGTAGCATTTCTGTTCTGTACACCAATAATGAAGCAGCAGAAAGAGAAATCAAGTAATTGATCTCCTTTATAATTGCACCAAAAACCATAAAATACCTAGGGATAAATCTAACCTAAGCAGTGAAAAATGTATACACTGAAACTATAGAAACCTTATGATAGAAATTGAAGAAGACACACAAAAAAAGGAAAGGTATTCCATGCTCATGCATTGGAAGAACAAATATTGTTAAAATGTTGACACTACCCAAAGCAGTCTACATATTCAATAAAATCCCTAGCAAAATAACACCAGCATCCCTATGAAAATAACACCAGAGCTAGAACAAACAATCCTAAACTTTGTATGGAACCAGGAAATACCCCAAATAGCCAAAGCAATCCTGAAAATGAAAACCAAAGCTGGAGGCATTACAGTTCCCGACTTCAGGATGTAATACAAAGCTGTAATCATCAATACACGATGGTACTGGCACAAAAAGAGACACTTAGATCAATGGAACAGGATAGATAGCAGGAACTGGACTCACAAACAAATGGCCAACTCATCTTTGACAAAGCAGGAAAAAATATCCAACAGAATAAAGACAGTCACTTCAGCAAATGGTGTTGGAAAACTGGACTGCGACATGCAGAAAGATGAACCTGGACCACTTTCTTACACCAGACACAAAAATAAACTCAAAATGGATGTAAGACCTAAATGTAAGACAGGAAACCATCAAAATCCTAGAAGACAAAGTAGGCAAAAACCTCTTTGACCTCGGCCGCAGCAGCTTTTTACTCAACATGTCTCCAGAGTCAAGGGAAACAAAGCAAAAATGAACTATTGGGACCTCATCAAGATAAAAACTTGTGCACAGTGAAGGAAACAATCAGCAAAACTAAAAAGCATCTGATGCAATGGGTGAAGGTATTTGCAAATGACATATCAGATAAAGGGCTAATATCCTAAGTCTATAAATCACTCATTAAACTCAACACCCAAAAAACAAATAATCCAGTGAAGAAATGGGCAATAGACACTTTTCCAAAGAAGACATCCAGATGACTAACAGACACATGAAAAGATGCTCAACATCACTCATCAGCAGGGAAATACAAATCAAAACCACACTGAGATACCACCTCACACCAGTCACAGTGGCTAAAATTGACAGGTCAGGAAACAAAAGATGTTGGTGAGGATGTGGAGAAATACAAACCCTCTTGCACTGTTGGTGAGAATGCAAACTGGTGCAGCCACTCTGGAAAACAGTGTGGAGGTTCCTCAAAAAATTAAAAATAGAACTACCCTACAACCCAGCAATAGCACTACTAGGAATTTATCCAAAGGATACAAGAGTGCTAATTCATAAGGGCGCTTGTACCCCAACATTTATAACAGCATTTTGAACAGTAGCCAAATCATGGAAAGAGCCCAAATGTCCATCCACTGGTGAATGGATAAAGATGTGTTTATATATACAATGGAATACTACTTGGCAATGAGAAAGAATGAAATCCTGCCATTTGCAACAACGTGGATGTAACTAGAGGGTATAATGCTAAGTGAAATAAGTCAGTCAGAGAAACACATCATATATTTTCACTCATATGTGGAACTTGAGAAACTTAACAGAAGACCATGGGAGAAGGGAAGGGGAAAAACGGTTTCAAACAGAGAGGGAGGCAGACCCACAAGAGACTCTTAAATACAGAGAACAAACTGAGGGTTGATGGGGGGAAAGAGGGAGAAATGGGTGATGGGCATTGAGGAGGACACTTGTTGGGATGAGCACTGGGTGTTGTATGTAAGTGATGAAGCATGGGACTCTACCACCAAAACCAAGAGCACACTGTATACGCTGTATGTTAGCTAACTTGAGAATAAATTATATTTAAAAAAATTAAAAATAGAACTACCATATGACCCAGCAATTGCATTACTAGGTATTTATCCACAGGATACAGGAGGGCTGTTTTGAAGGGGCACATGCACCTCAATGTTTATAGCAGAGCTATTGACAATAGCCAAAGTATGGAGAGAGCCCAAATATCCATCAACAGATGAATGGATAAAGAAGATGTGGTATATATATGCAATGGAATATTACTCACTGACCAAAAAGAATGAAATCTTGCCATTTGCAACAACGTGGATGGAACTAGAGTGCATTATACTAAGTGAAATTAGAGAAGGACAAATACATGACTTCATTCATATGTGGAATTTAAGATACAAAACATGAATATAAGGGAAGGGAAGCAAAAATAATATAAAAACAGGGAAAGGGACAAAACATAAGAGACTCTTAAATACAGAGAACAAAGTGAGGGTTGCTGGAAGGGTTTTGGGTGGGGAGATGGCCTAAATGGGCAAGGAGTATTAAGGAGGGCACTTGTTGAGATCAGCACTGGGTGTTATATGTAGGGGATGAATCACTGGAATCTACTCCTGAAATCATTATTACGCTGTATGTTAACTTGGATGAAAATTTGAAAAAGAAGTAGAAAAATGAAGAATATTTATCTTGAAAACAGAAGTTAATAGTGTAAAAAAGATTACAAGCAGTTTAAATAATTTAATCAATATTATCAGGTATCAATAAATAAATCTATTCTTCCAATTGCAGTTTTCATCTGTTTGTTAAATTGGGTCCCAGAGGACCAATACAGTATATGAAAACACGTACTGTATCATCACTGAAGAAGACAAAAGCAAAAGAACAGATCCCTTATAGAAAAATACAGGATAAAAGAGAAATAGCTAAGAAGCAGAAAAATGAGAAGTAAAAAAAACAAACAAACAAACCCACAGCCATCATGATAATAAATTCTTCTGTAGAAAGGTAGAAACATTATTGATTTGATCAATAAAATAGTAAAATGACAGTTACGTATATTATAAGAACAACATCCGAAACAAATGATACAGCATAAAATAAGCAAAGATGTGTGAGATAAACAAAAACAAAGCAAGAATCACTGTTAATATTGGTGTGGATATCAAAGTAAAGATTATTTTTAAAAAATTAGAAGTTATATTGACAAGGATATTAAGATATATAAAATAAAGTATTAATAAATCTGGTAAATATTTTTGAAAGCAATTTGGGAATATGAATCAATTGTCTTAAAAATACCTTCTTCTAAGAATCAATATGAAGTATGTATTTAGATTCTAGCATAGGGACGCTTGTGTGGCTCAGTCGGTTAGGTGTCTGACTCTTGGTAATGGCTCAGGTCATGATCTCACGGTTGTGAGATGGAGCTCTGCAGTGAGTGTGGGACCTCTTGGGATTCTGTCTCTCCCTCTCTCTCTGCCCTTCCCCTGCTCACACACACAAAAAAATATTCAAGCATAAAGATGTGCAACCCAGTAATATTAATAACAGATTACCCACTAATTAAGGAAAGGTTTAATAAATTTGGTGTATGTGTTCTGCAAACTATGTAGCCTTTCAAAATTGTACTTAAAGGGGCCTGCCTGGCTCAGTCAGAAGAGCATGCGACTTTATCTCAGGGTTGTGTGTTTGAGACCTACGTGTAGGGATATAGAGATTACTTAAAAAATATAAATAGAGCATTAAAATAATAAAAATGATACAAATTTTAAGAAGAACCTAATGAAAAGGAAAATGTGATAATAAGCAAAAGTGCATGAGACAGTATTCTAGCATATAAGCTCAACTATGTAAAAATATACTTGCATTGAAAGACTAGAGTTGCAATATACCAGACTATTAATAATAGCTTTCAAGTCGATAGTATTACTACATGAGGTTTTTTTTCTTTATACTTTTTCTGTTTTCCACATTATATACAGTAGACTTGTAATAATTTTTCTAACGATAAAAAGAAATAAGCAATGAAATAGGTATAGTCTTATAAAATTTATCTATGTATTTTACCTTTTAGATTACTATTTAAATAGAATGGCTTCATAAATTATTTTGATTTAAACAATCAAATTTACCCTAGAAGCTTATTCTGAAAACTAAAATAAAATAAGCTCCAAATCATTTGAACTTAGCAAAATACTTAGAAAGTAATTTTAGGATAATTCAAATAAGAAATATGGATATACCTTTTGTATTAAACAAATTTTTCTTTTTAATAGGGCTTTGCAATTTGCTGATGTAATTGTGTTATTTGGTGCCCGATTAAATTGGATTTTGCATTTTGGACTGCCTCCAAGATACCAGCCACATGTGAAGTTTATCCAGGTACTCAGTGTAGAGAGATTTAAAATCAGAGCTATCTGTGACTTACTGTCCCCAGCTATTATGATCTCTGCTTTCTTCCTGGCTTTTGTAGATTTTTATTGTCTAACAGGTACCAGCTGCCTTTTCAAGCCTATGAAATATAATGTACCACTTTACTTCTAACCAGAAAACCTTTCAAAACCAAGTTTTAAATAGTTTGAAAAACATAATTCGCCTCTTCTTCATAGTTCATGTACATTTAAAGGCAGACCAAAGGGGTTTGAGTAGAATGGTAGATTAGAACAAAACATTCAACATTGTTAGAGATTGAGTTGTCGTTTTAGATGCCAAATCTTTCTCTTTAAGATTTTTTTAAAAGTTATTTCTACACACAGCATGGGGTTTGAACCCACAACCCAAAGATCAAGAGTCACACACTCCACTGACTGAGCTAGTCAGGCACCCCAAGATGCCAAATCTTTCAAACATCTTTTGGTTAGGAATGTCTAAATGTTTTTACCTGTCACTGAGCAGAGTGAAATGTACTCTGAATTCCGTCTGATGAGTCATGTATCATTATGATCCTCTTTCTAAGCCAGTTTCCTTACTGGTGTGGAAAGTACTGTCGGTATAGTACAGTGTGAATATGTTTGCTCTCCAGAGATTGTGTATGGTGTTTGATGACCCAGCTACAATTGCTGTCTTCTCCCTGTTTACTTTTTAAGGAATCCACTTCTAATAGTCCCATTCCCCCTGGGGTTATGGGAGAACTAACTCTGCGAAAAAGCAAGACTGGGGTTTCCTGGAAGACGTTGCCACCTCTTGATTATCCCTCGAGTACAGAATAAAGTGCATCCCCTCTGAGGTGGCTAAATTACAACTTCTTGTACAGCTATTTTCACTTGCCCATGGTCATTCAGAAATGGAGCTTCTGGGCAAATGGGAAGTAATCATGCCGTACCCTAGGAAGTAGTAGTTCTGAAAATGTGGTCCCTGGACCAGCAGCGTCAGCCTCACCTGGGAAACCAGTTAGAAAAACACATTTTGGGGCCCCATTCAGACCTGCTGAGATCAGAGACTCCGAAGTAGACTCTTGGAGTTTGTGGTTTAACAAGGCTACCAGGTGGTTCTGACAGTTCACATTTGAGACTTGCTCTAGGTAGGAACTACAGTGTAATTAAACAGAACCTGAGGTGCCTGGGTGGCTCAGTCGGTTGAACATCCAACTTTGGCTCAGGTCATGGTCTTGTGGTTCATGGTTCGAGCCCTGCATCGGGCTCCGTGCCAACAGCTCAGAGCCTGGAGCCTGCTTTTGGATTCTGTGTCTCCCTCTCTCTCTGCTCCTCCCCTGCTAACATTCTGTCTTTCTCTCCTTCAAAGATAAATAAACATTAAAAATATTAAACAGAATCTTATTATTGATGAGATTAAAAACTATATAATTAATCAACTCACATGCATTCCTGAGTATAATAGAACAATAATCAAATCTACAGAGTAGATATTAAAATGAAGGAGGAGGATGAAGTTTCTGTATTTACTGTGATACAGTTCTATGGATTTTAATTTTATTAAGAAATATCTTGGATATCAAATCATCTTTATCATTTGTTGCATATACGCAGTTCATTTATTCAGTATTAACTTCTTTTTTCATTAAAAAAACTTTTTTAGTGTTTATTTTTGAGAGAGAGAAAGAAACAGTGTGAGCAGGGGAGGGGCAGAGAGAGAGGGAGACACAGAACTCGAAGTAGCTCCAGGCTCGTCTCTGTCAGCACAGAGCCTAAAACAGGGCTCGAACTCACAAACCACGAGATCATGACCTGAGCCGAAGTCAGCTTAATTGACTGAAACACCCAGGTGCCCTAGTATTAATTGACTTCTTAAAAATTTTTAAGAATAAGCATGGGTTGTTCTTAAGCTTTATCTCTTTTAGGTTGATATCTGTGCAGAAGAACTGGGGAATAATGTAAAGCCTGCTGTGACTTTGTTAGGAGACATAAATGCCATCACTAAACAGGTAAGAGCTTCTACCTAGGTTTTAATGTATATGGATTGGTCTTTCAGGAATAGTCTGTTCTTAAAAATGTCTCAGCCTTGATCCACTTGGTGACAGGCTTATTAATATCTATTTTAAACAAAATTCATGATGTAAAGCTAGTCTTAAAAAGAACTTTGGAACTCAGTAAATCCAACTCCTTATATATAAATCATTTTTATGTGAGTAAGTTAATCATTTTGGAAGGGAATTGAAGACTTAAAGGCATTCAGTAGGCAAACAGTGATATACTAAATAGGATTCAGCTGTCTGAAAAATTATACTACAGCTTCCAAAGGAACGGAACTTACAGCCAAGAAATGTCTTAATGTACTGGAAAAATCTAACTTAGTATTTCATTAGGCAATAAAGAGATTTCTTTATTCTTCAAATGGTACTCAGTGACTTGTCCAGATGCTCACTATTTGTATGTAATTTATACAGTTCACTATAAGAGGAGATAAAGTATAGTGTTATCTTTCACTTGATATTGGATACAAATTGGTATTGTTATCATGACTACATAATGTTAGGAAGCAATCCCCAATCACATTTTAGAATATCCTGGAACATTTGATCTGTAATTTGGAAGTCCCTGGATGTTTGTGGCTGTGGTCCTTCCCACAAGGATTCTATAGTGGGGGTGATTTTCTTTCTAGTGTTGAAAGTTGAGGAGGACATAAAAGCCCCTGCCTGTGAGGTGAGGTAGCATTTCCCTTGTGTTCTTTGGAAATCCCAACATTTGGCAGAAGTCTACACTGACCCAAACAAATGCTTTCCATGTTGCCTATTTGTTTTCTACCAGTTGCTAACTGCCTAAAGGACAAACAGTGAGTGATGAGAAGGGCAAGACAGTACAGCAGTATCATCTTCTTTAACATGATGTTGTTGTGTTAACATGACGTAAGCATATTTTCAAAAAATAAAAAGTCTGTGGTTTTTTAGCTTCTAGAACAATTTGATAAAACACCATGGCAGTATCCTCCAGAGAGCAGCTGGTGGAAAACTCTGAGAGAAAAAATGAAGAGCAATGATGCCGCAACCAAGGTAATACGAGACTCAGAAATTCAGGAACATTTCAGGCTCTTGGTTCTGTTAGCTCTGTCATAATATGACTTACACATTCCTAAAATCAGCACGCTATGTAAAGTCATGGAGTAAAAACCATGGGGTTCATGGGAAAAAAGGTTTAGAGGCACAGCTCTCAAAACTTTGTGAAACATTAAGATAGGAACCTAATAAAAATTCTACACATGTTAAATGGTTAATACATATATATTTTGATAAATATAGGACTTTTCCTTGAAAAAGACCTGAACTCTCTTGTGGAAGTTGTCATTGGGAGGATCTCAACTTGTGAGTTAGTGTGATGTGATGGAAGGAGGCTGATCTGACATTGGACAGAAAGTTATAAGAGCCTGTGTGAATGGGTAGGGCTCACTGTCCTCAGGTTGACCTTGACACCAAATCACAATTAAGAGATCTTTTGGAATCTTAAATTCTGGGGCATGTTTTTCTACCCTTAAGATATAAGTCCTTCAAGGCATGCATGTATAATAGATAAACGTTTCATCAAAATTAAAACTTTGTTCTAATGTACAGCCCTTTTAAAAAAAAATGTCAGCTTTATTGAGGTATAATTGACACATAAAATTGTAAAATACTTAAAGGTATATCATGACGATTTGATAACACGTATACACGGCGGGGAAGGATTGCCCCCATCTATTTCATTAACACATCCATCACTTCATACTTTTCTTTTTTTCTTTCTTTTTTGTGAGACCATTTATACCCTTTTTAAATTAACTTTGGTGCCACCATGGGAAATTATTTTGTGACTTCCTCAGCTGCATTCATGGCTTTGCCTGATATCTAAAGGCCTTGGAAACAATACTAAAGTGTGAAACCACCAGACCATCCACTACTAACCGTGAAATGAACCACTTCTGTTGGACGTGGTGATTTCTATTTAGAGTCTTCGTATTTAGGTAGAATTGTTTTTCTTTGATAATGAGAAAGGTTGTTCCTGATTTTTTTTTCTGATGTTTTGTGTATTCCTATGCATCTTGGTTCAGCTGGGTGTAGTTTTCTGTGTTCCTGGAGTGTTTCTCACTGACGGAATCCTGCATAAGCAATGTGAAATTTGCGTTGTGCTCCTGTTGTTTCCTTATAGATCAGATGTCTTGGAATAAATTCACATTTTCAAAAATCACAGAATTGACTATACATAACTCCATGTTTTATTGGAATTTTCATCAGTGGCTATTTCTATCAAGAGGCAGTCTCAGTTCTATTTTCTTGAATGGTGTCATAATTAATCCCTTCTTTTCCCTAGGAATCATACTAGTTTAAGATGGAAGGAGCGCAGTTGCCTCTCTCCTCTGGTGCAGGATAGGGGGTGCCTTATCCATCTTAGGTATACTCTCCAGAAGGCCAAAACAGCACAGGGGAAGAGGCAGTGCTGGAAGCCCATGGGACTATTGCCACTGAAGCCCCACGTGGCTTTCTCTCCGATCTAGCAGGCATATGACTAGACAAAGGCACTTATCGTGCTCCATTCAAAGACTCTTTAGTGGGTGAAGCACATCCCCTTTACTCTCCAGTGAGCTTGGAGAAGAACCAGATTTTCAGATTTTCTAAAATCCTGACTTCATTTTTATTTTAAACTTAAGGGCGTATTTCCCATTAAAATATTCTAGAATAAAATGTTTACTTTTTCTAAGGCAGTGTATTCTTAAAAATGCTCAAATAAGACTGTTTGGTTTTGTTTAACCCAATGTTTCCAGCTATCTTTACTATAGACTTTTCTGACTTCAGAATGCTAATGTACATTGTGGATCTCCAAGAAGAGTTATTCCCTAGCTTATTTGATCTTGTCCCAGACTGGGGCTGTTGATCCCATTTTTCTTAGCACATCCCATAGGAGTGTTAGGAGATCCATTAGCTTCTAAGAGTGGCCGTTTGGGAACCTTGTAGCTTATAGTTGTTGCCTGTTTCCAAATGAGCTTGGTAGTAGCTTATTGACATTGCTCATTTTTCACTGTATCTCAACCTAATTTGATTATATTTCCCTCAAATACTTTAGGAATTAGCTTCCCAAAAATCCCTGACTATGAATTATTACACTGTGTTCTATCATGTTCAAGAACAACTACCCAGAGACTGCTTTGTGGTTAGTGAAGGAGCAAATACTATGGACATTGGACGCACTGTGCTTCAGAACTACCTTCCTCGTCACAGGTAGGGCTTCCAGAAAAGAAATTATAATGTGTTAAATTTGAAACTACAGTAATGCTTGTTCATAAAGCATTTGAGGATGACACATGTTCAGTGTATAAGGACATATTTTATGAAAGTATTCTTAGGTGAGATTTGGTAGAATTTTTATGCTTGGTGTATCTTTGAGGTCATGTGATAATTTCTGTACTTAGTGTTCCAAGGGTATATTCACAGTCTCCCAGGCCATCACGAGAGACTTTTTCCTCTCATACTGCTTATGCCTGACTAGTCGGTTCCTCACAGTCTAAAAACTTTATATTAAAGACAGAGAATGTTTTTATTGTTGTTTATTTTACACGTGAATATGACTAGGTTTGTGCCCACCCACCATCCACAACATGCCCCAGAGGGTTTCATTTTAGGTTTTTTTTCCCCAACAGGCTTGATGCTGGTACTTTTGGAACAATGGGAGTTGGTTTGGGCTTTGCCATTGCAGCTGCTTTGGTGGCTAAAGATAGAAACCCAGGGCAGCGGGTCATCTGTGTGGAAGGAGACAGTGCATTTGGGTTTTCGGGCATGGAAGTGGAAACCATCTGTAGGTAAACAGCATTCATTTCTTTCTCCAAAAGATAAAGATTCACTTGCCTAACAAATGCTTACCAGGTGTTCACCATGTGCCAAATGCCCAGTGCATAGCTCTATGCTGTGTCCTGAGAATGCTAGTATAAAATAACCCCAGGGCCCTTCTCATCCCGGACAGTGTGCTCATGACCTCTTTACTAGATGCCCCAGAACTGTGAGGAGTGGTTTTGAGATCCCTGCAAGACGCTCTGGTCTGAGAAAAGCTTGTTTTGGTCAGGTGAGAGCAGAGCTTTGTGGTTAAGAGCACAGCCTCTGGGTCCATGGTCTGGATTGACCACAACAAAGCCAGGTGATGTGGGTTAACTTACTTTACTAAGCTCCAGTCTCCTCTAAAATAGGGAGAGGAATAGTAATAGTTACTACCTTAGAAGATGGTGGTGAGGAACGAATGAGGTAATCTAGGTAAAGCTCCAGATGATTGCTCACTGAATGTGAGCTGTTCAGATTATGTTTATGGTTGTGAGGATTGTTTACAGGGAGAAACTCATGAGCTATAGATCCTGCAATGGAAGAATGGGGACTTTTTTCTCCCTAATTATTTAAACTGTAGTAAAGTCATTCTTCATTCTTAGCCAGGACTCTTACTAGACCTTTTGTAAATCATGTTTTGGGAGCTTTTAAAGCTTTGGTATACAACACTTTCAAGATCAGATAGAAAATATGTACTTGTTAGAATGTATATATTGACAACCCAAGTGATATACACCAAAAAGGTGATTTATGAGAAAGCCAGACTTCTAGAGAGTCATGATTCCCATTGAGCATGGAACGCAGGTAGTTACCACAGTCCTGTTACATAACGGTATGCAGTGTAATTTTGTTTTTACACCTCGTCTCAGAAATTATGTGTGCACAAATAAAGCCCATGTTCTTTTGTCAGTCACTCATAAAGTTTAATCATTCTTTTTTTGTGTGTGTTTACAATACTGTTTAGCGCATTATTAAATATACTGTTTTTTTCTATTTATTATACAATGCTTTTCTTTTTTATTTTTTTTCAACGTTTTATTTTTATTTTTGAGAGAGAGAGTGAGAGTGGGAGAGGGGCAGAGAGAAGAGAGACACAGAATCCAAAGCAGGCTCCAGGCTCTCAGCTCTCAGCACAGAGCCTGATGTGGGACTCGAATCCATGAACAGTGAGATCATGACCTGCAGCGAAGTCGGACGCTCAACTGACCGAGCCACCCAAGGGCCCCTATATAATGCTTTTCTAATTTGGAGTGAAGTGGTTTGAGAGAAGGTAATGTATGCTAGTCACTGTATGCTTCCCACAGCATCTAGCAAGTGCTGCTTGTCTGTGAGGAGTTCAGTAAACAGACTGACACTTTTCAAATAGTACTCCTAGGCACCCCCTGGAAGTGGTGTGTCTGAAGGTATTAAATATGGAAGGTGGAAGGTGTCATTCTTAACACCTGGATCTGTGAAAACCAAAGTTCAGAAAAGCTCAGTGAGGTCCACAGATGCATAATGCTAGAACCTAGTGTTCTTACACCCTTTGTGACTCCGTGTTTCCATTAATGATTTGATGTTACTTATTAGGTAGCAAATGTTTAATTTTTTTTTAATATTTTTATTTATTTCTAGGAGAGAGAGAGAGAGAGCATGAGCAGGGGAGGGCCAGAGAGAGAGGGAGACACAGACTCCAAAACAGGCTCCAGGCTCTGTGCTGGCAGTCAGCATAGAGCCCGACGCAGGGCTCGAACCCACGAACCGCGAGATCATGACCTAAGCGAAAGTCGGACGCTTAACTGACTAAGCCACCCAGGCGCCCCTCAAATGTTTTATTTTTAGTCTTACCCTAATATTACAAAAAACTTATTTCTAAAAAACTACCCATTTTTAAATTAAAGTTTCAGCCTGAAGATAAAGTACTTTAGAATGAAGAATGATTTCCTTTGTATTTTGCTTTCAATTTTAGGTACAACTTGCCCATCATACTTTTGGTGGTGAATAATAATGGAATTTACCAAGGTTTTGATGCAGATAGTTGGAAGGAATTGTTAAAATTTGGAGATGCTACTGTAGTGTAAGTAACCCAGAACAATGTGTATTTATTTTCCTTCATCTGTTTTAATCTCTCCTTACGACGTCTGCTGTCTTATACTGTGCTTTGGTGGTGTGTGTATTGTTTATTTATATGGTCAGCCCTCCTAAAGCACGGGAACCCTGTCTGCATGGCTCCTGTTTGTACAGCCACTCATGATGGGGTGCTTCAGTAAATAATTTATGACCAGGGAGCCACTAAAGACTTGGACACTTAAGATGGATGTCGAAGCTTTGTTTATGAAAGGGCTTGTTGCAAAATGCTTCCAGTCCTTCTAATACTATTACACAATGGAGGAAATGGATGTTAACACATTGTTTATGATCCAGAGATCTTCCTTCTTTTTACTACTTAACTAATTCTTGATTATCTGATGGCAGAGTCAAACTATGACAGTATTGTATCTAGCTGTGTGGGAGTCAGCCCCAGGGTGGAGTGGGATGTGAGTATGTTTGCTTATGCCTCACTGACTCCATTTCTCATTTTGTTGTTATTTGGTGCTTTGCCATAACCATTCCTTTCTTTTCGTTTTTCTTTTGAATTCATAGTAGCTGATGGTGTAGCCTGCACTTCAGTATAGTAGCTACTAGCCTTGTGTGGCTATTTAAATTAAATTTAAAAATCAGGGGGCACCTGGGTGGCTCGGTCAGTTCAGCGTCTGACTTCAGCTCAGGTCATGATCTCATGGTCCATGTGTTCGAGCCCCGCGTTGGGCTCTGTGCTCACAGCTCAGAGCCTGAAGTCTGCTTCTGATTCTGTGTCTCCCTCTCTTTCTGTCCCTCCCCTGCTCTGTCTCTCAAAAATAAACAAACATTAAAAAAAATTTTTTTTAATTTAAAAATCAGTTCTTATTTTTTTTTAATGTTTATTTATTTTTGAGAGACAGAGAGACAGAGCATCAGAGCATGAGTGGGGGAGGGGCAGAGAGAGAAGGAGACACAGAATCTGAAACAGGCTCCAGGCTCTGATCTGTCAGCACAGAACCTGATACAGGGCTCAAACTCACAAACTATGAGATCATGTCCTGAGCTGAAGTCGGACTCTTGACTGACTGAGCCACCCAACACTCCAAATCATTTTCTTATTTTAACTAGTCACATTTCAAGTGCTCACAGCAACAGGTTGCTAGTGGCTATTATAGTGGATAGCACAGATATAAATATAAAACATTTCTATTATCACAAAAAGTCCTATTGGACATTGCTATATAGACAATAAAAAACATATGGAAAGTTTAAAGTACTGGCATTTTTGTTTAAGGGTTGGACATAAATATATACCTTTTAGTCAGCCTAAATTTTTCCACAGATTATTTCAGAAAATGACCTTCTTTTCTGTTGACTTATGACCTTTTTTAGGGCCCCTCCAGTCTGTCTTTTGCCGAACTCACATTATGAGCAGGTTATGACTGCGTTTGGAGGCAAAGGGTATTTCGTACAAACACCAGAAGAGCTCCAAAAATCACTGAGGGAGAGCTTGGCAGACACAACTAAACCTTCTCTTATCAATATCATGATCAAGCCACAAGCCACACGGAAGACCCAGGTAAATTCAGTTGCTAAGCAGAAATCAGAAATGCATCTCCCATCCTATCCCTGGAAGTATCTACCAAATAGAACACTTGTTGTTTCTAAACCATTTCTGAGTTTGGCACTTTCTTGTGTTTTTTCAATAAATAATTGTTGAGATAGGTTGTATTACTAGCAACCTGGACTCAGCCCTCACCTAATGGCTTACAGTCCAGCAGGGGAGAGGAACAACCTAGTCACCTAACAACTAAACGCGTGAACAACAGAGTGAGGCAACTGCTCTGAAGGAAAAGCACCCAGTTCTGAACAAATATACTCATGGAATCTGATTTATATTGGAGTCACAGGGGAAGGCTTCTCAGAGGAACTGTTTGATACTTAAGCTGAGATCCAAAAGATAAGTAGGGACAATCTCAAGATAAGAGACTAGAAAAGAGATGTGCAAAGGCTCTGTGGCAGCAAGGACCATGGCAGGTCTGAGGAACTCAGTGAAGGCCAGAGTGGTTGAAAGGCAGAATGAGAGTGGGGGGCAGACTGGGAGGATGAGACTATAATAGGAGGATTTGTGGAGTGACATTCAAAACTGGTTACTTTGGCCTCCATAACAAAACTGCACTGTAGATGACAGCAGTAAAATAAATGATAAGGTATGTAATGTAATCCTCTCCCATCTCAGATTAGGTTGCTTTTCATACTTAATTTTGTGTGCTGATCCTGGTCCTGCCACTTGTCCTCTCTTATATACCCATCTTCCATGCTTACACATTGTGTATCAGTCACTGCTTCAGAGCAGATCATTTTTTCAAGAAGTTTCTGTCTTGGTTCTTTATACATATATATGCTGTGAGATCTTTTTTTTTTCTTAAATAGTTTATTGTCAAGTTGGTTGCCATATAACAACCAGTGCTCATCCGCACAAGTGCCCTCCTCCATGCCCATCTCCCCCTTCCCCTCCCCCCTACACCCATCAGTCCTCAGTTTGTTCAAACCATTCAAGGGTCTCTCATGGTTTGCCTTCCTCCCTCTCCCCCGCTATTTCCCCCCTACGTCTTCCCCACCGTCCTCTGTTAAGTTCCTCCTAATCCTCCTATACATGCAAACATATGGTATCTCTCCTCCTCTGCTTGACTTATTTCACTCAGCATAACACCCTCAAGGTCCATCCATGTTGCTACACATGGCCAGATTTCGTTCTTTCTCATTGCCATGTAGTATTCCATCGTATAGATAAACCACATCTTCTTGATCTATTCGTCTGTTGATGGACACTTAGGCTCTTTCCAAGATTTGGCTATTGTTTTGCTATGAACATTGGGGTACATGTGCCCCTATGCACCAGCACTCCTGTATCCCTTGCATAAATTCCTAGTAGTGCTATTGCTGGGTCATAGGGGAGATCTATTGTCAATTTTTTGAGGAACCTCCACACTGTTTTCCAGAGGGGCTGCACCAGTTTACATGCCCACCAACAGTGTAGGAGGGTACCCGTTTCTCCACATCCTCACCAGCATCTATAATCTCCTGATTTGCTCATTTTAGCCACTCTGACTGGCATGAGGTGGTATCTCAGTGTGGTTTTGAGTGTATTTCCCTGATGATGAGGGACTCAGCATCATTTCATGTGTCTGTTGGCCATCTGGATGTCCTCTTTGGAGAAGTGTCTGTTCATATCTTCTGCCCATTTCTTCACTGGATTGTTTGTTTTTCGGGTGTGGAGTTTGGTGAATTCCTGATGGATTTTGGATACTAGCCCTTTATCTGATATGTCATTTGCAATTACCTTTTTCCATTCTGTCAGTTGCCTATTGGTTTTATTGATTCCTTTGCCATGTAGAAGCTTTTTATCTTGATGAGGTCCCAATAGTTCATTTTTGCTCTTGATTCCCTTGCTTTTGAGGATGTGTCAAGTACGAAATTGCTATGGCTGAGGTCAAGGAGGTTGATTTCTGCTTTCTCCTCTAGGGTTTTGATGGTTTCCTGTCTCACGTTTAGGTCCTTTATCCATTTTGAGTTGATTTTTGTGTATGGTGTGAGAAAATGATCTAGTTTCATTCTTCTGCATGTTGCTGTCCAGTTCTCCCAGCACCATCTGTTAAAGAGGCTTTTTTCCATTGGATACTCTTTCCTGCTTTGTCAAAGATTAGTTGGCCATACATTTGTGGGTCCAGTTCTGAGCTCTGTATTCTATTCCATTCCATTGGTCTATGTGTCTGTTTTTGTGCCAATACCATACTGTCTTGATGATGTCAGCTTTGTAGTAGAGGCTAAAGTCTGGGATTATGATGCCTCCCATTTTGGTTTTCTTCTTCAATATTACTTTGGCTATTCAGGGTCTTTTGTGGTTCCATACAAATTTTAGGGTAGTTTGTTCTAGTTTTGAGAAGAATGCTGGTACAATTTTGACTGAGAGTGCACTGAATGTGTAGATTGCTTTGAGTAGTAATGACATTTTAACAGTATTTATTCTTCCGACCCATTAGCATGGAATGTTTTTCCATTTCATTGTGTCTTCTTCAATTTCCTTCATAAGTTTTCTACAGTTTTCATCATACAGACCTCCTATATCTTTGGTTAGGTTTATTCCTAGGTATTTTATGGTTTTTTGTGTAGTTGTGAATGGGATCAGTTTCTTGATTTCCCTTTCTGTTGTTATTATTGGTATGTAAAAATGCAACTGATTTCTGTACATTGATTTTGTACCCTGCAACTTTGATGAATTCATGGATCAGTTCTTGTAGGCATCCGGTGGAGTCTGTCGGGTTTTCTATGTAGAGTATCATGTCATCCGCAAAAAGTGAAAGTTTGACTTCTTTTTTGCCAATTCTGATGCCTTTTATTTCCTTTTGTTGTCTGATTGCTGACACTAGGATTTCCAGCACTATGTTAAACAACAGTGGTGAGAGTGGACATCCCTGTCATGTTCCTCATCTCAGGGGGAAAGCTCTCAGTTTTTCCCCAGTGAGGATGATGTTAGCTGAGGACTTCTCATAAATGGCTTTTATGATGTTTAAGTAAGTTCCTTCTATCCCGACTTTCTCGAGGGTCTTTATTAAGAAGGGATGTTGTATTTTGTCAAATGCTTTTTCTGCATCTATTGACAGGATCATATGGTTTTTATCTTTTCTTTTGTTAATGTGATGTATCACATTGATTGATTGGCAAATATTGAACCAGCCCTGTAACCCAGGAATGAATTCCATTTGATCATGGTGGATAATTCTTTTCATGTGCTGTTGCATCCAATTTGCAGGTATCTTGTTGAGGATTTTTACATCTGTATTCATCAAGGATATTGGCCTGTAGTTCTCCTTTTTTGCTGGGTCTCTATCTGGCTTGGGAATCAAAGTGATGCTGGCTTCATAGAATGAGTCCGGAAGTTTCCTTCCATTTCTATTTTTTGGAATAGCTTGAGAAGAATGGGTATTAACTCTGATTTAAATGTCTGGTAGAATTCCCCAGGGAAGCCATCTGGCCCAGGGCTTTTATTTGTTGGGAGATTTTTGATAACTGATTCAATTTCTTCATTAGTTATGGTTCTGTTCAGATTTTCTATCTCTTCCCGTGTGAATTTTGGTAGTGAGTGTGTGTTCAGGAATTTGTCCATTTCTTCTAAATTGTCCAGTTTGTTGGCATATAATTTTTCATAGTATTCCCTGATAATTGCTTGTATTTCTGAGGGAATGGTTGTAATAAGTCCATTTTCATTCATGATTTTGTCCATTTGGGTGCTCTCTCTTTTCTTTTTGAGAAGCCTGGTTAGAGGTTTATCAAGTTTGTTTATTTTTTTTAAAAAACCAACTCTTGGTTCCATTGATCTGTTCAGCTGTGTTTTTTGGATTCTATATTGTTTATATCTGCCCTGATTTTTATTATTTCTCTTCTCCTCCTGTGTTTGGGGTGCTCATGTTGCTCTCCTTCCGATTCCTTTATGTATGCTGTTAGATTTTGTACTTGTGCTTTTTCTAATTTCTTGAAATGGCCGTTGAAAGTGCAATGTACTTTCCTCTTAGGACTGCCTTTGCCGCATCCCATACAGTTTGAATTGTTGTATTTTCATTTTCATTTGTTTACGTATATTTTTTAACTTCTTCTCTAATTGCCTGATTGGCCCATTCGTTCTTTAGTAGGGTGTTCTTTAACCTCCAAGTTTTTGGAGGTTTTCCAAACTTCTTCCTGTGGCTGATTTCAAGTTGCATAGCATTGTGATCTGAAAGTGTGCATGGTATGATCTCAATTCTTTTATATTTATTGAGGGCTGCTTTATGTCCCAGTATGTGATCTATCTTGGAGAATGTGCCATGCACACTTGAGAAGAAAGTGAATTCCATGGCCTCAGGATGTACAGTTCTGAATGTACCTGTCAAATCCATCTGGTCCAATGTGTCATTCAAGTCCATTGTTACTTTAGTGATTTTCTGTCTAGTTGATCTATCCATTGCTGTAAGCAGAGTATTAAAGTCCTCTGCCATTAGCACATTCTTATCCATAAGATTGTTTCTTTTTGTGATTAATTGCTTTATGTATGTGGGTGTTTCCGCATTCGGTGTGTAGACATTTATAATTGCTAGCTCTTCCTGATGGATAGACCCTGTAATTATATATGATGCCCTTCTTCATCCGTTGTTACTGCCTTTACTTTAAAGTCTAGTTTCTCTGATTTAAGTGTAGCTACCCCGGCTTTCTTTTGACTTCCCGTAGCATGATACATATATTTCTCCATCCCCTTACTTTCGATCTGAAGGTATCCTCAGGACTAAAATGAGTTTCTTATAGACAGCAAATAGTTGGATTTTTTTTTAATGCACTCTGCTACCCTATGTCTTTTGATTGGAGCATTTAGTCCATTTACATTCAGTGTTATTTTTGAAAAATATGGGTTTGGAGTCATTGTGTTCTTTGTAGGATTCATGCTTGTGGTGGTGTCTCTGATACCTTGAGTTCCTTGCAACATTTCCCTCGTAGAGTCCCCCTCAGGATTTCTTGTAGGGCTGGTTTTGTGGTGACGAATTCTTTCAATTTTTATTTATTTGGAAAGACTTTTATCTCTCCTTCTATTCTGAATGACAGGCATGCTGGATAGTGGATTCTTGGCTGCATATTTTTTCTGTTCATCACATTGAAGATTTCCTGCCATTTCTTTCTGCCACCACTGTGATAGGTTTCCCTTTGTATGTTAGGGCCTATTTATCTCTAGCTGCTTTCAGAATTCTCTCTTCGTCCTTATATTTTGCCAGTTTCACTATGATATGTCATGCAGAAGATGGATTCAAGTTATGTCTGGGGGAATTCTCTGTGCCTCTTGGATTTCAGTGTCTGTCTCCTTCCCCAGATTGGGGAAGTTCTCTGCTATAATTTGTTCAAGTATTCCTTCAGCACCTTTCCCTCTCTCTTCCTCTTCTGGAGTTCCTATGATACGGATATTGCTCCATTTGATTGTATCAGTCAGCTCTCCTTTTGTGTTCCTGGATCAGTTTATCTCTTTTTCTCAGCTTCCTCTTTTTCTTTAATTGTGTCTTCTAATTCATCTATTCTCCTCTCTGCCTCTTCAATCCATGCATTGGATGCCTCCATTTTATTTGCACCTCATTTATAGCATTTTTTAATTCATCACAACTATTTTTAAGCTCCATACTCCTCGTAGCAATAGTTTCTCTGATGTCTTCCATGCCTTTTTCAAGCCCAGCGATTAATTTTATGACTATTGTTCTAAATTCTTGTTCAGTTATGTTGCTTATATCTGTTTTGAACAGTTTTTTAGCTGTCATTTCTTCCTGGAATTTCTTTAGAGGAGAGTTCTTCCATTTCATCATTTTGGCTAGCTTTCTATCTCTTGTTAGTTTTAAAACCTTGTTATGCACTCTGCACCTGTGAGTATTGCTATATTAAAGAAGGCTCTTTGACAGTCCAGGGCCTGTCCATTCAGGAAGTGTCTTTTAATGGTGTCTCTTGGTCTCTCTTGTGGAGACTTTGGTTATTTTATTTCCCTACTCGTATTTGGGACTCTCCACCATGTGTACTTTGGCTTGTTTCTTGAGGTAGCCCTGAAAAGGAATAAAGACAGACAAACACAGGGAACAAAGTTACGCAAATGCACAGACAAATCCAACAAATACGCAAACCGAAAGGGAAAGGGAAAAAAGGAGAAAAAAAGAGGAAGGGGGAAAAACAAATAATAAAAGTTAAAAAAGAAAAAAAAGAAAAGAAAAGAAAAAAGAAAAAAACCCAAAATACAAAAGACAGTCTCAAAGCATAAAACCAGAATTCCCAGCTACAAATAAAGAGCAGGGTGTGTGCAGTGCTGATGGAAGAGCATATACAAAGAGGGAAATGACAGGGCAGGGAGGAAGCGAAACTGCACAATGACCAGGCAGAGAGACTAAGAGGCTTAATTCAGAGACAGAAAGAGGAGAATATGGTAAGAGGCAAGGAGAAAAAAACGAAGATAATGTTAACTCAGAGGAACTATATAGCCTGATTATTCTGGAGAGAGTGAGAGAGAGAAAGGTAGTGGTGGAGGTGTGGAATATACATCTAGAGAATGGATTAAAGGTGACTGTTTAAGCAAACCAATGACCAGAGTGCCCAGTCCAGCAGAGGGGAGGGATACAAATGAGACAATGGAAAATATATCTGAGTAGAAAGAATTGATCTAGAATTAATCACGGCAGTGCATCCATGTTGGTCTTGCCCCAGGCTCCGTTAAAAAAAAAACAAAAAAAAAAAACAGCTCTGTATCCGGGATGGGCGTGGTGCATGGTTTGGTGTAGGCAGGTCTTAGCCTCCACTGTGGTCCCACTAGGCTGCTCTCTGAGGCCCCGCCTTGGTAGGTGTGGGAAGAAAAATGGCGGCGCCCCAGTCCTTTCTCAAACCAGGCATTGCAAATCACTCTTTTGGGTCCAATGTCCCTGTGCCAGGGGTGTAGCCAAGATGGGCCGTGCTCTATGTCCTAAGCCTCATTTCCAGATCTTAGTCTGAGTGCTTTATTGATACCATCTGAAACACAGTCCTGCAGGTCGCTGCTTTCTTGCCACCTCCAGTAGGGGGAGCGGTGGTGCACCCTTGGGTTGGCTGCCTCCCTACCACTGGGGATGGAGCCGGGAGAGCAGTGGAGCAGTTTCTCCTGGTGCCGTCTGGGACCAGGGCAGCCAGTTCAAAGTCAGTACCCCAGCTAGAACTAAAAACACTCTCTGTGCAAGCCGAGGTTTTTTGTGAGATCTTTTTATGTATTGAACAAGGTAGTAGACCAATGGGCAAATGGATGCCTGGACAATCAGTGAAATGTAAATTAGCTAACTTAGAAACTGTAAGATATATAAAATTCTACTGAAATTCTGTTCTATAAAAACAGATATCAGAGACTTTGGTGAAAGGAACAGAACTACAAAATACCAAGAAAGCTATAAACAAAATGGCTATAAGTATATATTTATCTGTAAATACTTTAAGTGTAAATCGATTAAATCCTCCCATCAAAAGAGTAGCTGAATGGATAAGAAAACAAGACCCACCTTGTCTACTGTGTAACAGGAGACTCATCTCAGATGTATGGACACATAGTCTGAAAGTGAAGGGATGGAAAAAGATATTCCAGACAAATGGAAACCAAAAGAAAGCTGGGATAGCTATGTTTATATCAGACAAATAGACTTTAAAACAAACATTGTAATAAAAGACAAAGAGGGACACTATACACTAATACAGGGGTTAATCCAACAAGAAAGTATGACATTTGTGAATATTTATGTACACAACGTAGGAGCACCTAAATATATAAAGCAAATAAATATTAACAGACCTAAAGGGAGAAGTAGCACTACAAAAATAGTAAAGACTTTAGTAAACCACTTACATCAATGGATAAATCATCCAGACACAAAATGAATAAGGAAACATTGGCCTTAGTTGGATGGATTTAATGGGTATATTCAGAACACACGCAAAATAGACAGTCTTGAGACCACGTTAGTCACATTAAGGCCTAATGAATCGTCCCCTCTCCGCTAGTGAATTCAGGTTTCTAATGATCTCTTCTCCAACTTCTCTGTGGATTTTGGGAGTATTGCTGGAGAAATTTAAGTTCTTCTTCTCCTCTTCTTTAACTCCATAAGGATCATCCTTATATTTTTTGAATCACTTCAACATGAGTTATCCTCATTCCAGAAAATTCCACACATATTATTGTTCCCAAGCTGTTTGTTTTCATTGATTGGCTGTGTGTCCATCTGCCATTTGACATTGATTTGCAGTATAACCTGGCTGCTTCCTGCTATACTGTAGAGAGAACCTAATCTCTGCAGTCCCCTCCGTGCAGGCCACATGGGGGGGGGGCGGGGTGAGCCCTGAGAAGGCGTGGCTTCTGTGCACTGCTCTTCCTACCCAGCTGCTTCTCAGATTTGGCAACTTCCCCCCCTTTTTTCTTCTTTTGACTCTACTTCTGGTCCTTTCAGACTAGTTTTTTTGTGCCCTGATTACTGGTTAATAGTTGTTTTGTAGGACAAGACAGCAAGATTCACAATGAGTTTTTAGCTTCTTTTTGGGAAAAGCACAGACCAATGACAAACCTCATTACCGCCATTGTGGTAAATGTGGTTATAATGAGGCTTTTAGGTTTTAGAGCAAACAAAAGATAGTTTGATACAGTTACTTCTTTCATTCAGTGTTTGTTGTCTTTTTTTTTTCTAGGATTTTCACTGGCTGACACGCTCTAATATGTAAAGATGTGTGGGAATGGTCTTGAGTTTTCTTTCTTGTAAGATGGAATTTTATTTTCCACAGCAAAATTACTAAAATGTTAAAATTATTATACATATATATATTGTTCTAACTTTATGAATTGGGGTTTTGTTTTGTTTTGTTTTTTTCTGGAGAGAACTTACTGAGTTCATGCCATACCCAAACTGATAATTTCAGGGTATATTTAGATTAGCAACCTTAGTTTATGTGTACCACATTGAGACCAACAGAGTCAACAGTCTTTTAATATATAAAGAATTCTTATAAATAAGAAAAATATTAACACACTAGTAGAAAAATGAGCAAAGGGCATGAATGTATAATTAATGGAAAAATATGATAAAATGAGTATGAATAAATATGAACGGGTATAAATGTGAATGCATAAGTTAGATGGCCAGCCCTTATTTTTGCCTATCCACTTGGCAAAGCACTTTCAAAATTATAATTCTCTGTGACAGTGAGGGTAAAATGAAGACGGCACTGCTGTGTCATGGTGGAAGATGAAATTGGTACATTTTCATAGAGTAATTCTAGTAGTGCTTGTATTTGGAATCTCAGATATGTTCATACTGAGCCTGGGGTGGCTCAGTCGATTAAGCTTCCAACTCTTGGTTTCGGCTCAGGTCATGATCTCATGGTTTCTTTCATGAGTTCAAGCCCCACACTGGACTGTGCGTTGACAGCATGGCACCTGCTTGGAATTCTCTCCCTCGCCCACTCTGCACTCCCCCCACTTGCTCTGTCTCTGTCTCTCTCAAAATAAGTAAATAAATTTTTTTAAAAATGTTCATACACCATACCTTTTGATCCAGGGAGCCTATTTAGAGAATATATCCTAAAGAAATAATAAAATATTTGGTCAAATATTTATATGGAAGGCCATTCAGCACAGTTTAGGAACAATGCTAATGTTTAATAATAAAACACTGGCTTCGTATATTATGATCTGTTGACCTCATAAAATAAAAATTGTGGTAATGACTTTGTATAGGGACACCTGGGTGGCTCAGTAAGTTAAGCATCTGACTTTTCATTTTGGCTCAGGTCATGATCTCATGATCATGGAATCAAGTCCCTTGTTACCCAGTGTGGAGCCTGCTTAAGATTCCTTCTCCTTCTCCCTCTGCCTCTTCCATACCTGTTCTCTTTCTTAAAAAAAGTATGTATAAATGGAGGGATAATCATAATATAATACTAGTGAAAAGACAAGCTACAAAATGGATGGACCCAGGTCAGGGTATATACCTGTATTTGCAGAGTCAGACGTACACAGAAAAAAAAGATAGCCACAAACTAAACCAAAATGTTAACATGTTAATGGACTTATAGGCAATTTTTACTTCCTTTATTTTTTATTTTTACAAAATTTTAAAAGTTATTATATAATTTTTTATCAGAAGCAGACATTATTTTAAAAGGTT
The DNA here is from genome assembly GCF_003009895.1 of Hyaena hyaena. Classification (NCBI taxonomy): domain Eukaryota; kingdom Metazoa; phylum Chordata; class Mammalia; order Carnivora; family Hyaenidae; genus Hyaena; species Hyaena hyaena. The sequence goes on along the minus strand of NW_024080841.1, from coordinate 2,229,397 downwards.
ATTAGAAATGGAAAGTATCATTTATGATCTAGAATTTTACATGAATTGGGGCATAGGACTCTATCTCAAAGTTCAGCTGGTTTGCAACATACACATCAGTCTTGTCTCCATTGGCTACTTAGGGACATAAGTGACTTCTACAGAGTGGAGTCCAGCTTTGAGAGGTAAATCCAGAAGACACATGCAGGGAGCTGTGGTTTCACCCAGCGAGCCCCTGAAATTGGGCCCATGCAGCAGATATGCTTATGTGCTTCTGAGGTACACACTAGAGGACTTGGGCTGCATAAAAGCAAAGAGAATATCAAAAGGAGTGTTGAGAGTAGGTAGCTCGTGTAGCCTCATCAGTGTCCTACTCTGCCCTTGGACAGTTGCCTCTGGCAGCCAAGTACACTGCAAGATTTTGCTGTAAAGTAGTGTGGAAGGTTTGATGAATATTTGTGAACTGAAGTATATAAATATAAATACCAGATATAATTTGGGGGAAATGCTTGTTCCCTAGCCACATTTAGCTCGAGGGAAAAAAACATGTCAACTTGTTAGTAGACTATCCAGCAGAGGTCAGTCTGAGCATATGAAGACCAGATTAGTCTAGGAGCACTTTGATGACGCTATCCATTGACTACTTATTTTATAACTGTAATCTTGAAATTAATTTTCTTCTAAAAATTTTCCCTTAGAAGGATAAGATACTGAAGAAGCCCCTCTAAGATGAATCTATTGGTTGATAATCAAATTCACCTTGATACACCATTTTGCACCCCCTAGTTGATTTAATGAACACTCTTACATGATCCTGGTATGTTGAATACTCAAGTGTCTCATAGAAACTGAACTTTGAAAGATTAAGGTTGCTTTCTTGATTTAGGAAAACTAAATCTAGGGTGGGAAATGACTTCTTGGGTTAGTTCCTCTATTTGTATTCTTTCTAAAAGCTTTCACACTTCCTGAGATTGTTTGGGAATTCAAAATGCTATCCTGAAACTCCTAGCCCAATGCCTGGCATATAGAAGGCACGCTGATGCTACTGTGTCTCAGGAATACGGGACTTTAGAGGAGACGCTGCCTGGAATTACATCCTGCCTAGCAACGTGGCTTCACGTTTTAAATAAATGGGTCTTACTTCCCCAAATAGATAAGTCATTTCCTGGAAAACGAGTTATGTGTTTTCACTTACCTTTTTTTAAATTTTTAAATTTTTTTTTTTTAATTTCTGAGAGAGAGACACACACAGCATGAGCAGGGGAGGGTCAGAGAAAGAGGGAGCCACAGAATCTGAAGCAGGCTCTAGGCTCTGAGCTAGCCGTCAGCACAGAGCCCGATGCGGGGCTCAAACCCATGAACCATGAGATCATGACCTGAGCCGAAGTCCGATGCTTAACCAACTGAGCCACCCAGGCGCCCCATTTACTTACCTTTTTTTAAAGTTTATTTATCTAAGTAATGTCTACACCCAGCATGAGGCTTGAACTCACAACTATTGAGATCAAGAGTCACATGCTTTCTGACCGACCCAGCCAGGCACCACTGTTTTTACTTCTTTATACAGCCACCTGCTCTGCAGGGGTTCACTAAATAATAGTTGAATGAGAATTCATGATGGTTGGAAATATCTCACGGGATATTTTCTATCTTTTTTTTTTTTTCTTTTAACACATGCACCTTTGAAGTAGCTCAGCTTATCATGTGAAGTGAGTATATTTTCCTTAGGAAAAAAAGTCTCAACTCTGTTACAAAGAAATAGTAGGACTTTTGAACACCAAAGGAAAATGAAAATACGGAATCCAAAAATATTTTTGTTCCCTTACTGTCTGCAATACACTTCACTAGGCAGCGGGGAGCAGTGCCTTCCCATGTGGAAGTGGCAGGTGAGTGAAACAAATGGAAATTCAGTGACTAGGATAGCATTTCATTTGAATGCATTAAGAAAGATGGAAGCCAGTTAAATTCCAGATGGGAACTGTGACTGAGAAACCCTGATAAAACTGACTCTGCTACCTGCTTTGGAAAACAAAATGTGTACAGAAACAAGTCTGAAGCATCTACTGTTTTCTAGTTGCATTTTCTGCTGCTAATGTGAATAACGGAGTAATGTGGACAAAGGAAATTGAAGATCCTATGAATTCTTCCCATTGATAAGGTGGCAAATAAAAGTATACCTTGCTTGGATTCATTTCTGACAAGCAGTGCTGTCTACACCTCTGGTTTTCACTGGATTATCGTAGGCTCTTCCGTCCCTTCTAAGGCCTTTCTCAGGAGAAGGCCTACCCAGTCTGTGAAACTATGGTATATCCACATTGTATGTTTACTCCAATTAGGGATCAGAGAAAGGCACACCCGAAAGCCCCTGGATCTCCAGTTTTGAAGTTTGAAGGAAACACTTAAAGTTTTGACTCAGGCCTGGAAATATCCACAGAGATGGCATCATCCACAATTTTGTACTTTGTATCCAGCAATAACTAGAATGACCTATGGTCTATGGAATGGTTAATCAACAGCCACGTGGCTCAGGCCCTGGCCCCAGCAGTTTCCTGGGAATTGCCTCCCTCCCTCCACTGATGAAGGTGGGCTCAGGAAATCAGATCCGGTTTCACCTTAGCCTGAGTTTTGCTCGTGCTGTTTCTACTGCAGTGCCCTGTGCATGCCTACCAATCTTTGCCATGGGCAATCAACTATATCCTTTAAGGTCCAGCTCAAAAGACCCCACTGCTGTGAACTGCTCTCCCTCCCAGCACTCCTACAGAACCCCGTATGTGGCTCTCACTACTCAGAATGTTCATGGTTAATTCCCATTGCCCTTCCCTACTCAGCCGAGCGTCTGTGTACCCAGATGTCACCCACCCTCATCTTCTAGGGCTGGTGTCCCTTTGCTCCCATTTGGCATGCTCCTCTGAGTTCACCCCTGAAGGGTCCACTTCCAAATGGCATACAGCATCTAAACCCCACAGACATTTTCCTGCAGGGGAGGAGGCCCAGAAGGGGGTGAGATCCCCAAAGCTGCAGCAGCCTCAGGCAAGGATTCAGGGAGACAGATGAGCCACCAAGGATCAGAAACCCTCCCCTCCCCTCCACCGGGGTATTGGATGAGCCTCACAGTTCTTAGAGCAGTGTTGGGGAGGTGATTGGGTGCCATGAGGCCCTGACACAACTGAAGTTCATTCCCACTCTGGCAACATGGAGGATAAAATTAAGTTGAATTCCTAAATATAAATATTTCTTCCAGACTTGAGTGCTTTGGACTGAAATTTATGCCCACTACACCCAAAAACGATTTCATCACTCAGTGCCATCTCTGCTTCCCACCTTCCACCAGCCACTCTGTCTCCCTCACCATCCTACCTACATTTTCATTTTCCAGAATTTTCATGTGGTTCTCTTCACTTAATTATTTTTGTATATTAACTTCAGTAGCACACACACACCCACACAAATCTGGTATTTTCCTTGGCGTGTGCTTTAAAATACAGTGTAATACGGCACATCATAGTAAAAATGGCAAAATACAAGGACAAAGAGAATTTTGAAAGCAGTTAGGGAGAAAAGGGCCCTAACATACAAAGGGAAACCTATCAGAGTGGTGACAGACCTATCTACTGAAACTTGGCAGGCTAGAAAGGAATGGCAGGAAATCTTCAATGTGATGAACAGTAAAAATATGCAGCCAAGAATCCTCTATCCAGCAAGCCTGTCATTCAAAATAGAAGGAGAGATAAAAACCTTTCCAAATAAACAGAAATTGAAAGAATTTGTCACCACGAAGCCAGCCCTACAAGAAATCCTGAGGGGGATGCTCTGAAGGAAAGGTTGCAAGGAACAAAGATACCAGAGACACCACCACAAACATGAACCCTACAAAAGATACAAAGACTCTAAACCCACATATTTCAATAATAACACTGAATGTAAATGGGCTGAATGCTCCAATCAAAAGACATAGGGTAGCAGAATGGATTAAAAAACAAAATCCATCAATATGCTGTCTACAAGAAACTCATTTTAGACGGGAAGATACCTTCAGATTAAAAGTAAGGGGATGGAGAAATATATATCATGCTACAGGAAATCAAAAGAAAGCCGGAGTAGCGATACTTATATCAGACAAACTGGACTTTAAATTAAAGACAATCACAAGAGATGAAGAAGGGCACTACATAATAATTACAGGGTCCATCCATCAGGAAGAACTAACAATCATAAATGTCTACGCACCGAATATGGGAGCACCTAAATATCTAAAACAATTAATCACAAACAGAAACAAGCTTATAGATAAGAATGTGCTAATAGCAGGGGACTTTAATACTCCGCTTACAGCAATGGATAGGTCAACCAGACAGAAAATCACTAAAGAAATAATGGACTTGAAAGACACATTGGACCAGATGGATCTGACGGATATATTTAGAACTTTACATCCTGAGGCCAGGGAATTTACTTTCTTCTCAAGTGCGCATGGCACATTCTCCAAGATAGATCACATACTGGGACATAAAGCAGCCCTCAATAAATATAAAAGAATAGAGATCATACCATGCACACTGTCAGATCACAATGCTTTGAAACTTGAAATCAATTACAGGAAGAAGTCTGGAAAACCGCCAAAAACATGGAGGTTAAAGAACACCCTTCTAAAGAATGAATGGGCCAATCAGGCAATTAGAGAGGAAATTAAAAAATATATGGAAACAAATGAAAATGAAAACACAACAATTCAAAATCTATGGGATGCGGCCAAGGCAGTCCTAAGAGGAAAGTACATTGCTCTCCAGGCCTATTTCAAGAGATTAGAAAAAGCACAAGTCCAAAATCTAACAGCTCACCTAAAGGAGCTAGAGGCAGAGCAACAAGAACGCCCTAAACCCAGTAGAAGAAGAGAAATAGTAAAAATTAGAGCAGAAATAAACAACATAGAGACCAAAGAAACAATTGAACAGATCAATGAAACCAAGAGTTGGTTTTTTGAAAAAGTAAACAAAATTGACAAACCTCTAGCCAGGCTTATCAAAAAGAAAAGAGAGAGCACCCAAATAGACAAAATTATGAATGAAAATGGACTTATTACAACCAACCCCTCAGAAATACAAGCAATTATCAGGGAATACTATGAAAAATTATATGCCAACAAATTGGACAACTTAGAAGAAATGGACAAATTCCTAAACACACACTCACTACCAAAATTCACACGGGAAGAAATAGAAAACCTGAACAGACCCATAACGAGTGAAGAAATCGAATCAGTGATCAAAAATCTCCCAACAAATAAGAGCCCTGGACCTGATGGTTTCCCTGGGGAATTCTACCAGACATTTAAAACAGAATTAATCCCAATTCTTCTCAAGCTATTCCAAAAAATAGAAGTCGAAGGAAAACTCCCGGACTCATTTTATGAAGCCAGCATCACTCTGATTCCCAAGCCAGACAGAGATCCAACAAAAAAAGAGAACTATAGGCCAATATCCTTGATGAATACGGATGCAAAAATTCTCAACAAGATCCTTGCAAATCGAATCCAGCAGCATATCAAAAGAATCATCCACCAAGATCAAGTGGGATTCATTCCTGGGTTACAGGGCTGGTTCAACATTCGCAAATCAATCAATGTGATCCATCATATCAATAAAAGAAAAGATAAAAACCATATGATCCTGTCAATAGATGCAGAAAAAGCATTTGACAAAATACAGCATCCCTTCTTAATAAAGACTCTCGAGAAAGTTGGGATAGAAGGAACCTACTTAAACATCATCAAAGCCATCTATGAGAAGCCTTCAGCTAACATCATCCTCAACGGGGAAAAACTGAGAGCTTTCCCCCTGAGATCAGGAACACGACAGGGATGTCCACTCTCACCACTGTTGTTTAACATAGTGCTGGAAGTCCTAGCATCAGCCATCAGACAACAAAAGGAAATCAAAGGCATCAGAATTGGCAAAGAGGAAGTCAAACTTTCACTCTTCGCAGATGACATGATACTCTACATAGAAAACCCGACAGACTCCACCAGAAGCCTACTAGAACTGATCCAAGAATTCAGCCAAGTTGCAGGGTACAAAATCAACGTACAGAAATCGGTTGCATTTTTATACACCAATAATGAAGCAACAGAAAGAGAAATCAAGAAACTGATCCCATTCACAATTGCACAAAAAACCATAAAATACCTCGGAATAAACCTAACCAAGGATACAAGAGATCTGTATGATGAAAACTATAGAAAACTTATGAAGGAAATTGAAGAAGACACAAAGAAATGGAAAAACATTCCATGCTCATGGATAGGAAGAATAAATATAGTTAAGATGTCATTACTACCTAAAGCACTCTACACATTCAATGCAATTCCAATCAAAATTGCACCAGCATACTTCTCAAAACTAGAACAAACTATCCAAAAATTTGTATGGAACCACAAAAGACCCCGAATAGCCAAAGTAATACTGAAAAATAAAACCAAAACGGGAGGTATCACCATCCCAGACTTCAGCCTCTACTACAAAGCTGTCATCCTCAAGACAGTATGGTATTGGCACAAAAACAGACACATAGACCAATGGAACAGAATTGAGAACTCAGAAGTGGACCCAAAAGTATACAGCCAACTGATCTTTGACAAAGCAGGAAAGAATATCCAATGGAAAAAAGACAGCCTTTTTAACAGATGGTGTTGGGAGAACTGGACAGCAACATGCAGAAGAATGAAACTAGATCATTTTCTCACACCATGCACAAAAATCAACTCAAAATGGATAAAGGACCTGAACGTGAGACAGGAAACTATCAACACCCTAGAGGAGAAAGCAGGAAACAACCTCCTTGACCTCCACCGCAGCAACTTCTTACTTGACACATCCCCAAAAGCAAGGGAATCAAGAGCAAAAATAAACTGTTGGGACCTCATCAAGATTAAAAGCTTCTGCACAGCCAAGGAAACAACCCAGAAAATTAATAGGCAACCAACGGAATGGGAAAAGATAGTTGCAAATGACATATCAGATAAAGGGTTAATATCCAGAATCTATAAGGAACTCACCAAACTACACGCCCGAAAAACAAACAACCCAGTGAAGAAATGGGCAGAAGACATGAACAGACACTTCTCCAAAGAGGACATCCAGATGGCCAACAGACACATGAAACGATGCTCAGCATCCCTCCTCATCAGGGAAATACAAATCAAAACCACACTGAGATACCACCTCACGCCAGTCAGAGTGGCTAAAATGAGCAAATCAGAGAACTCTAGATGCTGGCGAGGATGTGGAGAAACGGGCACCCTCCTACACTGTTGGTGGGAATGTAAACTGGTACAGCCCCTCTGGAAAACAGTGTGGAGGTTCCTCAGGAAACTAACAATAGAACTCCCTTATGACCCAGCAATAGCACTGCTAGGAATTTACCCAAGGGATACAGAAATGCTGAGGCATAGGAGCACATGTACCCCAATGTTCATAGCAGCACTCTCCACAATAGCTAAAACATGGAAAGAGCCTAAGTGTCCATCAACAGATGAATGGATCAAGAAGATGTGGTTTATCTATACCATGGAATACTACATGGCAATGAGAAAGAATGAAATCTGGCCATGTGTAGCAACATGGATGGACCTTGAGGGTGTTATGCTGAGCGAAATAAGTCAGGCAGAGAAGGACAAATATCATATGTTTGCAGGTATAGGAGGATTAGGAGGAACTTGATGGAGGAACAAGGGGGAGAAGAAGGGGGGAAATGGTGGGGGAGAGGGAGAGAGGCAAACCATGAAAGAGTCTCGAATGCTGAGAAACAAACTGAGGACTGATGGATGTGGGGGGGATGGGGGACGGGCATGGAGGAGGACACTTGTGGGGATGAGCACTGGGTGTTATGTGGAAACTAATATGATAATAAACTATTTGTAAAATAAATAAATAAATAAATAAAATACAGTTTAATAATAGAAAAACCCGAGACTCAGTAAGGCCAACAGATCAGGAGACAATTGCCTTGAAAAGAGAAGTTTCTTACATTTCCTAAGAGGAGAATGCCTCACCACTCAGTCCTCAGGGGACGCAGAGGTCATTTTCAGGCATAGAGTGAAAGGGCACTAGTGGCCTTTATCATGATCTCCTTGAGAAGAATGAGGTGAAGCACAGTAAACAGGTTTAGAATTGGCCAGTTTGGATCATTTCCCAGGACTCTGGAGTGTAGGGCAGCCCCTGGTGATCTGGTACTTGACCCTGGCTGGTTAGGGCAGGAGGATGGGGTGTGGGGAGAGGAGAGGGAGAAGGGTAAGGACTATGATAAAGAGGGAGATTGGGATCAGGAGTTCCGGATCACTTGGTCTGCATATGAAAGAAGAGTTTTGCTTACTCTCTCTAGGAAATAGCTAACCTGGAGGGGCAGTCCCTCCAGGGTCAGCTAGCCCCGTGTCAAAGAATCCAAATTACAGAAAACAAAAAGACACAGTTAGTACAGAATGGCATTAAATGCATATTTCTGAAATATGAGTTCTTATGATATTTGGAGAATTGAATCTTAAAGTATTGTTTCTATTAATGCTAAGGTAGCTTTGATTTTTTTTTTAAAGTGGGTTTTTTTGTCCCTAAGTGGAGTTTTAAAGTTTCCATATTAGCCCTGCCCCATTTTTGCTAAACATGTTCCTGGACATAAATCTGTTTTGTGCTACTGTCATTCTACTACATTTATAGTTAGCTATCGTTTACATATTTTGAGTGTTAATTTCACACCTCATTGTATTCTCTCAAACCTCTTCTTCCCTTCGTAGAGAAGTAACCAAGAGGAGTGCGGGAGGGATGGGAGAAATAGGTGGTGGGAATTAAGGAGGGCAGTTGTGCTGAGCACCAGGTGATGTTTGGGCATGTAGAATCACTATCTTGTACACCTGAAACTAATATTACACTTTGTGTTAACTGGAATTGTTACAAAACTTAAAAAAAGTAATTTTTAAAACAACTCTTCTTCCTTCCTTTTATCTGGTGGCATCGGTTGGTACTTCCAGAACAATGCTAACTGATACTGGTGACTGTGGGCATGCACCACTTTCCTTCTGGGTGTTTTAAATTTTTTTTAATGTTTATTTGTGAGAGGAGGTTGTGAGCGGTGAAGGAGCAGAGAAAGTGGGAGACACAGAATCTGGAGCAGGCTCCAGGCTGTGAGCTGTCAGAGCAGAGCCCCATGGGGGGCTCTAACTGGGGAACCCGTGAGATCCTGACCTGAGCCGAATTCTGATGCTTAACTGATAGCCACCCAGGCGCCCCCCTTCTAGGTGTTTTAGAATTAGCATATCATTTATCTGCTTTCTTCTTTAAGGAGGAGCAAAAGATGAAAAGAGAATCTCCCTACAAGGAATTACTGAGGCTGCAGGGTTTGAATGTCTTCCCCACACGATGTGAAATCAGAAAAGAATACCTACCCTTTTCAATTTGGCGCTTGTGCTCCTGGATGCCTGCAGTAAAAGGTAACTCTTGGCAAATGAATTTGGGCTAGTTGGGGTGCTAGTGAACCATTTGTTGCCCAGGCTGTCTTCCTTCATGGCCCTAAGATGAATGACAAGGGCAAACATATTGAGAAAATTGTTCCTCTGTAGTCTTCACCTTAGAAACCTCAGCCCACGTTCTCCTAAAAGAGTCAGCAGAGGGTGACCTCCTCGCCCCTCACCCCTCAGTGATGTGTATATGGTTGGGGGCACCAGTGGCGAGGAACACTATATGGGATTGAACACCCTGAGGGTTTTATTCAGGGAACCTGTGTGAGAGAAAACAGAGGGAGCAGGAAAAGGCCGAGAGAGCCATCAGACCTCACCCTGGGAAAGGAAGGAGTGAGGGAAGATTGCGCAGAAGCTTCCCTGTTGCCTGCAGTCTGAGGAAGATTTGGCAAAGCTTCTGTCACAGTCCCCTGCCTCCCTGAACGGGCCCCCTTCATTCCCTACTGGATGCAGACATCAGAGAGGAGCAGCACAGTGCCTGGGAGATGTGAGCTTGGCTCAGATAGGGTGATGGATTTGGGAGAACCAGCAGCTGGGGGTCTTAGTTGGCTCCTCACAGCTGCCACAGGCACTTCTGGAGGTCTCTTTACTGCTGCCTGTAGACCACAAGGGCTGAAAAGATGGGAGGCAAGAGTCAGTTCAGCAGGGCTTAAAATCCAAGCATCCATCTGCAGCTTGTTTTTCAGCTTCAGGCCTCGACTGTCCCTCTTGGACAGAGTAAGCCCGAGTTTCCTGGTTCTTCTTGGTGGTTATACAGCCTAAGTCTGTTTCCTCATCCCTATAACGAGGATAATAGAATGCCTAACTCATAGAGTTGTCTGCAGCATATGCTGTTTATAGGAATGCATAGAATGAAACCTGGCACAAAAATGCTCCTTGATAACCATTAGCCCCTCCCCCTCACTCCCTTTTCATGCCTCAGGCACCCAGGGCTCACAAAACAAAGGGTCAGGAAAAAACTAGCTTTGTCCCTCTGGAGTCTTCTGGTAAGAAAGAGAAGTCCCCATGTCTGTGCAGTTATTGTGTGCTTTGGACAGCTGGTAAATACTTAGTTTGGCCGCCTTCCTTCTACACCTCAGCAGAGGCCTGGGCTGTCAGTGTAAACTCAGGAAAAGGCACATTCATTTGAGCCAAACTGAATTAGCCAGACCAGTCAGTGGCCGGGAAGTCACGTGCTGCTTTCCCAAACGAAATAGAAATTATTTTTAGATTATTCACTGTTTGGTATTATCCATGCCACAGCTCCGTCCTATTAAGGCACATCAGAGAAAATTGGCTTCGTCCAATTAATGGATATTTTGCAAGCCATTTGTCAGTACTGGGTCTCTGTTCTCATTTGTGAAAAGAGTGGTTGAAATTGACCAGTGGTTCTCAATTCTGGCAGCACACAGAAGTCACCTGGGGATCTTAAGAATCTTGACTCCCAGGCTGCACTGTAACCCAATTACATCAGAATCTCTAGGGGCCCGGGCATCAGTGTTTTTAAAGCTCCCCAGGTGAGCCCCATGTGCAGCCCAGTTTGAGAACTAGTGAAAGAGGGTTTCAGAGCTTCCTTCCTTCTCCAGGGATATGACCTTGAAGAGGTAAAGTCTACTTCTAATTTAATTCATAAAATGGGAATTCTGAGTAAATATTTCAGCAATATTGTAATTTTATACTCTTAAATTCTCTGCTCACAATCATGTTCCTCTTTAAGTTCATAATTTGTACATTTTTCCTACATAAGTATTTGTTTACTTCATGCATCTATCTTAATCTCTTGTTTTCACCTATGTAGTTTTCACCTATGCCAGTATGTCTGGCAGTATATAGTTCACAGAATTCGTTAAGTTTTCTTTATTACTCTGTAATAGAAAGCAGCTCCTGAGCTCCATTTCTACTTGTTATCTTAAGCGTACAGCTTGACGAATTCTTACGTAAGTGTGCATCTGGGTAACCACTCCCCGACCAAGGTGCATAGCATGTCCAGCAATCCAGAGGGCCCCTCTCGTCCTCTCCAGCCAACCCTCCATCCCCTAGGGGGTAGCCGCTTTCTGACTTCTATCGCCAGAGGGTAACACTCAGTCTTTTCTAAGTGCTTCATCTACTTTCTATTCGCTCCTCTCCCCTGTTTCCTTCTTACCTGAGGATGAACTCTCTGAGGATCCTCTCCTCTGAGGATGGGGCCGGGGGAGGGGGGGGTCCTTCCCTGCCATCAGGGGAGAGGTCTGCTTCAAGCATGGCTGATTCAGTAATCTATGGGTAACAAACCATTGCCAAACTTAGCAGCTAAATCCAAGACATTATTCCCTCTCCCAGCTTTGCACGTTGGTGGGTCTCAGCTGATTCTCCTTACTGCACTTGGGGCCTCTCTCACAGCTGCAATCAGGTGGCCGCTGGCACTGGGCCTACTAGAGGCTGCACTGGCCTGGGAGTTCTGAGTTGCCTTCTTTACTCTGAGAAAGTAAAAATTAGCTCAGGCCATGAATGTGAAAATGGGCCTAGCCAGTCATCAGGCTGGAATCAGAGACATGGATAACGCCAGATGCACAGTTAACAAAAGGCAATATTTTAGCCAAGGACACACTGCAACTGGAAATGCGTAATGTCCATCTTTCTTGTTCCACGAGAAACTTTGCTCTCTAAAATCATACGTCATCAGGAACTTTTATCAGTAAGCGGACGTGCCCAAACAGCCTTGATCTGCAATGCAAACGCAGTTTCTGGACACAGATTTCCCCATCGATTGTAACTTTATAGCATTCCAGGAAACAGGGCCTTGGGGTTCGCTCCACAGTCCAGATCTCACATGGAAGGAACCCTTTACACAGAGCCTGCTTTGCTTTGAGCCAGTTGAACCTTTGATTCGATACTAAAATCATTTGCTTGTGTATTCTTAAGTGGTGAATTTCGTGCTATGTGAACTTATGGCCTGTGAAAGATAGCATCCCGATTTTTTTAAGTGATAGCCATTGCACGAATTAGAATGGTGTGGGTGGCTCTGACTCCATTAGCACTTCTAGGCCAGCCAGGCGCCGTATTGTCACAGCTCCATTGCCCGGTGCCTAGCAGACCTCCATTGTTCCAGTTTTTAACTGGGTTGGAATACTGAAACTCTCTCTTGCACCCCCATCTTTTGCCCTCTGTCTGCACCCTACTCATCCTCCTTGAGCCCTCTCATCCCTCCTCATATAATGCATATGTAGTCTGCAAATACTTTGCCTGAGAATTGTTGGCTTTTAATGTCACCTTACATTGAGTTTCCTCAGGGACCTCAGTTTAATAAAATGATTTCTTCAATTCAAAAACAAAACCCTCAGCTTCATTTATATTGCACCTTAAGTCCATCCTCCCCCCAATCCTATGCTGACTCTACCTTTGGTGAGTTGACCCATGGTTCCTCTGGATGTGGTCTGTTTCATCGCAGTGGGTAAATAAGCCTGACTTTGTGAGATTACAGTTTTGTTCCTGACAGTGACAAGCTGGCGGGGACAGCCCCAGGCCCTTGGCACTCTTCCGTGTGGTGTTCCTGCACAAGCAGAAAGACCTGAGCTTTTCACAAAGCAGCTGACTTCCACCAGGGCCCAAGTAAAAGCTCCCAGGCTTTCTTAAGACTTTGGCCTGGAACTGTCAGTGTTACTTGTGCCATTATTCTCTTGGTTAAAGTGAATGCCGGGGCCAACCCAAATTCAGTATGGGCAAGGACTGTGCAGGTCCATGACAGTCGGGAGGCGTGGCTTCATTGTGGGCCATCCTGGGAACCCAGCTTCCACAGCCGTCCTCTTTCCTCATGGCAGTCCCCATCTCAAAGCGTCATCTGCCTCAGACCCTGCTAACCTGCTGATGGCATCCACTTTTTGCAAACTGTCGGGGCTCTTTTGCCGTCTGCTCAGTCCTTTCCACATCCCTCTGCGGCCTTGGAGCTTCTGGCTGCCTTCTCCATGCTGTCCTGGCTTCCAAGGCTTCACAGGCCCCTCTGCCTGGTCTTCTCCCTCAGACATTGCAGTGCTGCCACCAGATGCCGTGTTTGATATAGCTTCTCCTCCAGGTCTACGCTGTAGGGAGCCAGGCCCCCCACTTCTGCCAAAGGATTCCCCAAACCAGGCTGATCTGCCCACCCACCCCCTGAGGAAGTGAAGGCCACTGACTCCAGGAAGGAAGGGCTGTGGGAAAATAAGAAAAAAAATATGGAAGAGAAAATGGCTAAACTCTAAATATAGTAGTGTAACCTTTTAAATCTCCACGAGTGAGGCTGTTCTGTTTTAGGTAGCTATTAATATTAAATATCAGTATTCTTGTGATCTGAGTTTAAGGTAATGATAATGATAAGGTTTGTATAGCCCTTAAGAGCTTTGTGGCACCTGGGTGGCTCATTCGGTTAGGCGTCCGACTTCAGCTCAGATCATGATCTCACAGTTCGTGGGTTCAAGCACCACGTCAGGCTCTGTGCTGACAGCTCAGAGCCTGGAGCCTGTTTCAGATTCTGTGTCTTCCTGTCTCTCTGACCCTCCCCTGTACATTCTCTCTCTTTCTCTCTCTCTCTCTCTCTGTCAGAAATAAGTAAAACATTAAAAATTTTTTTTTAAAAAAGAGCTTTCACGTGCATAATTTTATTTCATCTTCACAGCAGCCTTTGAAAGGAGTGATTATTGTTATTCCCATGATGAGGAAATAGGCTTAGGGAAATCCAGGGACTTTTCCAAAGTCACATATTGTGTGGTTTTATCTTGAAGGGACATTTTAAGAGAAAAGATTTGAAAGAGAACAAATAGGACTATGATTTTGACATGAGAACTTGTGGAATTTTCCATTTTGATGATCTCACAAAATGCTTGGCCTAAGATTTAGGGGGAAAAAAATCAGCATTACCTAAAGCACAGTGGCAGAGTATGAGGAACAGCAGTGATGAAGTGATAAAGAAACAGATCGTAAAGCTTCTATTTAATTCAACATCCATTGAGTCCCTATCATGTTCAATTCACTTTGTCCACCCTGTAGGTGTCAAGATGCGAACCTCTAGATTGCTCATCTGAGAAGTCCCGAGATGAAGCTTCCACCCTGGAACAGCTAATGGGGCCCCCAGACCGACTTTGGGCTGAGATTTGACTCAATGAGATTGATAATGAAGAGGATGCAAGTTAGATGGTGTTTTTCAAATTGTAGAGAGTATGAGGGGAGGGCTGTTGTAGGCATGGAGGAAGAATCAGGGCTCTGAGGGACAGCCACAGACAGGGTAAATCTAGCTCCTTGGCAATGGTAGCACGTGGCAATATGCTTGGCCATCTGCAATTGAGGTTCCTCCTCAAATTTCTGGCAATATGGAACTAAACAGGAAATTGCTTTCATAAGACCCAGCAGACATTGCAGAAAAAGGGCTCTCCAGAGACTTTGGCTTTGGGGGGGTCTTTGAAAATTGCTTCCCACTAGCTTTTTTTAATACATCTTGATCCTTCCTGTAAGCCATTGAATAGTAAACACTTTACATTCATTATTTTTTAAAAGCCATATTCCATTTTATTATTTTTTTTTTAATTTTTAAATGTTTATTTTTGAGAGAGTGAGAGACAGCATGAGTAGGGGAGGGTCAGAGAGCGAGGGAGACACAGAACTCAAAGCAGGCTCCAGGTTCTGAGCTGTCAGCATAGAGCCTGAGACGGGGCTCAAACTGATGAGCCATGAATCATGACCTGAGCCAAAGTCAGATGCTTAACAGACTGAGCCACTCAGGTGCCCCAAGCCATATTCCATTTTAAATAAAAATAGACCACTAGCTGGCTGGAGAGAGATAACCAACAAAAACAATGGTATATTTGGTCCATGTCAGAGACACAACTGCCTGTGTTCTCTTCTGGAATTTTTATAGTTTCACGTCTCACATTTAGCTCTTTAATCCAGTCTGAGTTCATTTTTGTATACAGTGTTAGAAAGAAGTTCAGTTTTATTCTTTTGCATGTAACTGTCCAGTGTTTCTAGAACCGTTTGTTGAAGAGACTGTTTTTCCCCTAGTGTATATTCATTCTTGCCTTCTTTGTCCTAGATTAACTGACTGTATAATTGTGGATTATATATTCCTGTTCCATTGATCTATATGTCTGTTTTTGTGCCAGTACCATACTGTTTTGATTACTACAGCTTTGTAGCACATCTTGAAATCTGGAATTGTGATGCCTCCAGTTTTGTTCTTTCTCAAGATTGCTTTGGTTATTCAGGGTCTTTTGTGGTTCCATACAAATTTTAGTATTATTTGTTAGATTTCTGTGAAAAAGTGTGCTGTTGGTATTTTGCTAGGGATTGCACTGAATCTGTAGATTGCTTTGGGTAGTGCGGCCATTTAAAAAATATTAATTCTTCCAGTCTATAAGCATGAAATATCTTTGCATTTATGTCATCTTCAGTTTCTTTCATCAATGTTGTATAGTTTTCAAAGTACAGGTTTCTCACCTTTTTGGTTAAGTTTATCCCCAGGTATTTTATTCTTTTTGGTGCAGTTGTAAAAGGAATTGTGGGGTACCTGGGTGGCTCAGTTGGTTAAGCGTTGACTCTTGAGTTCAACTCCGGTCATGATCTCATAGTTCATAAGATTGAGCCCCACATTGGGCTCTGTGCTGACCGTGCAGAGCCTCCTTGGGTCTCTCTCTCTCTCCCCCACCCCCAAAATAAATAAACATTGAAAAATGAAATGATTAAAGAAAGTACATGGAGTTGTTTCCATAATTTGTCTTTCTGCTATTTCATTATCACTGTATAGAAACGCTACTGATTTTTGGGAACATGTTGTTTTCTCTCTAAATGTGTTTTTAACTGTATACTGGAACTAACAAGTTTGATCCATTTGAATATAAACCATGTCAGCTTTCTTTGGCAGTGTGACTCAGCTTAGGCTAGTAGGTTTGAGGATGATCCAGAGAAAAGTAGAACAAATTGGCTATTTATGGAGCTAACTACTAATATAAATGGAAATGCTTTTAGCACATGTTCTTTCCAGGAATCTCCCAGACTCCCTGAAATAAGGCAGGAATAAAAATGGAGATTACTTTAGAAGGTCATTTGCATATTGGATGCTACCACTTACCAGTTGCCTTGGGTTTGCAGAGTTCCTAATTCAAGAACCATTCAGTTTTAAAAATGCATTCCAAACTGATATGTAAAGGGGGAATTGTAAAAGAAATTTGGAGTCTATATGAAAGACAAAAAAAGTAATGGGCTATATTTTTAAATGGGCTTCAATTCAAAATATGTCTTTGAATTTGCAAACCACAGGCCTCCTCCAGAGAATTTCTGCGCAATAAAGTGAAATATAGTTATAAACTGTAATCCGGAAATAGGGTTATACATGCTTCTAGGGTGAATACAATGGTAAAGGGAGGGGAGGAACATCAGGAGAAGATGAGACCAGAAGAACAGTGCTACAAAGTACAATTCTCTAGGGCAGTTATAAATATGTCCAGAATTCCTCATTGAAATGGTCATCTGGATAGTTATGCCCCAATAATTCAATCACTGTGGATACACTCATTTTGCTAACTGAACCCTTAGACCAATGGTTCTTAAAGTGGACCAGCAGCAACAGCACTTTGAAATATAAGAAATGCAACCCCCACCCAACTTCTAAGACATTCTCAGTCAAAGGCAGAAATCTGTGTTTTGATAACACCTCTGGGTGATCTGGTCCATGCCAAATTTATTTACTCCACATTCATAAGGTTTTTTAATTTTAGGCATCCAAGAGAGAAAAATTGGCCCATTTTTTTCTCCTTCCCGTGTCTGTGAGATTTCCTAGCCTCCAGATCTGTGAGAAAATACATTTGTTTGCTGAAGCTACCCGATGTGTCGTGTTATGTTACGGCAGCCCTAGCAAACAAATACACTGAGTTCATGCATTTTTCAGGCAGCGTGTGGAGAATCCCAGACTGTAATTGACAGTATATCAGCATCTTCCTCTCTGAAGACTGTTTTTCAGGGGTTGATGACATTTATTTCCTGAAGCTAGAGCTGGGCAGAATTGGTTCTTTCGTCACGGGCCAGGTGGTATCACTGACGTGGTAGGAGTCTGGCACATCATAGAGAAAGCCTGGGAGAGGCAGGTGGGAGCCAAGGCACTCATAAAGCCACCAATTGAGAGAGGGACCTCTGGAACCTCCCATTTAAAGGTCAGACTCTCTGCAGGCCGCCTCACATGTGCCATTTCATTTAAAGCTAACTCCTCTGCAGCTGCAAACTCGTGATTCCCTTGGCAAGAAAAAGTCTGTTCTGAAACATCGCAAAGGAAATCTTGATCCAGTGTGAATTACTTTTTTTTTTCTTTTTTAATGTTTTTTATTTATGTTTTGAGAGAGAGGGAGAGAGCACAAGCCGGGGAGAGGCAGAAAGAGGGGGACAGAGGATCCAAAGTGGGCTCCACACTAACAGCACCTGGATGTGGGGCTCGAACTCATGAACCATGAGATCATGACCTGAGCCGAAGCCGGGTGCTCAACCTGGGTGCCCCGGTGTGAATTACTCTTAAGGTTTTGGATATACTGCAACATAATTTGTCTCGTGTGTACCATCCAAACCAATTCATTCACTGATTTGACACTTTGAAGGCCTGCTGTGTATCTGAGTTGACCGGGGAATAAAGGAATGAAGCAGTCATGAGCCTTGCGCTCAAGTGGTTAATAATTTACTCAGAAATAAAATACAACTAAGTAGCATATTATAAGGTTGAATACACAGACTAGATCTATGCTCATATTTGCATATATACATACACATGTAAGTATTCCCATAAGTATTCTCGTTTCTGAGTAGATTAGATTGCTCCTGTTATGTGGCGGCATTGTATGAGACAGTTTGGAAGGCTATATCAAATCCATACTGGTTAAGAGGAGACCTCTCTCCCCACACTTCCACCCTGGGCCATCCCTTCCTACGTTTATGTCTCCATGTCCTTTAGAAGGAAAGGAGTTACCGGTCTGCGTGCATTGGGCCATTTTGCCCATGGGCAGGGTCACCCCACCTTAAAGATCAGCTTTGTGGTAGAGCTACCTGTCCTTCTCTCATACATGGGGGCGGGAAGCTTCCTAGGGACTGCTCACCCAGGTCTGGCCTCTCGTTGCATCTTCTTCATTCTTGTTCCTGTGAGGGGAGGTAAGCAGAAACTCAAAGAAAGGGCTGGCCATCACAATTCTTTGGGGGAGGAAGCAGGCAACCTTCTGTGGCTTGCAGGCTTAGCCAACACCTTCCAACCCAGCCTCTGCCAGATTCTGTCTTAGTGGTTATAACAATTAATAAAGTGTTCCCATTTGTTGCTGTAAGGCTTGCATGGAGGTCCCTTGTCAGGAGTCCTGAAGGGAAAGAACTGAATCCTTAGATGTGGCTATTTCTAGTCCAAGGAAATTCTAGATTAATCACTTCTACTCCATATAGATAACATCAGTGAATATTATCTCTACTGAACTCCTGAAGAGTTTCCCCACAGTGAGTGGCCTCAGAGCCATGGTTAAACCGTGGCTATTGACACCATGCCTTCAAGTGCCAAGAATGAAAATCCAAGAATGCACTAGGGAAGTTCCCAGGGTAGCGGTGGAGGGGATGGTGGAACATATTCTTCCTGGCAAACTCTTCCTGGAGAGGAAACATTTGAACTTGGGGAAACTGGGAGCATTTGGACACGAAGGGGTGGGAGCATAGAGGAACAGGTATTCTGGAATGGACAGTCAGGCCAGGGAGAACACAAGGCAAGGTGTCCCTGCTAGCAGTTCCCAGCATGAGTGGGAGCTGCAACGCACTGAGCACATACAAAACAACCCCCCCTTCCTGTCATTGTAAAGTCATTCACATTTGGAAGCGACCTTCTGCTATTCCAGGCTGTCAGAACCTGCCAGCATCTACCACCTGCACTCAGCTTATTCTGTTTGCCTCTGAGGACTCTGGTCAAGAGGCCGTGTCAATGGCCCCTGAAAGGGCCGTGTTCATGCCCACTCTGAGCCCTGGGCCAGAGCAGTCTCCCTCACCTGCCTCCCCTCTCCCTGTGGTGTCTCGACCTGGGGCTGAATAGTATGGTGTAAAGAACCCATGCTTTGGGGTATGCAGCCAGCTTTGTGTGCTAGCTCTGCAGCCTTGGACAGATTACCTAAACTGCCTTTATCAGCCCCTGTTTCTTTATTTGTAACACGGAGGTAGTAACACCTCCCTCATGGAGTCGCTGTGAGGCTTTCAAAAAATGTACAAGTACACATGTACAAGTGCAACAGATTGTTCCTGAATAGCAGCTGGTATTGGTATTTCCATCCTTTAAGGTCAGAATTGCCTCAGACTCTTCCATGAATCCCTCCTGGAG
Organism: Hyaena hyaena; assembly: GCF_003009895.1. Classification (NCBI taxonomy): domain Eukaryota; kingdom Metazoa; phylum Chordata; class Mammalia; order Carnivora; family Hyaenidae; genus Hyaena; species Hyaena hyaena. The sequence continues at coordinate 2,209,616 of NW_024080841.1, read as the reverse complement.
AACTAAAGTCAAAACTTTTCTCTCACCTTGCTAATTTCTTTCCTGTTACTTCCCTTCATGAGGCCCTCTTGATTATTTATATCTCTGTATCATTCTTCATTATATTGAATAATGTAATAACACAGACCTTTTATTATATATGCTTCTTGTCTGTCCTGAGACTCCCACTAGAAGTTAAGTCCCTGGGGACTAGAAATTTCGTACATTTGATTCAAGCTGAATCCCCAACTCCTAGATGTTTGCCTAGGGCACAGTAGGAACTGGTTAAATATGTGTTGAATGAATGAATGAGTCCTCTGACCTCTCTCTTACCTTCCTGAATCATTCTTTCTTCATTTCCATCTTCTCCAGTTTAGCCTTGTGCCTCTACTTCCTGGGGACACACATGTGTTTGTGAAACATCACAGTTATGTTGGTAACTCTGTATAAAAGGAAACAGGTAATCACATAATCCATGATAACTGGATGGAAAATTTTTTCTCTCTAGTGCTTAAAAAAAAAATCACCTGTTCTTATCCAAGATTGCATAGCTATATAGTTGGCCTTGCAGGCCACCCTTTCTCTGTGAGCTGAGTATTTTAAAGCACTTTAAGACTTTAAGGAGTGGAGTAATATGGCACACTGTGGCTCCCAGTTTGTGCCCTTTGTTCCACGATAGCCTACAGGATGGAGAACCTCCTGGTTCCAGGAATTCCATGGATCCCGAAGCAGCATGGGTTGCAGTCCCCGTGTATGTCCTCTGTGTCATAGCTTATTGTTTCCTACAAGTCTGTGATTCTTAAAAACTCCTCAGCAGCTTCCAATTATTGTTCATCTGGGTCAGTATCTCCCTTCCCATGATGGAATGGGAGGATGCATCATTATACATGGCCAGGCAGTGCTCTTTTCCACCTTTTACCCCAGAGTCTTGGTCAGCATTGGCCCATCGACGTGTTAGGAACGGTCTTGTTCTAGGCCTTGTCAAACAACACAGACACATGCCCTTGAGCTCTACCTCTGGCTGGACAGAGACTAGGTCATTTGAAAATGATGCTTTGTCTTTACCCTGGACCAAATCAAACTGTGAGGGCAGCCAGTCCTCTGTACTCCATCCAATCTCCTGGAAGATAAGAAGAACCAGTGTCTCTAAGTGGGTGTGGGGCCGTGTGATGTGATGGGGCAGTGGGGTTGAGGTAAGGGGGAGGCAGGGGAACTGGGGTGGTAATGTTCTTCTGATAAATATGTAAAAATAAAATTTTGCCATGAACACACAGTAGGCTCAAACAGCAGTTAACTAGGAGCATGCTTTTGAACTGCCTAGAAGAGGATGAAGTGAATGTCAACTAAGTTTTCTGGGGTTCACTCTAGAGGAAATCAGGGGCAAACTCACCACCCCAACTTCAAGCGTAGGGCTAAGAGCTCTTATGTCCTTTGGTGGCTTAATTATTTTGAGTTCATACCTTTCTATCCTTGAAATAAGTAGCAACAGGAAACTGGCTTTGCTTAGGAATCAGGATGTTTTCCCTTCTTACAGGCTTCAGTTCAAGAACCACCACTCCTCGGCTATCATAAACCATTGGGGGATTTCCTCTGAAGCCTCCAGCCCTCCCTCACTTCCCGCTATCAAAGATTTCCTGTCCTCCCTACCAAGAGTGTGCTGTAGCATCTTCAGAGCTGAATGGTTCTTGAACTCATGGCATTTCTAGGGCCAGTTGCAGGTAAAGATGAGATTGATTGATGTTCCCTTGGAGAACAAGTCCAGGCCTGGGAGCGCCGATGACCTCTGGCTCGGTGTACCAGCCCAAGGGTTCAGATCCAGTCTTGCCAGTTATCACTCTATCTGCCAATGACCTGATATCTGCCGCTGTCCCCAGAACGTCACATAAGCCTTAGTTTTCTAATCTGTAAAATACGAATTACAAGTCTAATCCCACTGCTTCCCTCATGAACAACAAATGGGGGGAAAATGATAAAAAGGATTTTATAAAAAAAAAATAAAGCCCTACATTGTAATTATTTACCTAGTATTTATTGTATAAAACCTAGATAAGAAGAAAAGGGGGGATCAAATAATAAGAATTAAATAAAAATGGGTTTGAGAGTGAAATACTTTCAGAGGTAAGAGCTAGAAAATAGGTTTCTTCACTAGAGAACTTCTCAATGGCTTTAGTATACTTCTGTATATTGTAAATTTCCAAGAGGGGCATAAAGTAGACAGTGTTCCTCAATTTATGTGAACTCTTCTATTTTGTTAAAATGGAATATCTCTTACAGTGGGAGCACCTCTAGCACAGTTTTGAGAAACACTGAATTGGGTAAGATGATTGTTGCTATTGTGATTGCATGTAGTTGGTTGAAGGCCAACTCAGTGGAAATCTCTTCCCGGAAAGTGAGGACAGCAAGCTCCCTCCCCTGAGATTGGAACTGCAGACTCAAGGCCTTGGTAAGTCTAATTTGTCTAAGTAGGCTTCTTAGTTCTTTTGATTCGATGGTGGGTCTTTCTGGTGCATCTCGAGGCTCCATGGGTTCTGGCTCTGAATTCAGCTTGAGTTGTCAGGGGACAGGGATCTGGGAGGAGGGACTTGCCCTGGGCCTCTCAGTTGCTCAGTCTTCTCTCTCTCCTGCTGGTGCAGCTGCGGGCGGGAGGTGGCCAGGGCCTCAGCATTCTGGAATCATCATTTATTTCGGGCCAGAACATGCTCCACGCTCTGTCCTCTGGCATGGTCTCCTCCTCTCAGCATGTCGGCAGGGACTCGTTGAACCTAATACATGCAGAAAAGACATCTTTTGTTCCTTTCTCCCTTCCTTACTCCTAAGATTGCCAAGAATTTGATTTTGCTAAAATATATATATATATTTTTTAAGTTACAAATTAAGTTATTCTCATTGCAAAAACGTCCAATAATACAAATATATATAAAAGTAAAGAGGGAATTTCCCTCCTTCTATTATCCTACATATTTCCATCCCCAAGTGTGAAATGTGTACTGTTCTAGATCTTTCTCTCTGTACATATAAATAATTGATAAATAGATTTGCTCGTTTTTTCAGATGTTTGGTCAGATGCACTGCACCTTTGCAATTCTACTCAGCAGTATTCTGTGGACAGCCTTCCATGTCCATGCATAAATGTAAACTCTTTGCCTTATTTTTTTTTTTTAAGTCAAGCTCATTGCGGGAAAATTCACAAAAAACTCACCCTTTTAAAGAGTACAGTTTGATGTGTTTTGACAAAGTAGACAAACAGCCACTCCAATTAAGATAAAGAACATTTCCATTACCACCGAAAGTTCTCTTTATAGCTGATTCTCACAACCGTTAACTCTTGGTCACTACTGATCTGTTGGTCCTGTTGTGTTGCCTTTTCCAGAATGCCTCATAGATGGAGTTAATGCAGTATGTAGCCTTTTGTGGTGTTGGCTTTCACATAATGCATTTGAGATTCATCCCTTTGACTTGTTTCTGCCGTATAGTATTGCGTTGTACGCAGTTTGTTACACCGGTTGATGGCCATTTGGGTTGTTTCTAGTTTTTCATTATTACAAAGAAAATACTTATGAGCATTCATGTACAAGTCTTTGGGTGGATATACTTTTCATTTCTAAGAGTAGAACTGTTGTGTGGTATAGTTAGTGTATATTTAACTTTAAAAGAAACTGCCAAACTGTTTTCCCAAGTGGTTGCACCATTCTGCATTCCCAGTAGCAATGTGTGAGAGTTCTAGTAGGTCCACATCCTCACTAACACTTGGAAATGTCCGTCTTTTTACCCTTAGCCATTCTAGTAGTATGTAGTGCTGTTTCCTTAAGGTTTTAACTTACAGTTTCCTAAGGACTAATGATGTTGAACATCTTTTCTTGTGCTCATTTGCCATTCATATATCTCCTTGGGTGAAGTATCTATTTACATCTTTTGTCCTTTTCTTTTAGTGGGCTTTCTTTATTATTATTGAGTTGTAAAGTTCTTTATATATTCTGAATATACATTTTTTATCATATATGTATTTTGCAGATATTTTCTTCTGGTCTTTGGCTTGTCTTTTCTTTTTTTAAATGTTTGTTTATTTTCGAGAGAGGGAGAAACAGTATGTCTAGAGCGGGAAGGGGGAGGGGGGGAGAGGATCTGAGGCAGGTCTTCTGCTGACAGCAGAGAGCTCAATGCAGGGCTCGAACTCACTGACCATGAGATTATGACCTGAGCCAAAGTCAGACGCTTAACCGACTGAGCCACCCAGGTGCCCATTTTGGTTTGTCTGTTCAATTTAACATTGTTTTTCAAAAAGCAGAAGTTTAAATTTTTGATGAAGTCCAATTTAACATTTTTCTTAAATGATTGGGGTTTTTTTTTGTGTCCTACTTAAAAAACTTTTTCATAGAAGCAGAGAGTCGAATGGTGATTACCACGGGTTGAGGAAATGGGGGAAATGGAGAGATATTGGTCAGAGGGTACAAAGTTTTAGTTATAGAGGATGAATAATAACAGCATTGTGACTATAGTTATTAATACTGTTTTGGTAATATACTGTTGTGAAATATATAATATTCTGTTGTGGAAATTTTCTAAGAGAGTAGTTTTTAAGTGTGTTCAACTAGAAAAAAGGTAACTATATGAGTTGACAGATATGTACATTAGTTTGACTGCAGTAATTTCACAAAATATATGTGTATCAAAACATGCTGTATATCTTAAATATATGCATTTTTATTTAAGAAAAAATTTTAAAAAATTTAAAAATTTATTTCTTAGGAGAGAGAGAGAGAGACAGCATGAGCAGGGGAGGGTCAGAGAGAGAGGGAGTCACAGACTGAAACAGGCTCTAGGCTCTGAGCTGGCAGTCAGCACAGAGCCCGACGCGGGGCTTGAACACGTAACCGCGAGATCATGACCTAAGCGAAAGTCGGACGCTTAACCGACTAAGCCACCCAGGCGCCCCAAGAAAAAATTTTAATTTGAAAAGAGAAATCTTTTTCTAGTCCAAGGTTTTCTTTTGCTTCCCTCTAGAAGTTTAATGATTTTCTGTCTTACATTTAGGTCTGTGATCCATTTTGAGCTCATTTTTATGTATGGGGTAAAGTAAGAGTTAAAAATAATTTTTGTTTGTTTTGCAAATGGAAGGCTGATTTTTCCAGCAATATTTGTTGCAAAGACTACTTTATTCTTTGTATGACTATATAATGTTTCACTGAAGAGAGGTCCTATGATTGATTCAATCAATCTCATATTCATGAAAAGTTAGGCTGTTTCAGATCTGAGGCTGTAACGAACATCCTTGTACCTCAACCACTGGGCAGCTGAATGAGTATTTCTGTGGAATTTCTGGATCAAACGACATGTGTATGTTATGTGTTGATGAATACCATCAGATCCCGTGTCTGTATACCATACATTCCCACTTACAAGGCCTGGGAGAGAAAGCTCTAGCCTTGACTGGCTTTATTGGTGTAAGCCTTTCACAAATCTCAAATAATTTCCTTCTAGGTAATTTAATAGCCTGTGTTACTAGATTTTGAAAGATCGAGAGCCTTTCCAGGAGAGTTTGGAGAAAGATAACTTCTCAGTCAGTTAGGGCAACCCTGTAAGAAATAGACTCCTAAAATACATAGTACATGGGAAATGGAAATTCACAAAGAGCGGTTTCATAACTAATGGGGCTTATAAATACCTGTGTGCCGTGCCTCCCCAAAGGGTAGAGGTGACTCGCCCCCCAGTGGCCTGAATGTGTATATGCAGCCTCTCCAACGCAGGCCCTAATTCTGTGTGGCTGTCTGTCCACATTCCCAATCACCTTTCTCCCCATACTTACCAAAGCCCTTTCTTATACCAGGCCTGGGCCAGTCAGCTGCTGTATGTGCAAAGGCACAATCAGTGTGGCTGGAGCATAAAATTATGCCATTTTTCCTACTTTCTTTTCTTTACATCCTATTGTTGTGTGATTTGATCAAATTAACTGGCATTGTTGAGGATTAGGTGGCAAGGACTGTCCTGGGTTACACAGAGCTATGGGACAGTCCTCTATCTCAGAGACATTAACACAAGTTAAATAGCAACGCAGAGTGGTTTAGAAGCAACTCAAAAATAATAGTAGCAGGTGTTGTAGGCAGGACATATTGACACTCTCTGTTGCCAACTGCAGAGTCAGTGGTGAGATCTGTGTGCTGAGAGAAGGAAGAAATCACTGTTGCTTCACAGAAGGGACCTGAGCCAGATTCTGGCACCAGGTTACTCAAGAGTTATCTTCCTCCCAGGTAGCACTTTCTCCAAGCCACCAACAGCCCACTGCTGGGACTGTAGGTTTCAAAAGTTAACAAGAACAAGCCTGAGAATTTCCTACTGCAGTTTAGCCAACAATCACAGATTCTTCTGTTAAATAGTTTGGGAATAGCTGAACTATTTAAACCCCATTTTAAACCATCCTATGAAAAATTTTAAAGTCTATTTATTTTGAGAGAGGGAGAGAGAGCGAGCACAAGTGGGGGAGGGACAGAGAGAGAGAAAGGGATGGAGAGAGAGAACCCCAAGCAGTCTCTACGCCACCAGCACAGAGCCCAGTGTGGGGCTTGAACTCACAAACTTTAAGATCATGACCTGAGCCAGAATTGGACACTTAACGGACTGAGCCACCCAGGCACCCCTGTCCTTTTAATTTTGAATATAACCCAAGTATATTCTTCAAGCTTTCAAAAGATTTTCTTATAAGCCCCGTATCAGTTACCTATTACTACATAATAAATCATCCTAAAACAAGTGGCCTAAAACAGTAGCCATTTTATATGCTCATGAATCTGTATTCTGGGGTGGGTTCATTTGGGCCCTTCTTCAGCTGTGACTGCCATCGTCATCTGGAGACCATGTGGTCTGGCTTCCCTCGCATGGCTACGGCCTCATGAGCTGGCTGCTTCCCCCTCCCTGCTGCTGTCTGATGGTCCAGGCTCTCTCATGTGGCAGCTTTATGTGGCAGCTTCTAAGAAATGGTAAAATCAGAGCTGCCAAACCTGTTAAGGCCTCAGTCTGGAAATGGCCCTGTGTTGCTTCTGCCATACTGTACCAGTCAAAGCCAATGACAATGCCAGCCTGATTGAATGGGAGAGGAAATAGACTCCAGCTCTTGCTGGGGAGAGTGGCTCACACACACAGGGACGAGACGGATGTTCAGTGGTCATCATCGCACCCCATCCGCCACTGCTCCCTGGGTTTCGTTTTTGCTGTCTCCATACACAGAGTTTAACTCACCCGTGATGTGTCCCATGTTACCTCACTGAACCTTTCCAGCACACCTTTAAAGGGATCGCTGCCTCCATTTTATGATGAGAATACTGAGGCTCAGAGACCTCAAACATCTGTCTGCTGTCACAGCAGAGCTGGGAGTCTGGGGCAAGAGCCGGAGCGTCTCCCTACACTTTGTCTCCCCCAGAGATGGGGAAAGGTGCTCTTCCCCAAGGATGCCCACCCCAGAGGCCAGGAGCCTCCAAACCACCCCCAAACAAACTCCCACAAAGCATCAGGAGTACATCACATCCATTAAAGCAAACTGGACAACTCTGTAGATTATTATTTTAATAATCTAAGGATCTCTGTAACAGGCTTCATAAACCCATAAGAGGTACTCCTTTAAGGATGCAGTGCTTTTTACTTGAAGTTTGTCCAGCCAAAGATCAAGTCATTGATGCTATTTCTCCAAGTGTAATTTGATAACAGTTCACTTTCTGTTTTTTCCCATATTTTGCTATGGATGAGATAAAAGGTTGCTGCTTCTGGAGGGAGAATAAACACTTTCTCCTGGAGAAAGCTGTTTGGGAAAATCTACCTCCCCCATTCTATTGGATGATTAAAGAAAAATAATCCAAGGTCAACTTTACATTTGTCGCGGGTAAAAATGTCACAGGCTGACAGGAGAGAGATCTGTGTCTGCGGAAATTCAGTGATTCTGTGGTGCTGGGAGACACCTCCGTTCTGAGCAGGTAGCTGCTGGGGGATCCTTAGGGATCTGTCTGCCTTTGAGGACTGCGTCTAGTGAAGGTGTGAGACTCAACTGCCTTTTCGTCGCCTCTTCAGTAGCCACTCACCTCAGTCTCCAAAACAGAAGTTCTGACATAGTATTTTAATGTGGGCATTTGATCCAGTGCTTGAGATAAATATAACCCTGTGTAGTACGGAGAAGGTTTAATGGGAAATGGTTGGCATTCTTTCTTGGTAAAGGCATGGGGAAAGGAGAGGGAGACAGGAGAGAGAGGGAGAGGGAGAGGGGGAGGGGGGGGAGAGAGGCGCAAACAGCAGTGAGGAAGACAAAGGCAGAGATAAGCAAGGCTTCCCGAGCAGCCTTGCCTAGAGAACTTGACACTTGCCAGACCCCAGCCAGCATGGTTGTCCTGAATCCAATGACTTTGGGAATTTATCTGCAGCTTTTCTTCCGCTTTATCGGGTCTCAGCCTACTTTCATCAACAGCGTCCTCCCAATTTCAGCAGGTAAATGATGACCACACTTTCCTCTCTTCCACCCGTTGGGGGCAGGGTGAGGGGGATGGAAGATCGTTTTGCAGCGTGTCCTGATATTTTCCCCATTCTGCTCCCGGTGGAGGGAGGCTGGAGGGAAACAGCCATCCCAGCAGCTTCCTGTCACCCGAGCTGTCTCAGAAGTTCCCTCTGTCCTTGTTCCAAATGGCCCCCACTCAGCTGCTTAAAGTCAGAGACCCTTTTAAAAATGGTTTCTGCCTCTCCCACGTCTCCCCCATTTGCTGCATGATTTCACTGTGGGAATTGTGGGGAGCTAGAAAGAGACACGGAGGAGACCACGTGAGGGAGAAGTGAGTCCCAGACATTTCTATGGACACGTCCCCAGCCCCTTCTGAAGGGAGCTTGACTCAAGGCGGGTGTTGTGGAGCAAATACACCTCCGCTAAGCTCCGGCAGCCAGGGCTGTCTCCCCAGGGGAGAGGGGAGTCCAGTGATTCCCCCATGGGCAGGGGCCCTTGCAGCCTCAGGATTGGGTCTCCCCTTTCTCCAGCCCTGTCTGCTTTCCTGTTGAGCCTTCTTCCCACGGTGAGACTTCTGCCCAAACAGGGCAGCTGGAGGTTCTGGGAGATGGGAGATTTCTGAGGAGATGTGGAGGGTTCCAGAGTGACCCTGGCCTGGCCTGGAGTGGACTGTGTCTGTCAGAGGTAGGGCTGGCTGATTTGGGGAAGGGGGCTTTTTAAGCTGGCCTGCCAAACTTCTCTGAGGGTGCCAGGCACCAGCTTGCCCTTGTCCTGTCTGACCCAGAGCAGGGGAAGTATTGTGTTACTGGCATGGCCTATTTAAACCTTTCTGAGGAAACTCAAATGTTTCCGGAGGGCTTGGGGGAGGCAGGCAGATCCCCGGTTTTGCTGCCTGTCCCATTACAGCCCCCCTCAATTCACCTCAGCCGCCCCGGGCGTCCCCCCTCTCCCCCAGCGAAGGTGGTGTCAGTCACGCCCTCTAACTTGAATCTCATAAATAACTTTCACGCAGGCAGACATTTCATTCTCACTGCCTTTGCTGACAACACAGGCACTCAGAAAGGACATGTCTGGGAATCCAGTCCCCAGCCTGTCTCTATTCATAAAATCAGTTCAGCAACGTGTTGTGCTGCCAGGGCTGCCAGCACTTGCGGGCCCTGAGGGAAGGGCTCAGAGAAGGGCACAGGGTGATTATGAAAATGTGAGGAGCTGAAGGAGGGGGCTGGGGGACTTGTGGAGAATATCAGGCGGTGAGGGGTGGGGAGGGTAGGAAAGGTGGTTGGTTGTGTCACCGCGCCTGTGTGACAGTATGCCCCCACAAATTCCAGTTGAGAGCACCACACTTCTTCTGGGGGCTGGTGGCTCATCGTTCTTCTATTTAAGCAGGGAAGCTGGATAGTTAATTCGATCTAATTCAGTGGGTTCTTAACCTTATTTGGGCAGCAGAGCCCTTTGAGAATCTGCTGATGGCTCTGGACTTCAGGAAACTCCATCTTCTGGTTCTATCCCTGCCTCTGGTGGGCTCTGACTTCTGGAGACCGTCGGCATTAGACTGTAAGCATCATGTGGGCAGGGACTGTCTTGTATATTATCACTGTTTCTCCAGGGTCAGAGCAGTGCCTGGCACATGGCAGGTGCACAAGAAATATTTGATGAACAAGTGAATGAATGGAGGAATAATAGCTTTTCTCATCTATAGATTGAGGCTTGCTTGCCTTCATACTATATCACTTAATTTATTTTATTTTATTTTATTTTTTTTTACAAATAGTTTATTGTCAAATTAGTTTCCACATAACACTCAGTGCTCATCCCTACAAGTGCCCTCCTCCATGCCCATCCCTCCTCCCCCCCACATCCATCAGTCCTCAGTTTTTGTCAGCATTCAAGAGTCTCTCATGGTTTACCTCTCTCCCTTTCCCCCACCATTTCTCCCTTTCTTCTCCCCCTTGTTCCTCCGTCAAGTTCCTCCTAATCCTCCTATACGACTATATCACTTAATTTAGATAGAGCCAAATGGCTACGAGGTTCTGAAAGCTAGAGACAAAAGAACCTGTGATTTTTTTTTTTTTTTTTTAACTCCTTGACCTAGAGAGACTACTGGTGCAGCGGAGACATCTCTTAGGACGTTGTATGGATTGTTGCAGTCAGGGTCACAGCAGGAGAAAGAAGGACTTCAGATGGTTCAGATGAAGATTTGAAAGAAGGGACCACTTTCAGAGGTGTGGGTGGGGTTAAGGGGACCAACAAGGAAAGTAGAGGAATTAGTAATTCGGGGACTCTTTACCACGCTTCTGCTTGAAAAGGCAAGATGAAGAGGGGCACTTGGGTGGCTCAGTCAGTCGAGCATCCAACTTTAGCTCAGGTCATGATTTCATGGTTTGTGAGTTCAAGCCTCACATTGGGCTCTCTGTTGTCAGCCTGTCAGTGCAGAGCCTGCTTCAGAACCTCTGTCCCCCTTTCTCTGCCCACTTCTGACTTCCCCTCTTGCACTCTCCCCAAAATCAATAAATATTGAAAAAGAGAGAGAGAGAGAGAGAGAGAAAGAAAAAGAAAGAAAGAAAGAAAGAAAGAAAGAAAGAAAGAAAGAAAGAAAGAAAGAAAGAGAAGGAAAAAGCAAGAGGAAAAAATGGGGAAATTGATTTCAAGATGATTTGGAACCTTGGAGGAGGAGCCATTGAGCAGGAGCTATGACCACAGAGAGACCCAAAGCAGGTAGAAAGTAGAAAAGAAATACCCCAACTGCCCTCTCCTCCAGTCTAGCTATTTCTTTTTTTAAAAAATTTTTAATGTTTATTTATTTTTAAAGGAAAGAGAGACAGAGTGTGAGTGGGGGGAGGGACAGAGAGAGAGGGAGACAGAGAATCTGAAGCAGGCTTCAGGCTCTGTGCTGTCAACACAGAGAGCCATGCGAGACTCAAACCCTTGAACTGTGAGATCATGACCTGAGTTGAAGTGAGACGCTTAACTGCTTGAGCCACCCTTGGCAGTGCCTCTTGGCAGTGCCTTCCATTGGCCAAACCCAGCCCCAAGCTAGGGGGCAGGGGAGCCTCTGGATACAGTCTATGCCAACTAGCTTCTGGGGTACAGAGTGAGAGGGAGGGGTGGGAATGTAGAATAGCTAGCCCACACATCCACTGGCACTTCCTGATGAATTTCTAAATTTTTTTCATGTTTATATATTTTTAAGAGAGAGAGAGAGGGAGAGAGAAAGAATGAGTGGGGGAGGAGCAGAGAGAGGGAGACACAGAATCTGAAGCAGACTCCAGGTTCTGAGCTGTGAGCAAGGAGCCTAACATGGGGCTCTAACACACAAACCGTGAGATCGTGACCTGAGCTTAAGTCAGATGCTCAACTAACTGAGCCACCCAGGCACCCTTGCCTGATGAATTTCTAAATCCAGATCTTCTGGTTTTAGAATATGGTCCTTAGACGTTTGGTAAAAGAATGGAGGGGGCGACCTGGGTAGCTCTTGAACTCAGGGTTGTAAGTTCAAGCCCAGTGCTGGGCTCCATGCTGGGTGTGAAGCCTACTTAAAAAACAATCAACCAACCAAGCAATGGGAGTAGACCTAGGGAGAATCACTAAGGTAACCATTTAATAGAGCAAAAAATATCTGCTTTCACCTGTAAACTCTCTTGGCCTTGTTCCCATATTTAGTAGCCACGGCTTCTTCAAACACAGTTCAGAAGTAAACTTATGCCCTGAAAATGGAAACAGCTCTTTGACAGAGGACAACGTTAATCCTTTGAAAATATTTCCAATCATTTGGTGTAAAATATTCTGTATTCAGAATCTTATAGATTCTTACTTTTCTGAAGAAGACCAACCCTATGCTCATAAGAACAAGGGCCACCCACCATACCTTAGTGAGCGCCCACTGTGTGCCTGGCAGTAGGCTAAGTAGTACAGAGGACACAGAGACAAGTCAGACACTGCCTCTTCTCTGGGGGAATTTGTGAACATCTGCTGTTGAAACACAGACAGCATGTGATAAATGACCCAGTGAGGGTGTGATGGAGAAAGAGCTCTTACAGGCCTGGAGGGCACTACTTTTCCTCCAGAGCTGAGCCAGTCCTTCACTGTCTCCAGGAAGGACTGTATCCCCACAACTCCAGACACAGCACCAACTATCTAGACCAGAGAGAGGCTCATTGCTTGGCAAACTCCACTGCCAGGTCCCAGAGGAGAACCACAGAAGGGAGCAAAAAGCCTCCAAGAGGCCAGAATTGATGATAGAACGCTAAAGCACATGCATTTGATACACAGAAAATTAGTTCTGGCTCTTCCTCCAAGTCTATTCATTGTTACTTTGGATACCATTCTGGCAGGCTTAGATAGTAGGTTTCTGGAAGAGTTTTTAATTAGGTGTGGCCCATTAGGTTGGGGAGGGCGAGTTCATGCTTACACTGGACACCATGACAACAACAAAAAAAGATAGCTGACAAAAGTGATTACAAGAAAAATGACCAATAAGCAGGGAATAGTTCTGAGATCAAAAAGAATAGCAGACCAGAATTATTTTGGAATTATTTCTAGAACCCCTGTTCTTGTAGGTAACCACTGACTTATAGCTCATTAACTGTTTTCACTATTATAAGCATGAGTGGCCCAGTGAAGACTGAAGTGTGTACACTTAATTTTGCTTAAGAAGGCAGATAAGTGTCAGATACGTTTTAGAAAGATTTCCCTTGAACATGGACTTAAACTTTTAAGTCTCAGGTCCTATACCTTTGGTATATTGTGTTAACTATTGCTGAGTAATAAAGCATCCTAATACTCAGTGGCTTACGTAACAATCATCTATCACTAAAGTTCATGTGTTTGTGGGCCAACTAAGGTCAGCAGATCTAGCCTGGGTTTGGCAAGCCCTGGCTGGGCTCACTGTGGGTCTGTGGATTGACTCAGCTCCAGTATCCATTCACAGATATAGCTCAGTGGTTGTACAATTTCTAGAATGTGGTGGCACAGACCCAAGAACAATATTTATAGAAGGGCAGACTTTCCACAGACTTCGATTCATGTAATTCTCCTAGCACCTCTGGGATGGGTGTGGCATGACTCCCAGTTTTCAGCTGAGGAGATGAAGGTTCAGAGAGGTTAAGTGACTTTCTCAAGATCACATAGCTGGTATAAAATAAGAGAGCTGGAGGTTGGAATCCCATCCTCTGACTTTAAGTCCAGGGCTTTTACTAACGTAAATCAATGTCCGTGGACAAGTAGTGATAATACCTTTTATTTTATTATTATTATTTTTTTTTTACAAATAGTTTATTGTCAAGTTGGTTTCCATATAACACCCAGTGCTCATCCCCTCCTCCATGTCCATCTCCCCCCTCCCCCCCACACCCATCAGTCCTCAGTTTGTTCTCAGCATTCAAGAGTCTCTCATGTTTTACCTCTTTACCTCTCCCTTCCTATTTCCCCCCTTCTTCTCCCCCATGGTCCTCCGTTAAGTTCCTCCTAATCCTCCTATACGTGCAAACATATGGTATTTGTCCTCCTCTGCCTGACTTATTTCGCTCCGCATAACACCCTCAAGGTCCATCCATGCTGCTACACATGGCCAGATTTCATTCTTTCTCATTGCCATGTAGTATTCCACTGTATAAATAAACCACATCTTCTTGATCCATTCATCCACTGATGGACACTGAGGCTCTTTCCATGATTTGGCTATTGTTGAGAGTGCTGCTATGAACATTGGGGTCCATGTGCCCCTATGCATCAGCACTCCTGTATCCCTTGGGTAAATTCCTAGCAGTGCTATTGCTGGGTCATAGGGGAGTTCTATTGTTAAGTTTTTGAGGAACCTCCACACTGTGTTCCAGAGGGGCTGCACCAGTTTACATTCCCACCAACAGTGTAGGAGGGTGCCCATTTCTCCACATCCTGGCCAGCATCTAGAGTCCTCTGATTTGCTCATTTTAGCCACTCTGACTGGCGTGAGGTGGTATCTCAGTGTGATAGTACCCTTTAAAAGTCCTGCAGACTACCTCCTAACCTCCAGAAACTCTCCCCTAGATTCTTTATTCTCCATTGCCTCCTACATTCTCCTCACGTATCAATGCCTAATGCTCTTAGCAAAAGATTGAAGATTACTTTATACTGAAGTGTGTAGGGCCTACCAGGGTACTACTTTATTCTCTCCTTTGAAGATATTTCCATTTATTTATTTATTTATAAATTCTACTTAGTTAACATAATAGTGCAATATTGGTTTCAGGAGTAGAATTCAGTGATTCATCACTTACATATAATACCTAGTGCTCCTCACAAGTACCCTCCTTAATGCCCATCACTCATCTAGCCCATGACCCCACCTACCTCCCTCCATCAACCCTGTTTGTTCTCTACCTTTAAGAGTCTCTTAACGATTTGTTTCCCTCTTTCTTTTATCCCCCTTCCATATGTTCACCTGGTTTGCTTCTTAAATTCCACGTATGAGTGAAATCATGATATTTGTCATTCTCTGACTGATTTATTTTGCTTAGCATAATACATTTTAGTTCCATCCACATTCTTGCAAATGGCAAGATTTCATTCTTTTTTGATGGCTAACTAATATTCCATTGTGTGTATATACCACATCTTCTTTACCCATCCTGTCAGTCAGTCCATGGACCTTTGGGCTCTCCCCATAGTTTGGCTATTGTTGATAAAAAAAAAGGTATTTGCATTTCAATGAGGATTTAAACTAAAGAATGATCTAGTAATATGAACTTCAACCAGGGTGTTTGGGGTAGGGAGGTGAGACCTTCTTTTTTTTTTTTTTTAAATAGTTTATTGCCAAGTTGGTTTCCATATAACACGCAGTGCTCATCCCAACAAGTGCCCTCCTCCATGCCCAGGGTAGGTGAGACCTTCTGGATTGAGGGGAATACTACTTCACAGACATTCTCTTCAGATACTGTGAGCCAACCTACCCTATGCCTTTTCCAATATAGGATTTCCCAGGTAGGTGGGACTCCCACACCAGATGGTGAGAAGACCCAAATTCAGTCCTGTAGAATGAGATCATGTGGAAAGAAGTGAATACTGTCTAGGCTCCAGAATCTTCCGTTGGCTACTGGGGTATGACCCAGAGCCCGGGTTCTGTGGCCTTGAAGACCTGCTGTCCAGCTCTGCCCTGCCCTGCCTGGAAGCCAGCCAGGTCACCACTTGGGAACCATTCATGTTCTTGGCAGTAGATTATGGGCCTTTATTTGTGTCTGATGGTGATCAGCTATTGTTTAATGTTCCATAATGCACTTCCTAGCTATCTCCTCTGATTTAGCTTTTCATATTTCCTCTGGATAATGCAATCAGAGAGGGCTCTTAAATTAAAGGGCTCTCCATGGGTCCCAGCCTCCCTTTTCACCTCATCCCAAGCCTCTGAATAAAGCAGTGGACTCAGCTGCAGCTCAGATACAGAGAGAGCTGGGTGTGAGATGGAAGGCTTTCCCTTCTGATACCCAGGGCTGTGCCCCCGCATCACCATCCACCTCACTCATGCCTGCTCTCCCCAGATTCACAAGCACCACTGCCACAACCACATAACCGCAGCATAGCTCCAGAATGAATAGAAAGCCCCTCTGGCTTCAGTGAGTCACCAAATAAGCTGGCGTCCCATCATCCTGAAATGTAGTTCGCATTGTAAGTACTCACTTGTATTACTCTTATAATTGGTACTAGTTATCCCCAAACCTCCCATTTTGCAAAGTGTTTTCACAGCTGTGTCTATTTGCCCTTCACAGTAGTCCCTACTGTGAGGGGCTCTGTGTGAATCCTGACCTAGTTGGCTATTAGCTGTGTGTTGGGGGAAGGTCACTTCACTGCAGTAAGCTTCAAATTCCTCACCTGCAAAATGGGTGTATAAAGTTCTCTCTCCCAGAATTACTCTTAAGTATTCATACAACACACACTTAATAAGTGCCAACCATGTACCGGGAACTGGATGCAGCAGGCAAACAAGCCTGTTCCACGCGCAAGGAGCCCTGTATCACCCTGAAGAGCCCCTGGCCCGGCTGGCCTGCTGGTTCTAAGAGGTGGGTGAAAGACACCTGCAGCAGGGATGGAGCGCACACAGCAGCTGCCCAAGGATGGAGTCCAGTCTTCATGTGTAGCCGTGTTCAGGCTTCATGTTGTAGTCCTTTTAAAAAAGAAAAATATTTCATGGCCTTGGTCGCTGACATTTAAAATAGTGGTTTAACATTTAAAAAAGATGCTTCTGATGTTTCTTTAAAATAAAAAAAATCTCCTGACAAATGGGACAACCTGGCAGTGCTGACCCACAAGACATATTCTGATACGACAAGGACTGTTTGGAATGCAGTGGCTGGTGGCTGCTCAGTGCCAATGCCTGGGACCCCCGCTGCACCCTCTTGTCCTATGCCTGGTCCCCTTATTGTGTTTGCCTATCTAGGCCCATCTGGGCATGTGACTTTTTGGCCTCTGGGTCCAGAAGTAATGCTGGCTTGGACTCTGCCTCTTCCTCCTTTATTTTTTTATGTAAAAAAATTGTTTTTTAATGTTTATTTTTGAAAGGCAGAGTGTGAGTTTGGGAGGGGCAGAGAGTGAGGGAGACACAGAATCCGAAGCAGGCTCCAGGCTCTGAGCTGTCAGCACAGAGCCCAGTGCGGGGCTTGAACTCACGAACCATGAGATCACGACCTGAGCTGAAGTTGGACGCTTAACCGACTGAGCCACCCAGGTGTCCCTGCCTCCTCTTCTACCTTTAGAAGTCTCGGGGCACTTTTCCTGAATTCCTAAGCTCTGCAGAGTTCAGTTTGAAAGTTAACGTTCTAGATCAGCAATTCTCAAACTATAGTGCTGGTTCTCAGCCCTGGCTAGACATAAGAATCACTGGGATGTTTTATGGAAGCCCAGTGACCAGGCTGACCAAACCAAGTAAATCACGCTCTGGGGCATGTGACCAGGCATTGATAGTGTTTAAAGCTCTCTGGGTGTTCTGATGGCTGACCCGGCTTAACCACCGAACTGTAACCAGCATCAGCATCACCTGGAGGGCTTGGAAAACCACAGCCGGCTGGGCCGCACCTCTGAACTTTCTGAGTCCGTAGATCTGGGGTGGGGCCCAAGAGTTTGCATTTCAGTAAGATCTCAGGTGCTGCTGATGCTCTGGTCCAGGGACCACACTTGGTGAACCACTGCTCAAGTTTAACTCTGAGCCACTGTATTAGTCTCCTGTGGCCACTGGAACAAATCACCCCAAATGTAGTGCCTTAAAACAACACACATTTATTCGCATAGTTCTGGAGGTCAGACGCCAAAATTAGTTTCACTTGGCGGAAATCAAGGTGTTTGCAAGGCCCTGCTTTCTCCATAGACTCCGGCAAAATGTGTCCTTGCCTTTTCTAGTTCTAAGCTACATTCATTGCAGTCTTTGTTTAGTGGCCCCTTTCTCCACCTTCAAAGCCAATAGCATAGCATCCTAAGTGGTCATATTGCCGCCGCCTTCTCTGTCAAGGTTTCTGCCTCTCTCAAAAGGACACGTGTGATTGCATTTAAGGTCCACCGAGTTGATCTCCCCATCCTAAACTTCTTAATTGAGTCACATCTGCAAAATTCCTTTTTACACATAAAGTAATATTGAAGGTTCTAGGGACCAGTCTGGACCTCTTTGGAAGCTGTTATCCAGGGGCGCCTGGGTGGCTCAGTCGGTTAAGCGTCCGACTTCAGCTCAGGTCATGATCTCACAGTTCGTGGGTTCGAGCCCTGCATCAGGCTATGTGCTGACAGCTCGCTCAGAGCCTGGAGCCTGCTTCAGATTCTGTGTCTCCCTCTCTCTCTGACCCTCCCCTGCTTATGCTGTCTTTATCTCTCTCTCAAAAATAAATGAAATATTAAAAAAAAAAAGCTGTTATCCAGTCTACTATAGCCACCTTTCCACTGGGTAAAGCATCCCGTGAGGCTTCTTTAAATGGCATCAGAATCAAAGGCACCAGCATATACACTGGTCTTCGTTTGGGTTCTTTCTGAGGGCAGATCCCGACACAGGATTTGTGTGTCTGTAGTTTATGTAGGAGGGGTGGGGCAGTAGGGGACATGAGACAGGGAAGGCAACACGGAGGGAGATTGTGAACAATTGCTGTTGGGGTTCAGTTCTATGGGGGAGAACAGGAGGGTAGGGAGACAGAAGACTTGGGTATTTACCCACCAGCCCCTGTGGACATGCTTACCCTCCCACATATTTCATGGCTGGAGGAGCCCTCTGGCACAGTCACAGGTGTTTGTGGTAGGAGCTAGAAGTCCGCAGGGCCTGATGGGTGCTGTGACCTTTGGGCAGGGAAGCAGCTGTGTCCACTGTCGATCCTTTAAAAGAGCTGTACTTATACAGCTACCTTGCATTGAGCGCTTTCCCTCTGCTAGCCTCTTTACATATGTAACTTCTAATCGTGCAACATTTCCATGAGCCACTAGTACCCCCCATTTTACCAAGCAGGAAACTGACATTCAGGAAGGAGTAGTCACTTCTCTGAGGTCACACAGTGCCAGGGCCAAAATTCCAAATCAGAACTTTCTGACTCTCAAAACATTGTAGAGGCAGAATAGTGATTAGGCGTAGGGCTTCTGGTGCCTTACTGCCAGGATTCAAACCTTGTGTTTTCTTTAGCTTTGTGATATTGGGCAAGCAAATTGCCTCTCGGTGCCTCAGTTTCCCCATCTACAAAATGGGGCTAAAAGTAGGGTTTAATTCACAGAGAGGTTGTGAAGATTAAGTGAGCTAATTAAGATATAGTGGCTGGTGTATAAGGTGTCATTATTTCTGTCATTATTTCCAGGACCTCACCGTGTGCGTACACATGCCAAGAGGTCACGATTTCCCCTCCCTATGATGCACTTGTGTTAAAAGGCAAAAGTTACAAATACAACCCACACGATAACTTTTTTTTTGCTTAAAATATCCAGTGTACTAAGGCAAAAAGAGGGGTTCAGTCAGCTATTACCCATTTTGCATTTGTGAACTAGCCCCTAAAGCAGAAACATGTTGACCAGGGGGAAAAGGCTCTTCTCGTGACGGCCGGCTTCCCCAGATAGCTTTAAAAATACACCTGGCCTGATTCCATCTCACAGCCCAGGAGCATTTAGCTCCATTCAAGCCCACACTTAGGTCTCCACAGCAACCAACATAAGCACAAGCGTGAGGCGTGTGTCGGGATCTGGCAACAGCTGATGGAGAGGCCTCGTGGCTGCTGAGGGCTTTGCACCACAAGCCAGCTGGGGGCTGAAAAAAGAGAGGAACGCAGAGGAAGAAACGTGAGCGTGAGTTGGACAGTCTCCTTCCCTCCCAGGCCTCCCCACTGCTTCCCCCACTCATCCCGCCCTGCTGCTCACCGGGCCTTCTGGGTATCTTTCTGAGGAGTCCGGAGAAAGCTTACTTGCTGCAGCTGGTAGTTCTCTCCGGGGACTCGTGCTCTAGGAGGGACCGTCCAGGGGTCTCAGGCCTAGCATGGGGCTCCTCAGGGTTCCAGGTGGGTGGGGGATGGAGTGACGACGGCCGTCCTACCCGTCTGTCTGGGGCTCTCTGTGGTAGAGACTGTGACTGGGGGTTTGTCCAAGGGCTTGAACTTGTCCCCTATAGGAAGTTGCTGTGGGGTGGGCCATTATCATTGAAAGTTGAAACTGGGCTGTGCTTTTGTGCCCAAAAGGAACCGGTTCTGCTTCCGAGAGCGTCTATACTGGGGTGGACCTCACAGAGTAGCCCCCAGGAGGCTTCCAAAGTCTCTGTGGGCCTTCAGAAACCAAACCCTGAACCACTGAGATTAGTGTTCAGCTTCAGCATCTGGTGGGTGGGGTGGGGCACTCCAAGCAAGAACAACAGCCCTTTTCCCCTCCCAGCCCACCTTGCCGTGTCAGCAAGGTCATGGTAGGGAAAGTTAACCGCGGAAAAAAAGAATGTCCTCTATCCGGGGAGCACGAGGGCCTGAGGGAGCAGTATTGTTCTGGGTGGCACTCGCCTTCTCTCTCCATGTCTGCCCATAGAAAGTGAGTCGTGGACAGCCGAGATGGCTGTCTAGACACTTTGGGCCCTGGAAATGCTTTCCCCAAAGTATCTGAGGTAAATGGGGGTTTTTAAATTTCCTTCAGTTACCAGAGTCCACTGCTCTGGCCTGTGCTTTCTCTGCTGGGAAGCCCTGAAAGAATGTACCTTCCTGACCTGCTTAGAGCTGGCTGCCATAGTGATTGCTGCTAAGGTTCTCTTGTTGGCGTCCAACTGGAAGGTGGCGCTGGCACATCTGGTCACATTCGCCTGTTTGGTGATGTTCTTAGGGAGGTATTGTAGCACAGGGCTAAGGCACTGAGATAGAATTCAAGAAACCTGGGTTATTTTGCTGAATCTACTGCTAACTCCTAGGACACATGTGTGGTATTGGACAAGCTATTTGCTCTCTGTGAGACTGTTTCCTCATCACAAAATGAAGGGAAGAACCAGATTTTAAAGCTGTAGACTTTCTCTGACTTTGTGGCTAACGAGTCGCTCGCTAATTTATGTAATTAGCATCTACACAATAAAGAGGTCTTGGCATGTGTTTCTCTTGTGAGCACTGGCACCTGAGAATCCATGGTATGCGCATAAAGGGCATGGAGTTCATATTCATACAGTCCTGGCCTTGAGTGACCTCTTTGTGACTCACTAGCTGAATGATCTTGACTAAATGGTCTCGGTTTAATATCTCAACACCTCAGTTTCCCCCTCTGTAAAATGGGGATGATAAGAGTACCTATCTCGTTAGATAGCAGTGAGGGTCAAATGATCTAATAGGTACAGAGCTTTGCACCTGGAACATAGTGACGCTCAGTTACTGGTTGCAACAATTATTCCAAATGGTGTTAGGACAGCTGGACTCCAGGCCACTTGCCCCCTCCTGGGATGCCTCATTTCTACTGTGACCCCATCTTCTCTTGTTGAGACCAGAGAGATTTGCTCATTGTGCTGAAGAGTCCATTTCAGAATTCCAAGTTCCTGTCTAAGCCAGAGCAGGGGCCATCTCAGTGCATGGGTTTTGGAACTGAAGTCTGCATTCCAGGACACCTTGAATGTCAGAGCCAGTTTTGCTCACCTGGCAAAGGGGAATGCAATGGAAAGTAATTTGAGGGGCTACTGTGAGGATCCAAGGAGAAAGCATGGGCGTCCTAGCTCTAAGCTGGCCAAGTATGTACTTAGGTGCTGTTGTGCCTTGAGGGAAACATGCTTGCTAGACATGGGGAGCATAGGCTCACACCTAAGGGCAGTGTCTTAGCATACTGCATCCTCAGCAGAAAGCCTTGCCGATGCGCACCGTCCTCCCTCCCCAGACAGAGGTGAGCTTTCTGGTACCCTGGCAGGGCTCTGCAGTCCCGAGAGTGTCTGCCCTCTGGAAATTGTGCAATCCTGTGTGGAACATAGCTGGTAAGACAAGCCATTTCCTGTATCCAATTCACCCCTGTCAGGAGAAGGGAACTGTGGAATGACAGCCTTGCCCCCTTCAAAATGGACAGTGGGTGCCAAGTCACCAGGCCTGCCAGTGTGGGCTCTCCCAGGCAGTAAGAGGAAGATTATCATGAAATTCTCAAGTAGAATGCCAGCAAATGGTGGTTGATTTGACAAGATGCTCAGTTTTCTGACCAAATACTTATCTGCCACCACTTTGCATTTTGTTCAACTTTATTTTTCTAAATGGGGCAATAAAATCCACTTGAATTGATTCAAATTCTGTGTATTATTATTAGCATGTTTAAAGCTGTCTCCATCTCTAAATTAATTATGACAATTACTTGAGATACAATTTAAAAAAATTTTAACATTATTTTTGAGAGTGAGAATGAGAGAGAGAGAGAGAAAATGCAAGCGGGGGAGGGGCAGAGAGAGGGAGACAGAATCCAAAGCAGGCTGCAGACTGAGCTGTCAGCACAGAGCCTGATGTGGGGTGCCGGGAGCCACACCGGCCTCTCTGGATGGCAGTCACAGCAAGGAAATGGCAGTGTTTGCACAGCTCCTGCCATGAGATACGAAAACTGGTTATCTCTTTCTGCTACTACTGGCTCATGTTGGAAATGAGGCTACTGGTATTGACCAGGCCTCACAATATTCCAAATCAGACCGATATTCCACACACAGATACCTCATAAGGAAAAGCATATTCCTGCCTTTTCAAAAGAGATTCTAGATGAAAGCACTGTGGATGATTGTCAAAAGGCTCTTCCTATGGGCCTTGCAGATCAAAGACAATTGAGCCTGGCCCCGAGACAAAGAGCCTAATTTAGAGTTAAGGAATAGATAAGGGCAGAGCTTAAGTTCATACTTACACCTTTTCTAACTGGTGATGTATGGCAGTCCCTTCCCTAAGGCCTACTTTCCGCAAACACCTTCCATTACACTGGCGGCTGGGATGACGATAGGTAAGAGTAGCTAAAACATAACCCCAAAACAAAGACAGACACATTTAGGTCCTCCATGGTGTTTACGCATTCAGCATCAAGTCAAAAAAGTTTCCATAAACAACTTATTAACCAGCTCAAAAACATTCATCCTCTTGTGAGCCAGACAGAATGATACCTAGCCTATATATACAACTTAAGCTATGTCCTAATCCTAGCATTATTAACTTAGAACAAATATGTATGTTATCCTGTTTTTCACTAAGAACATCCTGTTATTTCCTTAGTTGTAAGATTTACTCAACCTCCCTATGATTGGGGTAATTCTGCAAGAATATTTCTGAAAAATTTGTTCATGTATACTTTTCAAAGTATCCTATCACAAAGAGCTTCCCACTGTAAAAATTCCTTTTTCTGATCTCATGTTGTCATTGAACCTTTAAATAAAGACACCAAAACTGACAGGACGGAGATGCCTGCCTGGTGATCAGAAAGAATCTTGGGGCTCTCTCACTCTCTCGCCAACACCGTCCATCCTTCAGGGACCCCTGGACCTGCCGGAGCCAGCCTCCGGCAGTGGGGCTCGAACCCACAAGCTGCGAGATCATGACCTGAGCCAAAGTCGGATGCTTAACCGACTGAGCTACCCAGGTGCCCTGAGATATATAATTTTTAATACACTTCCCATCAACATAATGACCAACATGGCACCTCCTACTATGTGCTGGACTGTTATATTGAAGAAGATTTGTAAGACTAACCCTAGGAGCCCATAGTCTATTTGTGACTCTGAAATAACACAAATGAGAGGTGCCTGAGTGGCTCAGTCAGTTAGGTGTCCAACTCTTGATTTCATCTCAGACCATTATCTCCTAGTCTTGAGATCGAGCCCTGTGTCAGGCTCTGCACTGACCGAGAGGAGCCAACTTGGGATTTTGTCTCTCCTCTCTCACTGCCCCTTCCCTGCTCATATGCACGTGCTCTCTCTCAAAATGAATTTTTATTTAAATAAAATGTTTATAATAAATAAGCATTTAAATAAAATAACACAAATGAAATATCTAATGAGCGAAGTAGATCTCCCGGGGGTGTCTCGGGCTGCACAAGTAACTGGAATTTGTGCGAGAGCCAAGCAACTAAGACAAGGAGACAACTGATCTAGGTTCAAGTCATGACTCTGTCCCTTACCTGGACACTTCTGTGAGCCTCAGTTTACTTATCCATCATAGGGAGAAAATATTAATAACCATTAAGATTGTTGCAGGCTAGTGCTTAGTACATAGTAAGTGTTCAGTGCCTGTTACTGAGTATTTTCATAGTTGATTTTTCAGGCTACATAAAGAATGCTTAGAGTAGTTTAAAATCAGTAATAATCGCGCCTCGGATAAACCTCATTGGCTATGATACTGCCACTGCGCAAAGCTAAGAATGTTTAGAGTAGTTTAAAGAATGTTTTCATTTTTTGCTTCAGGTAAAATGTCTTCCAAATGAAGGAATATTCTGCAGCCATAGAAAGGAATGTAGATACGTTTTATGTAGTTTTAGAGAATAAGCTCTTAGAAATGCTGTGAAGAAACCAAGATGGAGTAGCCTAGGTATAGTTACGTATTCAATGAACCCTTTGAGAAAGAGGGGGGATCTTTTTTACCAATTTATCTGCTTTTGTATGCCTAGAATATTCCTGAAAGAGAGACAAGGCTAAAGGTGCATGAGAGGTTCGGAAGCAATTTGTGGGCACATGGTTTTTTTTTGTTTGTTTGGTTTTGTTTTGTTGTTTTTTTTTTGCTATCCAACACAATTAGCCTTTTGATAAAGGAAGGAACTTAGAAACTTGCCTCAACTAGGGCATTCACCAAAATGTACTTCCAACTGGAGTAAAGATTAAATATAACAATAAAACTGTGGCTGTATTGGTGAATGCTTCTATGCCATTGGAGGCAAAAAGGCCCTTATGGCATAAAATTAAAATCAGAAACCATAAAGAATAAGTTATTTTTTATATACACTCATAACAATTAAAATGATTCATTAAAACATCGTGAAATGATGATTTAGTGTGATGATTTATCACACTCAATGAGTGATAATAAATAATTGGAACTGCTACCGAAGCAGGAAAGTTTTCATGTATGTTCATTTGTACTTTTGGAATTCTCAATCCCATGAATGTATTACCGATTCTAAACAATTACAATTCCAGTTATGCAAACAAAACAGAGCCTCTCACCTGGAGCACATGGGATGGGATTTTTCTGTCTTTATAAGTCTGTTTAAAGCAATGGGAATTGGGATCTCAAAATGGTAGAGTCACACAGTTATAGTGCTGCAGAAAAGCCTAAGCCTCATCTTTCCAACTTGTTTCATTGAGAAGCTCTGTTGCTCAGTTGAGTCCAAAGGGGTCAGCCTAAGGCCCCCCACTTTCTGGAATCGAGGGATTTGAGTGATTCAGTGAGACCAGTAGGTAGAAATGCTTGTGCTTGGGGGACCCAGGGGATGCCCAACGACCATGCTTCCCTCCTCCCCACCTGCTATGGACCCTCGGACAACAAATACTGGAGGCAGTGGGGACAGGGATGGGTGGGGTGCTCCAGGAGAAGGGTTAAGTGAGCTATGTGGCTTTGAATCACAAGTGTCAATAGAGCTACAATGTCACCATGGAAAACCAAAGGTGTGGAAACAGTGGCTAGACACACAGGGTCTTTCCACTCCGTCCCAGTTGTCAGTGGGTGTTGGAAATAACCAACTCCTTGGGCCAATGTAGCTGGGGGGTTTATCTCTGACCTATTGCCAGATCTCCTGAATAACTCTACAAACTTGGCCTTCCCTGTCGAACCGTAGCAGAAGATTTAATAGTGCTCCTTGCCTTATGCTGGACACTGTAATCAAATTCAGAGCCAAGGCGCAGCCGGTCTTGGGGAGGTGTCTTGATGTTCCCTTGGCTCCTAATAACATTGTCTCCTTCTTCCTTTCTGTTTACCACATGCCATTTTGTCAAATTAGAACTTTAACTAAAAAAAAACAAAAAACAAAAAACAGATGCCTTCCTTTAGATAAGGTCAAAAAATTCCTGTGGGGATAAAGGGGGATGGGTTGTCTCCTTGAATCTATGCACAAAGGAGTCACTTTGATATATGACTTACTATAAAATAGCAAATATGAGAGGATTTTCTTTCATCCACCTAAGACAGACCTCCCTCCTTGATGGATCCTTATTAGCAGTGGAGGGGGCAGATGAGAACATGTGCTTCAGGGGGATTCAGTTCCCCGCTCAAGTTCTCATAATGAATGGCTGCAGGATTCTCCAGGCAATGCTGGTGCCCTAACTTTGACCCACCCCCAATCCTAACCCTTGTGGAGGTATCTTCTTGTTCTGTCTCCTGTTTAAATTTTTTATATTTTATCCTTTTTTATTACAAAGAAGTTCAAACATTCAAATGAGTGGAAAAAACTATCCAGGAAACACCAGTATGCCTACAGTTATCGGCTGAATTGTGTACCCCACCCTCAACTTCATATGTTGAAGCCCTAATGCCCAGCATGACAGAATGTGACTACACTTGGTGACAGGGCCTTTAAAAGAGGCAATTAAGGTTAAATGAGGCCATAACGGTGGACCCTAATCCAATCTGACTAGTGGCCTTATAAGAACAGGAAAACTTGGACACACAGAGACACCAAGGGATGCTCAAACAGGGGAAAGGCCATGTGAGGACACAGCTAGAAGAAGGTAGCCATCTGCAAGCCAAGGAGAGAAGCTTCCAAAGGAACCAAACCTTCCAACACCTTAATCTTGGACTTCTAGCTTCCAGAACTGTGAAAAATAAATTTCTGTTGTTTAAGCCATCCTGGTACTTTGTGATGGCAGCCTGGGCAAACAGATACACCCACCAAATAGATTATGCAATCATTATCATTTTTGCTATGTTTACTCTATCACATATCCCTTTGTCCATCTGTCTTTTTCTTTGGATGCATTTCAAAATGAGTTGTAGATTCATTGTCCCTGTTTTTTGTTAAGTTTCTTTATTTTGAGAGAAAGAGAGAGCGTATACTTACAAGTGAGGGAGTGGCAGAGAGAGAGCATCCCAAGCAGGCTCCTCTCTGTTAGCACAAAGCCTGACTTGGGGCTCAATCTCATAAACCATGAGATCATGACCTGAGCTGAAATCAAGAGTCAGACGCAACTGACTGAGCCACCCAGGTGCCCCTCATTGCCTACTTTGAAGAGTAAACTATTCAACAGAAAAGGTTGATGTTTGATTGAAGCCCATTCACACACTAATTGAACCCTCACTGTGACCATGATAGGGAGCATCTAGGATTGTCTATTCATGTGAGTTTTCAGACCAGGAGACTGAGGCCCAAAGATGAGTGATTGTAAGGTCTTACTAGAAAGGCATGGAACTGGATGTTGGTAAACTTCTCCAACCCCAGCTGGCTGAAATGACACCTGCCATTTTTTTCTGAGCTTCCCTGCTCATTCTTTCTGGCAGGTTGGTAGTCAAGGAGAGAGGTCACCACGCTGCTCTGGTAACCAAATCTCCGGAAGTGTCCTGTGTCAGACATCTGGCCTCAGTCCTGGCCTATTACCTACTGGCTGCGTATGACCATGGATGCATCCCTAAGTCTCTGAGCCTTGTCTAACAATGAGGATGATGATACTAACACAAGGTGTATTAGTATCAGAGGATACTGACTGCTCACAGACTCATTCCTCTTGATGGTGCCTCATTACCAGATTAAGGTAACGCTCTCTGCTGTAATAAACAGGCACTACTGTTTTAATGGCTGCATCTGATCAAATTTTATTTATGCTCACCTAATAGTCCAGTGTTCCTGGCTGAGGGCAGCTCCCGTCCACACTGGCGTTCAGGGATGCGGGCCCCTCTGTAGCTCCACCATCCCCTGAGGTCTGAGTGCTCGGCACCCAGGCAGAGCCACTGGCAAGCATAGTCCCAGGTGTCCAGCTGTTCACAGTGCAGGGGGCTGGGAAGTGCAGTCACTTCTCAGGGACAGCTCTGGCCTCTGGAAGGAGGAGCACACATCTAGGGGGAGTACTAGCCTTCTGGGCACAGCATCAGCTCTGAGAAGGTCGTGGATGTAAAGTCAGTGGCTGGGAGTGAAGAGTGGAGTGCTGGCCAGGGAAGGGCCAGGTCAGAGGGAAGCCACCCTGTCCTCCCAGGAGAGCAGTGAGAACAGCAGGATGGTGGGAAGCGGCAGCGTGGAGAGCCATCTCTCCAGGGCGGGGTAAATTGGCCAGCAGGAGGGCACCTTCCCACAAGGCTGTGTGCATGATCCCGTCTGAACTCTGACCCCAATTTTGTGCTATCTGTGTGGCCTGGACCAAGTGATGGCTTCTCTGTAAAATGAGGATAGTCATGCCGTGAGGATTGAATGCAACGAGGTGCAGAAAGTGCTGAACTCAGTGTTGCCCTTATTTCACAGGGAGGATTTTGCCCAACAAGGGTCTGCAAGCATGCAGCACAGGTGCCACTCCTCCTCTCATCAGGGAGGCCAATACTGGTACGTTGTGACCCTTTATCCTCAGAGTCCTTCTTAACACAGCGTCCCAGGAAAGCTGTACCAAACACTTCTCTAGCAGACGGGATGAAACCTCCAGAGGCTAGACCTTGGGCGTATTCATCTCTGCATCCATGTAGCATAGCAAGGAGTCAGCAATAGTTAGTGTTTAGTAAATGAAGTAGAATCTGTTGTAGGCCTCTCTTGGAGGGGGTGTTTAAGAAGGAATTATTCTCTTACTGAAATGATAAGGACGATTCTGTTCAAGACTGTTGCCCTAGGTGCAAACCTATCTCCACCGGGGAAAGAGAATGGGCTCAATTCTGAATGTGGCAGGAACAAGTGGGGATTTAGAGCCAAGGAGCTGATTGGGGGAGGCAGTCAGTGGATGGAAAATTATTAAGAGGAAACATCAGGGGTTGGGGGATTCTTGCTAAATCCATTTAACAGAATTCTTGCCAAAGGCAGGCCCGAGTGCTAAGATGTCAGGGGTAGGGCAAATGAGGAACTTGGTCAGATATCAAGGGTAGTCAGATATCAAGAGTGGAGATTCACTCTAAATTGACTTTGCTGGATTCTTGCTAAAACTGAACTCTGTAAGGACAGACACAGAAGCCCAAGTTCAAGGCCATGTTGAACCAAACCAAAGTTTGGTCAAGCAGAGAGTCTCTGCCAGTGGGAAGGCAGATCCCATATCATCCAATCCACTTCTCTGCCCATGCAGGTTTGGGGATGGGACAGCAGACTTGAAGTACCCTGGAGCTGGTGGGCCCCTAGGCTGTGACTTTAAACATGCAGGTATTTTTGTCTCACACTGGGAACTCTAGGTCCTTGGGGAGGGTGCTCGGTTATCCAGGCCTCAGGGTCTCTCTGTGCAGCAAGGGTGGGAGCCATAGGAGGGGAAGATGCAAAAAGGACTCCCCTCTGGCCCAGATGCTCAGGGAACAGGCCTGCATGTGGCAGCAGGGTGACAGGAGCTTCTGGAACAGTGCCCAGGGAGGCGGCATTCCAGAAGTGGACTTCTGGCCCGGTTGATAAATACCAGAGCTGTAATTAAGACAAAATACTGTGAATATGACACCTGCTGACAGCTGCAGGAAGGCCCCGGAAACTTTCATTATGAATTAGATTCTGCAGGCCACTCTGCTGTGGTGAGCTGGTACCTCAGCCAAGCAACTTGAGGGAGCTCAGCAGGCCGGCTGCCTCGAGGGCAGGGGATGGCTCACAGGGGCTAAGGGGAAAGGGGGATCTTCCATCCATTTCCAAGGTCCTCATGAAGGACCATGTATCTCTCAGAAATCATAGCCCCTGGTAGAAGCCAGAGCTGGAAAGGGCTTAGCGTTCATCTGGTCCAATGCTCCCATTTTACATTTGGGAAAACTAAGGCCCAGAGGGGAAGTGATTGTCCAAGGTCACACAGCAAGTTTCTGGCTGCACCAGGGCTAGAGACCAGCCTGGTCCTAATTCCAAGCTGGCACACTCAGCTGCAGGGCAGTTATCAGTAATCGAACACACATCTAGGCATCTGACTTAAGGAGATTCAGCCCAGAGTGCTTGGAGAGACAGAGACAAAGTCAGAGATAGGGAGATGTAGAGACAGAATGAGACAGAGAAGAGAGCTGCAGGAGGAAAGCAGCATGGAAAAGAGACAAAAGAGACGTTCATGAGCCTGAGTCATTAGGTTCAAACTAGAGATTCGAACACCAGCAGGGTGGGGCAGGCCTAACATCCATCTAGGTCAGTCTCCTTTGTTGTTACAGTAGTCAAAGTGCAGCTGGGTAATTGACATACGTAAACCTTTGTAGAGACAGTTTGATGCTAAGTGGTAAAAAGGGGGTGCTTGTGGTGCTAAAAAGTGGCAAAACTTCCATCTCCAAGAGGTTTTGAATGGGATTTGAAAAATGAGCTTTAGGAATATGACCCAGTGCAGGGGAATTTGGGGAAATACACCAATGACATTGCTGCAACTGTTTGGGATTTAGGACAAAGCACCCCATGCCCTCTGTGCTCTCTCTGATGTCTTAGACTCTGTGTTTCTGAGAACAGAGGGAAACGCTTCAGAGAAGGAACAGAACCTAACCTTTGCCTCCCGTACTCCTTTCATCTGCTGGTACCAGCAGATCTTCTCTACTTTTTAAGCTCAGCTTACCTCTTCCAGGAAACTTTGCCTGATTTATCACTTATATCTTTCCGCCAACCAGAAAACTATCACTTCCTGCTGTAAATCCCTCCAGACATCCCCCAGCCCTGTGTTAGCCACCTCTCTTTTTGTACTTTGTATAATAGTTATTGCTGAAAATGTCAATAAAAGAGCCTCTATTCTATTCCTGGAACTCTGAAATCCTTCTCTCTAATCCCCACAACAAACTAGCAAAGTGGGTTTTGCTTTACCCATTTTACAGATGAGAAAATTGAGACTCAGAGTGAATAACTTCCTCAAGGTTCATACAGCTAGTAAGTGGTAGCCTGGGTAACTCCAGCTTGAATTTGCCTGATTCCAGTGCCTGTATTCTTTCCGTAAAACTGAATGACACATGCCAAGGAATGGAACTGTGTCTAGTCATTGGGTCTTGCATACATTTGGCATTCAATGTGTGTTTCTGAATGAATGAAACAGTAAGTGAATGAATGACTACAAGGAATATGCTTTCTTTTGAAGGCTATAGCTCAGGGGTCAGTCAACTGTAGCCTGGGGGCCGTTTCCAGTCTGCTTCCTATTTTGTAAATAAAGTTTTATTAGAATGCACCCATGGTCATTCCTTTATTGTCTGTGGCTACTTTCCTGTATAACAGCAGAGTGATGTTGTAACAGACACCATACAGACCACAGAGCCTAAAATATTCATTTATTATCTGGCCCTTCCCAGAAAAAGTTTTCTGACTCCTGCAATGAGTTATGATATTTACTTAGCCGGTTAAAACAATGGTGCTTATTGCTAACTACTAATAATCTTGTCTTTTATGATCTAAAATTTTGTGTGAATGCCCATAAAGTTATCAGATAAATGCCACATGTATCTGGTATATGCTGCTTTATTATTTTACAGGCAGGCTTCATCTAAAAAGGTTTGCCCTACCAGGCCTTTGGGAATAGATCTATCTAGATATTTATAGATCTATCTAGATACTTATATTTATGTATATATATATATATGTATATACATTTATAGATCTATCTTTTTAAAATTTTTAATAATTTGAAAAATTAAGTTTAGCTTTGTTGGCAGCACCTTGTCACAGATATGGTCACAGCCAAGACCCTGGTGACAGAGGTCTTCCCTGAAGTAGAGGAGGGCAGATTCCCCCAGGACAGTCGCGGTGGGTGTGGACTTTGAGGCTTGCCAGAGCAGTATTGACAGGGGCAGTTTCTGAGCTGAACAAGAAGCAGCCTTTTAGACGGATTACACTCCCATTTCCTCTTGGCTGGCAGGGGCGATCCGTATCCTGGGCTCCCAGCCTTGCCTCCTTTCCTGGGATGGGGGGCCCTCTTCTTCCCCCAAGCTGCCCCTAGGGCAGCCTCTGGTGAGGCCAGAGCACTGCCTACCTGTTCCTGCTTCCTGGAGCTAAGGACTGGCCCCCGACCCCTGGCATCTTGGGCAGAAGGAACACCAAAGCAGGGATTGGCTGACTCCCACCCCAAATGCCCAGCTGGGAGTGCTCAGAGGCGTGACAGATCTCAGCCTGTCGCCAGCCTGTGTTCCCTGGCCAGTCCCTCCTTGGGCCTTGCCCACGATGACGGGTCCATCACTCAGCTTCACTCACCTGCTCACCATTTCAGGACTGCTCTGTTACTCAGCTTGCTGCTCGGGTGAGTTGTGTGTGTGTGTGTGTGTGTGTGTGTGTGTGTGTACATCTGCATATATGATGTGTGCATTGTTTTAGAAAAAGGCTTGGAAGGCAGACTTGTTCTGGGTGCTTTTAGCAGTCTTGAAGTCTTAAACTTCTCGACCAGTGTTGGATGCAACATAAAGGGGTTTGATGGTGGAATTGGTGAGGACCTTGGTATACACACTCGGGTGTGTGCACTTGTGTGTGCCCCTCTTGTGACCTTGACTTTGAGGTCGCAGGCTGGCAGCTGCTGCTCTGTGGCTTTGAAGTAATGTCATGGACTGTGGTTGGGGCCAGCCCTGGTATTGGATGGCGGAGATGTTCTCCATTACTCTCCAGGCTGACCGGCATAGGTCATGTGGCCACTGCCAAGCCATTTTCTTTGTGAGTGGTGTCCTCATCTGCTCCCCTTGCCCACTCAGGGGCAAAATGCAAATGGCAAATTCCTACCACGGTCTTTCAGAGAAGTTCAAATACATTCAACTTTTAGGATCAGAATTTGTTTTTCAAGGTGTCTGACAGTGGGGGGAAAGTTGTAAGGTTCAGCCTTCTCTGGAATATGTGAGTCAGGAAAAACTTGGAGCAAAGTAAAGCCAGCTATCACGAGAACGTCACTGTAGTGGAGACCTCTGGCTCACAGCCAGAGCACAGAGTGGAGCACGTGCCCTTTACCTCCTCTCTCCTCTTTTCCTTCTAATACAGTTCCAATAGGCAGGGAAAGGCCCGGAAGTGGAAGAAGGTGGAAGTAAGAAGTTGAGCAGTCTCCCAACTTCATAAACGGTTGCAGAATAGTTAGTATATGGCTGCACCTGGAATTTTACCATCCTGCAAAGGCAGGGTATTTATGTGACTTCCTTCCTTTGGTGGATCTTTTTTTAAGTTTATTTTGAGTTGGGGGAAAGGGGCAGAGACCAAGGGAGAAAGAGAATCCCAAGCTGGCTCTGTGCTATCAGTACAGAGCCTGATACAGGACTCGATCCCACAAACTGAGAGATTATGACCTGAGCTAAATCCAAGAGTCAGACGCTTAACCAACTGACTCACCTAGGTGCCCCTCCTTTGGTGGCTTCTGATGACGCTTTTGCTTGATTGGGCAGAGAATGGTGGTGGAGGGGACTGCTTGATACAAAAACAGGAGACAGAAACAGAAAGGCTGTCCTTCATACCTTGCTGATGGGCTGGTCTTGTGAGTGGGAGATGCAGATGGACATGGTGGTGATCCTGGTGTAATATGTATGGAAACAGAATTTGCAGATGGTCTGGGCTTAGGTAAGGAAACCAAGTCTCAGAAATGAGTTGTGCTGGGTCACTTGGTCACTTGAACCCCGACTCCTACTCTTTGATCCAACTCCCTATATTTCCAGAAGTAAGTTCAAGTGAATCACACTTTCCAAGGATGTGCCCAAGAGTCAAGTGGGCATTGAGTGCAAAGGGCAAAGTCAGCATCTGTAATAGTAAACAAAACAGAAACAAAAACCAAACAGTTGCCCAAAGCCTGTCCTAAGACCCAGTGTTATTTCTACCCATGCTTTGGCACGACAGCGGCCACGTACAGTAGGACTTCAGTGGCTTTAAGTCAGGGCAAGTAGTCCTGAAATTCCATGGTAGTTGGCATTTCCCAGGCAGCTGCCTGGGTCAGAGCCACGTGGCGCACCCAGGTTTCTGCAGGCCCGGTGTTCATACATGCATAAGTGTTTCCATTACCACAAAGCCTGCTGGGGCCTTTTCCAAGCTGGACCCTAGGCTGAGACATGATTCCATAGAGGCATCACAGTCCTGAAAGAGACTCACAGGCCACTTGGACAACACCAAAATAGACATGTGAAGTCCTGGCTCAAGTTGGCTGGGAGGAGAGGGAGGGGTGGGAAGCTTTTCACAAACACATCCACCTGATGGAAATATTCTGAGCTGGAATGAGCCGTAAATAAACTAGTCTGTGCTAAAAACAAACATCTCCAGGGAGTTGGGGGTGGGCAGAAATAGATGCTCTTCACCTGCTGGAAGTGAAGTCAAGGTCAAGGGGGAAAGGGCGAGAGGGGATGGGGAGAGGTGAACACCACAGATGCCTCAGCAGGAGAAGCAATTGATAATTTATGTTCGCTGAAGAGTTCTACAGTTTCCAGGAAGAAATAAGAGAATTGCTTCAGATGATAGAGTCTGTCATTAGTGGAAGACCACACAGAATGTGGGGTGAAGCGAGGCATTGGAGGCCATATATGGTCTGGAAAAATAAATGGCGAGGAGTGTAAATTAGCCACGTGAACCTTCCAGCTTCCCAGGTGCTCTTGGCTGGGGGAGGCTTTGTGGAAAGCCCACAACCGCAGCCCTTAGCTGTCTGCCGAGGCCAAAGAGCAGCAAAGGAGAAACTGCCTCCGGGGTGGCGTTGAAATGGTCCTGGAGTGCTGGCCCGTCCATCACCTTTACCACATGGTCCAGGCAGGGTGGGGCAATGGAAGCTGCCCCTCCCAGCTTACCCAGCACTCTAGCAAAGAAGCTTCGAGGAATTTGAAGAGGAATATGATTGGCATTAATGTCAAGTTTTATAACAACGTAGCTATACTATTTTACCACTGAGAGAGAGAAGTGGCCCGTGACGGGTGGAATGGTGTTCTGTTGAACAAAAATAATGTCCTAGAACAGCCTCAGACAGGGCAAGTCTGTGACTGTGATGGACCAAAACAAAACCAGGCCACTGTGTCACCATCAGACACAGAAGAAAACGAGACCACCGTCCAACCACAAAAATGGCCAACCACCCCTCAATCCTTGCCAACATGAGTGACTGCTGCTGCTTTACTCACCACAGCTTCAGTCTCCCTCTGCTCTGCTCTTCTTCTAGATAAGAACTAAGGCAGTCATAGACGAGCGCTCGCTCCCTGCCAGAGTCTGGTCCAGAGCAAAGCCAGACTCCCTTCCTCAGAGTCTCCCTCAGTATCACCAAGTGAAAGCCCACCCCAAATTCTAGAATAAGTCCTTTCTGGCACCCTCTTAGCAAGATGCCACATGGCTCCCCCAGGTGTGTGTCCTCCCTCACTGAGTCAACAAAGCCAGTTTCGTTCAGCTACAGGGTGTTCCTTTTGGCATTTGGTTGGAGGCGCTTCCTACTGTACCTCAGGTAGTTGTTATGGGAGCCCCTTGCCTTCTTCTGAGCTCCTGACTTTTATTTCCCACATTCCCACCACATGTAGCTGAATGTGGAGCTCAAGAAGAAGAATCCTAGAACCAGACTGCTAGCCTTTGCCTCAGCTAACTGATCTGTAAAATGGGGGTGATGATGATAGCAATACACTTAACTTTCAGGGTTGCTTTGAGGATTAGGTGAATTTCTATGTGTGAACCATACAGCGGTGCCTCAGCATGTAGTGTCTTGGGTATTATTATTATTAATTCAGCAAACATTTGTGAAATATCTAGTGTATGTCAGGTACTGTACTAGAACCTGGGGATTAAAAACTTGCTTCCATCCTCCCAGAAAGTGCAATAGTCAGGAAGATACAAGGAAACTGTGTTACCTCATGGGTAAGAGGTAACAGAGAGGTAAACCCAGAGAAAACCATGGCAGGACCCTCAGTGTTGGCCTGGGAAGTCAAGGAAAGCTTCCTGGTAGAGGCAGCAGCTGCCAGTTCTTGATTAGTGAGTAAGAGTCTCCAGAATCGGGCTAGGTGTCAGGGGGAGTGGTGGGATATGAGAGGAAGGGTGTTGGCAGCCAGTCAGGCCTTACTGTCTATAGGTCAGGGGCACCAGTTAGACCTCTTTCTGCCCCCCCACATGGCCTGGCCCAGTGTCCGAACACAGCATGTACTTGAATGAACAAATATCTCATACCAAGTTTGACAGCATTCCCCACAAACCAGTACCTCCTTGGACTCTCCCATCTCATTCTCTGGTCACTGATGTCCCAGTCCCCAGCCACTTCAAAGCCACCCTCGATTCTTCCCCCCCTTTCACTCCTGTGGCACACTGGTCTTCGGTTTCTTTCTCCCCAGTACCATTTGCGTGGGTTGCTTCCTTTTTGTCTTCACCACTTCCGTGGCCCTGACAAGCCACCTCCACATCTGGCTGCTGCAAGATTATATTGATTTTTAAAATTGCATATGTATGGTGTATTGTTTATGAATTTCATTTCAGGATAATATAAGGGTCTTTACAAAATACTTCTTACAAAAGGAGGCATGGGCTGGGAGAGGGCCAAGGACCATTGGGATAGGCCAGTGGAATGCTCCTCCATCAGGGAGTAAGTGCGTGGGTGTGCATGGAGAAGCCGTTCCTGGGGAGCCTCTGCCAGCTGCCTGATGTCTGCAGGAGCACAGGCTGAAACAGTAAGCAAGCACAGGCCCCCGAGAGAGAAGACCGAAACTGGGTTCAGGGCCCCAGAGGCATGTGGTGAGTGACCTGCCCAAGTTCTACAAAGTCAGCGGTTCAATGAAGGGTTGAAGGTGAGGGTACCATCATGAGACCCACACTGGGAACTGTAAGTTTACAGCTTTTGGTGATTGTGGGTATTTAATGCTGTGAATATTCTAGTACACATGTTTTGATGAACATATGTCCATTTGTCTGTTGCTAAACACCTCGGAGTGAAACTGCTAGGCTACTGGGGATTCCTGTAGTCAGCTTCAGTAGACAATGCCAAGCAGTTTTCCAAGGAGGTTGGAAACTGCACTCCCCCTAGCCAATGTATAAGAGTTCCGTTTGTTCCACATTCTTGCCCACATTTGTTACTTCCTGTCCTTTTTACTTTAGCCCGTTCTGGTGGGCTGTGTGGAGGTTATCAACCCAATGTGCAGCAGCAGCAGAATGGATAAGTAGATTGTGGTTTGGTCACACAGTGGAACTCTCTTTGGCACTAACTTCTATAAACAACAACCCAAACGACCCCCACAAACACTATGTTGAGCAAGCCAACACAAGAGTTTGTATTGTCAGATTCTGTTTATATAAAGTTCCAGAATAGATATGATGAGTCCCTGGGATTAGAAGTCAGGATGGTAGAGAGGGAAGCCTGCAGAGATTGGACAGGAGTCTACAGGGATTGTAGATGATGGAGGGTTGTGTGTTTTGATCCAGGGGCCGGCCTCTAGGGTGTGTTCACTTTGCAGAAATCTATTGGGCTGTGTACTTAACGATCTACAACCTTTCTGTAAGGTATACTTCAACGTTGAACACACAATAAAATTGAACATGGGCAAGACCAATGTTCAATAAAGCTTTCAGGGACCAAGGCCCCTTCCTTCATCTCCTCACACCCATGTATTGAGTCATTAGACTGTAATCCTTTCATGAGCATGGATGACACCAAATGTGTGTGCAGAGCCTAGAATCAAGTGTGTTTTAAATCAGGGCTCTGGGTCTCATACAGTCCACGCCACCTCGGGCCCTGGCTGTCCCCTCCACGAACCTCCCTCTGAGTGCACCATCAAAGGAATTAACACATACTTCCTTCTCCTCTGCTATTAGAGGTGTATTATGAGGGTGGGCTTTGCTTTCCCTGTCTACACATCTACAAAGTGACAAGTCAGTTCTTAAAGAAGGAGAGATGGACCTTAGTATGGTCATGGTGTCCATACCATCCACTTGCTTATTAACCGTCTTCATTCAGCAGAGGCTGGGGGAGGGCTGCATCCAGTAGCAAACAGACAGTACACTAAAATCTAAAGGGCTGGAAATCAGATTCACAAATCTGGGGTTTGCAGCATGGGTCTCCCTAGGGTTCAGGGGACAGATAGAGACCCTGACACTGTTGGGGCTACGAGCAGCCATTTTCTCTGCACAGCCCTTCCAGGCCTGGACCAGAAGAAGCGTGGCAGCCACAGAGCGTGCTGCCTCCTGACGCCCCCTCCACCTCCGCTGTTCCCACCACCGTTCTTCAGAGGCGGCAGAGGTCTGGTG
Organism: Hyaena hyaena; assembly: GCF_003009895.1. Taxonomy (NCBI): domain Eukaryota; kingdom Metazoa; phylum Chordata; class Mammalia; order Carnivora; family Hyaenidae; genus Hyaena; species Hyaena hyaena. The sequence continues at coordinate 2,171,569 of NW_024080841.1, read as the reverse complement.
AGTACCTCAAGACTCATGAGAGAACAGACACATGGGCTCCCCGGTGCCCGCCACACAGCCCCCCACCTCCCCCCACTTGAGGTGAACAGCCTCCGGATTCTTTCTGATGGATCCAACCCTTTACTCCACGTAGCAGGTTGAACCCTAGAATGGGCATTTTACAGTTTCTCGTGTGTGTCCATTCTCCCACTGTCGTAAATAAGTTATAGAGGGAGATTCTTGTCAGCAGGAATTGGATTTGGCCAAGTGTCCTATATCCCTGAGAACGATGAGGTGAATTTATAACTTCCTCAGCTCCCTTAAGCTGCTCAGAACAGAATTTTCCCTTGCTTCTCAAGTATTTATGAAATTCCCTTCCACAGCCCATGTTTAACTAGGCTGTTTCTATGAGGGGCCACCGGAAATGGTCATACTAAGGTGTGAGAGGGAACAGAGTTTGGGAAGCTGAGCTAGAAGACAACAGGCCAGGATAGTTTGGGGACTTGAGATTCTCAAAGTTTTCTGGGAATTCTTAGACCTGTACTGCCCAACCCAGTAGCCACTGGCCACATGTGGCTTCAACACTTCTGATGTGGCTTGTTAGAGTTGAGATGTGCTGGGCATATGAAATACACACTGGATTTTGAAGACTTGGTATGAAAAAAGAATGTGAAATGTCTCATTAGTAATTTTTAAATACTGAATATATGTTGAAATGATAATATTTGGGACATACTAGGTTAAATCTGTTATTAAAATTAATTTTACTTCTTTTACCTTCTTTATGTGGCTACCAGAAAATTTAAAACTACATGTGTGGCTTGCACTGGTGGCCTGCGTTTTATTTCTGTTGGACAGTGCTGTCCTAGACATTAAGTAAAGGCCCCTGAAATGAGCTTCCTATTCATCCAGGGTGGGTCTTCTATCTCTATAATCCATTCAAGCCAGGTACGTTTCAAGAGAGAACAGGAACTTGGGGTCCAGAAGGTCATCTTCTTGGGTCAGCCATTGGGGTGTCAGGGAACCAGCAGTCTTGGGAACTGCATTGGGATGCAGGTCAGTGTCCAGGGTGGTGACCCTTCTTCTGTCCCCCGAGGCTGAGGCTGACCTATGACCATGTGTTGCTTGTGTTGAAGCTTCTCTCCCCAGACATGAAGAATCTCATCCTGGAACTGGAAACCACACAGTCCTCATGTGTGCAAGGATCACTTGGCTCCCCTGGGCCCCCGGGCCCCCAGGTTGGTGCACTCCCCAGATCCTGTCCTGCTGTCTTCTGCTCAGAGCAGTGAAACCCACTGGGAAGAGTCTCTTAGAGCTGCTCTTTTCAACGTGATATGGAGGCTGCTTTTCCTTCCCTACCTCACCCCCAGCTCCAGAGCCATGAAGCTAGAACACTGATTGTTCTTCGCTGGGCGAATTCTGGCCTCCCATCCTTGAGATCCTTGCCTACAGTGGGGATAATAATTACTCCCATGGTACTGGATTTGGGTGGTGGTGAGCAGAAGACCTGCTGCCTAGATGGGTATGATTATTATTATAATTATCATCAAGCACTTGATGACAATGGGTTGCCCTTTATGTGACCATTGACCCCCCCCCTCACACACACCCCAGTAAACCAAGAAGTGCCTGCATTTGGTGCAGGAAAGTGGAGGTTGCAGGGAACTTGTTAGTCTGAACCTCATTAGATACTGTGACCAGGTAGCCCCTGCCCTGTCCCCCCAACTAAAGCTAAAGGGAAGAGTGAGGAACAGGTGAAATGTTAGGGAAAGGATTTTTCTAGGCAAGCAAGCGTACCCTGCAGAGATGCTGTCTCACAGACCCGGGCTCCTCTCCTCTGGACTGCCTGGGAGAGGGGGTCCAGCAAGGAGGCCCACTCCCTGGCCTAGGGCTCGGGGGCTGCCATGGGGAGATGAAAGAGGGTACAGGCAGCAGTTAGTTGCCCAAGTGCCTTAGGAATTCTGTCACCCCTCCTGGGTAACCCCTCCGATGGCTTCCCATCACAGGAGACTAAGAGCCAAACTCTACCCTGTGTTACAAAGCGCCTCTGGAGGACCCCGCCTGTACCTCCTACACGGTCTCCTACCACCAGCATTGCCCACCCCACACACATCCCTTGGGTCCTGAAGCATACCAAGTTTGTTCCAGCCTTAGCGCTTTTGCACTTGTGGCTCAGACTTTTTGGAATGTTCTGTCCTCTGATTTTTACCACGGCCAGCTCCTTCATTTCTCTGAACAGTTTCTAGGCCACCTCCTTAGAAATGCCTTCTGGGGCGCCTGGGTGGCTCAGTCTGTTAAGCGTCTGACTTCGGCTCAGGTCATGATCTCACGGTTCGTGGGTTCGAGCCCCGCGTTGGGCTCTGTGCTGACAGCTCGCAGCCTGGAGCCTGCTTCAGATTCTGTATCTCCCTCTCTCTCTGACCCTCCCCTGCTCATGCTGTCTCTCTCTCTCAGAAATAAACATTAAAAAAAAAAAATTTAGAAATGCCTTCCTCAGCCACCCAGTCTACAGTACTGTTCCCCTGTCACTCTCCATCCCAATGACCTATTTTAATTCTCTGCATAACTTTCTCGTTAGTTTCTTATTTTGTTATTGTTCCTCATCCCTTTGGTCTTCCTTTTGTAAAGTATGAGCTCTGTGGCAAGGACGGGCAAACTATGGCCAATCAGATCTGGCAGCGGCCTGTTTTTGTAATTAACGTTTATTGTCTCTGGCTGCCTTTGTGCTGCAAGGGCAGAGGTCAGTGGCCATGACACAGATGCTGTATCAGAGGCGTAGTTTAAGATATTTACTATCTGCCTCTTTACAGGAAAGGTTTACCTTTTGTGCGCAGTGTGTTTTGTGCCCAGTGTGTGGGTTCTTGTGAGTTCTCTTTTGCCTGTGAGTTCTGTATAAATATTTATTGAATGCAATAAAGAACACAAAACAGGACTTTGAACCCAGAAATGGCCAGAGGCTGCCACAGAGGGGCTGGGAAGTCTGCAGAAAAGCAAGACATAGACCCCGAGGAGCACCTCCCAGGTGGATTTCTACCTTTCCCCCTCCTGCAGTCTACGCTGGTAGCTCTCAGAGTGCCTGAGAGCCACGGGCATGGGAAGGAAAGGGGGATTCTCTGCTGACCTCACACGGGCAGCTCTCCAGGCCTGCTTGCACACCTCTAACCTCACGGGATCCACCGGAGTCATTTGGAGAATGTGCTGCCCCGCTGGGTGGGGGGGCATTTGCAGCCACCTCCACTCCCTTGAACGTAGTGCAAAATGCTGTTCCCAAGCAAAATGAGGTCTGTGGACCAGTGACACGGGCATCCTCTGGGATCTTGTTAGAAATGCAGAATCTCATTCTCCCCTCCCCTCTCCTTCACACACATCTGCTCATTCAATCAAAATGTACATTTGAAAATTTTTTTAATGTTTATTTATTTTTGAGAGAGAGTGAGCCAGTGGGGGAGGAGCAAAGAGAGGGGAGACACAGAATCCACGCTGTCAGCTCAGAGCCCCACATGGGGCTCAAACTCACAAACCAGGAGATCCAGAAGCTTAACCCATTGAGCCACCCAGGCACCCCAAAATCTGCATTTTAATAAGACCCCCTCGCAAATCATCTGCGCATCAGAGTTTGAAAAGCACTGAGCTGGAACACAAGGGCCTGGTAAAACCCTTCCAGCCCATTTTAAGAAATAGAAAAAACAGTCTTGATAATAAGAAATGAGAGAATGGACCAGCATTCGTCCTTGCCGAGGGACTGGACAGTTGGCAGGCACACTGCGCTGGGGCTCCCTGTCACCCTGGGCTCCCAGACTTTGGGGAGCAGAGAACTCTGCCCCTCTGAGTCACACTTTCTGGGAGCCCTGGCACCTCCCCAAGGACTGGGTACCCTGTACCCCCCTGGGCTATCAGTCCAAGCTGGCCCTCGCAGCCCTGAGGTAAGGTCAGGTGCTGCGGCCAGCGCAGCCCCCCAGCGGGTCACTGGGAAAGTGGCTGGGGAGTTGGGGGCTGAAGCCACCTTCCCAGGAAACCCTCTTTCCACACAAGGGTGTCCAGAGCAGGAGGAGTGGAGAGGGAGAGAAGCAGGGAGGGGGGGAAAGGTCAGAGGGTTGGGAGGGTGTGGGGGGGGGAGGTGAAAGTAATGGTAAGGCAGGGCAAGGAGCAAGACAGAAAAGGGGAAGGGTGGGAAGGGAAATGAAGTGATGACTTTGCTTTCTCCCCTCCCCGAAACAGGAGAATAAATAAAGGCGGTGGTTCCCAAACTTATCTGTACATCTGGGAGCTTCAAAAATCCCTGATGCCTGTGCTCCAATTGATTCTGGAGTGTGGCGTGGTTGGGATTTTCCAAAGATCCTCAGGGGATTCTAGTGTGCGGATAGGTTTGGGAACCACTGAGGGGGCTCTTGATCATTTGGACAAGCCTCAGAGGAATCATATTTCACAGAGGCTTTGCATTAGGTGTGTTCACCTGCAGATCGTGGGGATAAAGTGGTGGCCTGCTGGGGGTTGATAGAGTTCCTCTCTGCTGCACTGAGGCATTTGGAAAACAGTTAACTGAGCACTTCACAGACATGTGAGCAGAAAGCAGCTGCACGGGGCGCCTGGGGGGTTCAGTCAGTTAAGCGTCTGACATCAGCTCAGGTTATGATCTCACAGTTCATGGGTTCAAGCCCCGCGTCAGGCTCTGTGCTGACAGCTCAGCCTGTTTCAGATTCTGTATCTCCCTCTCTCTCTGACCCTCCCCTGCTCATGCTGTCTCCCTCTTCTCTCAGAAATAAATAAAAGATTAAAAAAAAAAAAAAAACAGCTGCATACTAGCCATGGGGGTGCCAGGCTTTAGTGTAGTGGGTGCTAGAATCCCTGAGCTGGAGTCAGCCCCACTCCTGTGACTGGGCAGTGAGACAAAACGCACCATTGCCCACATTCTTAATGTTTTAAAGAAGGCTTTCACTGCACCTGGTGCCCTTCGATCCAGCACAGGAATTTCTAAGTTGGCTGCTCCTGTGTGCAAAGAAAGAGTAACTTCCCTCTTGTCAGGACCCCAGCGAAGCTTGGTTGAGAGCAGCTGAAAAGATGTGAGAGGTGGTGACGCATCTTGTTTTCCGCAAACAGCATTTCAAGACTCTTTAGTTGTAGCCATGGCACTGCTGGAAGCACAGCTCAGGGAAAGCTACCAAAGGACAAGGAGACTGGGTTGCCACAAGAGGGTCCTTCACGGGGTCCTTGGAGCCCCAAGTCTGCATAGGGAGCCACGCTGCTAGAGGAGACTGATGCGCCAGGAACCTCCCTCGTGGTCACGCCTCCCTCACCACCCATCCTGCCTTGTTTTGATGGAGACTTTTTCATTTCTTGTCTTGATTGCATAGGGTCCACCGGGACTTCCTGGCAAGATAGGACCAAAGGGAGAAAAGGTATGAGCCACTACCTTCTTCAGTCCACCCCTCCTTGGTAATTCCAGCCTGTTTCCTGGTGATGCCACTGAAAATTTCCTGGTTGAGATTTCAAAGCATGTGCTAATTCTGCCTGAGAGCACGAGGGTGGGCTCTGTGATAAGGGGGCTTCTGCTACAGGTGTGAGATCCCACTGGTGTATTTCAGCTTGGCCCACTGACATGGCAGGGGTGCTGTGAGCGGCCAAGCGACCAAGCCACATGGTCATGCCCAGCCATCAGCCCTACTAAGCCCTGTGCTTCCAGAACTTCTCTTCCAAAGCAGCCTCTGCTTACCTGTCTTCTCCATCCACAGGGGGAGCTTGGCCTACCAGGAAGGAAGGTATGGTCCATGCTGTTCTGTCAGCATTGCATGGGCAACTATGCTCCGTGTGTATGTGTGTGTGTGTGTGTGCACGCGCGTGTGTGTGCGTGTGTGCGTGTGCACACGCACACTCACAAGTACCCTTAGGAGTAGGGTGACCAGCAGTACACTTCTTTAGGCTCCAGTATCTAGGTGGACAATGATGGCACTGTCATCCTAATGACACTGGGCTTTTTCTGCCTGTTCTCTTTTTTTTCTTTAAATTTTTTTAAAAAGTCTATTATTTTGAGAGAGAGGGAGGGAGCACAAGCAAGGGAGGGGCAGAGAGAAAGGGAGAGAGAGAGAATCCTAAGCAGGCTCCACACTGCCAGTGCAGAGCCCAATGCGGGGCTCAAACCTACAAACTGTACGATCATGATCTGAGCCAGAACCAAGAATCAGATGCTTAACTGACTGAGTCACTCAGGTAACCCTTTTTTCTGCCTGTTCTTTTGGTCAAGAGCCTGCTACTGCCAGGCATTTGGACTTCTCCCAGAGGCTGCCAAGCCTGACCAAATTTCCCCCAACCTCAGACCATTCATCCTGCCACCCATTAGGGAAATTCTCCAAGGCCCCAACCAGTGGCACTAAATGACTCTCACTGTCTATTTGATTAAACTGGAATAAAGTGCAAAACAGAAGCAAATAGCTTTTGCCTTTTGGTCCAGCTGAAATAAATAGGAGTCACCTAAGGTCAGAGGGACTCTTGAGTGAACCAAACACATGTCACCAATGCTCTCCTTCAGGTGAGGAAAGAGTAAACCAGCAGCCACTCACTGTGGTCAGTGTATGCTGGCACTGAAACTGTAGGTCTCGGTGATAGAAGGAGGTGTAACAGTTTGGCCAAAAAAGATGCTTATGATTCTAAATACAAATGATCAGTTTTTTGGCTAAATGGTGTATTCAAATGGTTTTACTGTCAACAGTAGCCTCAAACAGACCTTTGCGAGCAAAGTCACATCCCTCAAGGACACAGGTCACAGCTCCAGCCAAGGCCCAGTGGTCATCTGAAGTGCTAGGCTGGAAAGGTCTCCGTGCTCAGGACTAATGAGGGCCATGATCGGTTAGTGATGTCTGCCATAAAAGTGGGAGGCAAGAGTAGAAACCAGGACACATGTTAGCATTTGTGGTCTCGGTTTAGGGGTTGAGCCTTCCACATGTCTAGTTAGGCTAACTGTAAAATAAGGCAGTGAGTGCAGAGGTTGAGATAGACCCCAAGTACCTGCTCCCACTTCCTCTAATAAGGTTTGCTCTTCCAAAGCTCCTGGCTTAGGTTGGTCTCCCTAGAAGCAGAGAGAGAGACCACAGTGCCGTGTACAAGTGAACACATTAAGGGAGCTCTCTCAGGAGGAGACTGAGGGGAGGGGAAGCCTGATGGTGCCGGGGAAGAAGCCCGGCATGGCCATGGTATCAGATGAAGTCCATCTTCGGCCTCATTCCCAGGGGAGCTCTGGTGTGTGAACAGCACCACAGAGTTTGTCCTGCCCTGAGGTAAGGGAGCTGGGCTATTGCCTGCAGGGAAAAGAGGTGCCTGAACTGATGGGCAGCTCCGGTTGCCCGTGAGCAGACCCCACAGTCACAGGCTGCGGGGACGAGGTGTGGCAGCAAGGCAGGTAGCCACGGGAGGGAAGGGCACGGTGAGCAAGTGAAAAAGATCTTGAGGGAATACCACCAGCATCTGCTGCTGCACCTCAAACAAAATCCCACCCCATTCCACACCGTGTCCTTGGGGAGAACCTGTTGGGATGCAAGGAACAGTGGGCAGGTGAGTGGTGGTCATCAAGATCAAAAAGCCAGGAAGTTTAGAATCCCTTCTCCATCACCTTCTTTTTAAAAAAATTTTCCTGCCTTCCGTTTCTTGAGTAGAATAAGAGCTTATGTGTTGATGTAATGTAACACCAAGGACTTTAACTTATGTCTAAGTGACCCAGCTTTCTAGGCTATCAATCTTTGGAGGGTGGGAATGAAGGACCTGGAGGCCATGCTGAGGGGTCCCACGGTCCCTTCTGAGCCCCTACAACAAATCCCATTTCCTGGAAGGAAGGAAACAAACCCACTTGTCCTGACTTTTGTTGTTCGTTTTTGAAGGGTAGACCTGGCCCCCCGGGTGTTCCTGGCATGCCTGGGCCCGTCGGCCCTGAAGGACCCAGGGTACGTATGGCACACTCTGAGGGCTCATGTGGTATCAGAACACGAGGGGAGAAGATGTCAGCCCCTGGCCTTTGGCACATAGTGAAACTTCTTTCCTTAAGAGGAGGAGGGTAAAGAGAGGATGAGGACTGCCCAGAGGTCCCCAACACTTTGGGGACCTTTACTTGGTACAAGACCTTGGTCCATCCAACAGCTCTGCTCCTGTTGGGAGAGAATTGAGGGGCTGCTTCCCTCTTTCACAGAGGCCCTGGCTCTCCTTTGTCCTCAGTTAGCATGCAATTCTTTGCTTTCCCTGAAATGACCCAAGAGGAGCTTGTGTCTGGAGAGCCGTGCAGGAGATTGGGGGTTGAGGCGATGGGCGCTGGCTAGCTGGAAAGACTGAAATCCTGTATTTAGCTAGGGACTGCCAAACGCTATGAAATCCCTTCTTCAGACAGATGATGGAAAGCTGACACGTCCACACCCATGCCTTTGTTTATATTCTTCTCACTTGGGTCAGAGACTATCGGGTGCAGATTTGACCTGCAGATATCAGGGATGGGCAGGTGAATGTCACTATCTGCTCTGATTCACTCACTAGCTGTATTTATTACAGGGTTAGAAAACTGCATTCCCTGGTCCTCTTAGGAATAGTCCCAAGGATATTTTTCCAAAAATCTACTTTATAGAGCTGAGCTGTCCAGTATGGCAGCAATTACCCATATGTGGCCATTGAGCCCTTAATATGTGGTTGGTACAACTGAGGACCTGAATTTTTAAATTTTAATGTAAGTTTGAATTTAAAAACCTTTACTCAATTCTGTTATTTGAAAATACATAAGCATGTTTATAGCAACTTGAATGCGTGAATCTGCTGTTTCAAGTATAAATTTTTATGAAATCTAAATACAGATCAAGTATTTTGGATAAAAATTTAATGCTGAATCGAGATGTGATTCAAATGTAAAAATAAAAGATTTCAGATATTTATTATAAAAAGCAGATTGTAAAATATCTCATTAACTTTAAATTGATTATATGTTGAAGTGATAATCAGATTAAATGAAATATGTTCAAGTTGATTTCACCTGTTCTACGTTTATTTTTCACCTGTTTTACTTTTAATGTAACTTTTAAAAACATTCTAAATAAAGTATGTGGCTCATTTTATATTTCTGCTTTTTAGCACTGGTATAGAGAGGGTGCTGAAAGTTCCAACTACAAACCATTCTGAGGGGCAACAGAGCCCGCCCATGAGTCTTAGCCCCCTGTCTCCGTAATGCATGCCCAGAGACTGATGTTCACTCTACTTGGCTGCAGACCTAGGGTGAGAATATATGAAAATGCCTGAAAGGCCTTCCCTATGCAGAGAACAAAACAGGTGAAGTTTTTTGGGGTGTTGACACTTAGTCCTGTGAGACCCCAGTGCCCCCATCCTCCCTCCCCGCCCTCTCACAACCTACTCTAGGATAAGATCAAGTGTTTGTAGCATCTTAGCGTTTAGTTTGGAGATCTGCTCTGCCTTGGGCAATTTCATTTTAGGTTTAATCTCAAATACCAGAATGAAGTGTGAACTATGGAGCCTTGAACCCCTGGGAGTGAACAAGGGAGCATGTGGGGTCCTCAGATTCACAAGCCAGCCCCAGCGACCCTAGTTCTATCCTGATCTTGCCCACAATTTTCCTGCTTCTGTTTCTCTAGTAAATGTCACTGTTGGTCCTTTTCCCCATCTTCTTCTGATTCCCCCAGGGTGAAAAAGGTGACCTGGGTATGATGGGCTTGCCAGGCTCAAGAGGACCAATGGGTTTCAAGGTCAGTGTGTTGGTCCAGACGGACGTTTCCGGATCTTGTCACTAAGGCTCTGGAGCAGCTGCTGTCCACAAAGATGGGGGCTAGGTGGGGCTGCCATCCTGGGCTTGGGGAATGTTATAGATATTGGAAAATCCAGTGCCAGAGTGCTTGTCTTCGCCAGCCCTTTGGGGACATCTATGCCTGGGATCCAGGGGCATAGGGAAGTCCTTCCTGTTATTCTCTTTGCCTGTAATGGCGGAGAGGATCAAGCTTCTGAACAACAAAGCCGATGGAAAACTTTGTTCGGGCCTTTGGGGGTAAGACAAGCAGTGTTTATTTTAGGCCTGGTATAAACATAACCCTGAGGGACATCTTTGTGTTAACTGCTACATAGGGCTAATCGTAAATGCACATTTTGCTTTCTTTTAGGGCTACCCTGGATCCAGAGGGGAAAAGGTTAGTGCTTGTCTCCCATGGCTTCCCAAAGCCTGGTGTGGGCTATTGGCTCTGGGGTCAGTGATGAGCAGAAGACAGGCCTAGTTTTTTCTCTTAAGTTAGCACGTATAGTGACCATTCCTAGATATCCCCCTGTCCTTTGTCATTGGGCTGAGAGAGCAGTGAGAGGCCTCCCAAGGCAGGGCGAATGGGTTAGGGAGGAGTGCCCAGTGGAAGTAGAGGCCCCTCCCATGGAGTAGATTAGCAGCTGAAGATTGTACCTGGTGGAGGGGAAACACATCTTGCTTGGGGGGTACACTGGAGGAAGATGGTAGATGTTGTTCATAGACCAGGCTTCTACCACACAACCTCCTCTTCTGTCAGAAACCAAACCAAACCAAATAAAAAACAAACCCAGCCAGAACCTGGGTGGGGACAAATTTCCCACAAGAGGAGAGAGGATCTGGGACCCAGAATTTTCTGTGAGTTGTCTTTCATTAATACAAAGGTTTTTGTGGTCCAAATAAAAGGTAGACCACAAAGCATTCCTTCCCTGGGCAAGTCACCTAATCTCTGAGCCTCTTTTTTTGCCTGTAAATGAGTGTGTTGACACACTCCAGTTTTACCCCAGCGTATTAACTCTTTGACTCTCTCCTGTGGCTTCCTCCTAGGGATCCAAAGGTGAAAGGGGTGACTTGGGTCCCAAAGGAGAAAAGGTAATGGCATGAAATGATAAACTACAGAGGAAATGGCAGTCCCTGCTCACCCTCATCTTGTGGACGGTCCTACTGACTGACTGACTGACAGCGCTCACTAACCACACTCTTCCACAGCCCTTTCAAGCACTATCTCAGAGGCAGTCACTCTGTGTGTTGCTCTCTTCACAGGGTTTCCCGGGATTTCCTGGAATGTTGGGGCAGAAAGTAAGTACTTAGAAGTAGTAAAAATAGGCCTCAGTAACAAAACGGACCTTCAAAACGCCACAGAAAGAGCACTGCCTCTCTGTCCATCAGGCAGGGAAAGTGGGTTTCACCGTGGAAGGTTTGGGTTTGGAAGGGGAGCAGGTTGGTGTGCACATTGGTGAGAGGGTGACAGCATGGTCTGAGACCTCCCTCCAGTTCAGTGGGAGGGAAAGGATGCCTCATCTGGGTGGAGAGGCCTTTCTTTGCATTTCTGGCCTCTTAGAGGGCCATGGTAGTGTTCTGAAGCAGAAAGCGTCAGACAGATGGATCAAATCTGAGCTGCAGGGGTTGAGAGCCCCAGTGCGAAGGCCAGGCATCTCTGACCCAATGCCTTCGCTGAAGACCCTCAACTGAGACCCTCTTGGAGGGCAGTACATGTACTGTCAGAGGTATGCAGAGTTATTTTAACTGGGTGACAGCAAACCCTTTTCATTTGATAGTTACATTTTTCCATTTAAATAGTTAAATATTTAGTGGGATTTCATGGATATCTTGCTGGGAACAAGGCTTAATAAAAATAGGAGTTCATTCACTTGACCTCAAAAAATATCCAGCAAGTAACAGTAGAGCGTTGTTCAGATATGACAAAAATTGTGGAAGTGGCAGTTGACTAAGAGATTTCTGGAACCTTTTACTTAGGGTCAGGGTCTAGGGAAGAAAGGGGAGTGGTGAGAGGAGGCGTTGGTCCCTGAGAATAAAGACAACACGCATTGGTCCCTGAGAATGACTCTATCTAACATAGTAACTTGTAGTGGGGGTTCCTCATGTTTACAGACATTGGCCTGGGAGATTGTCATTTTCACCTGAGCCTCAAAACATAGTGCTCTTCAAACATGCAAATGCATGCTTTCTTATTCTAGTTGTTTTCCAAGTTTAATATCTTAGAGTTTTCTTTTCCAAACTTGAATAAACACTTTTTATCTAGCCTGCTATCAGTAGAGCGTATTTAAATAATTTCAGTCATCTGACACTAATTTACTATTCTTCATCACTGCCTTAAGCTGTCAAAAAACTGTTCCTGCTTTTCTCTAGGTGGAGTGTTGGGTTAAAAATAATTATGTAAACAAATTAAAGGAAACATTAAAAGAGAAAAAAAAATAATTTGATTTAAAAGTATTAGGCTAGGTTTTCATTCAGTTCAACAGTGAACATCAAAGAATAATAAATTGATGTGGAATTAAGTATGACAGCTGGCCTCTGCACCATTTACTAGACTTGCCATCTAGAGTTCTCTTTCCCCTTCATGGCAGGCTGTTTTAAGACAGAGATGATATGATAACGGTAATTAGGTCTTAGAAATTAGATCAAGAACTTGCTGGCTGCTTTCAGTTGATGAAGAGAGGGGCCACACTTCCTTCTGCCAATCTTAAAAAAATAAAAACCCAAAAATCTTATACTGTTTTTGCTGCTGTTTTCTCCAAGCCAAACAAAACACCCCTGACCTCCTCTAAACAACCAAGGAAAATGGTGCATACATCTGCACATAGCCACATCGAATCCGTGCTGCTCTCCCATCCTCTCTCTGGCCAGATGCCGGAGAACATGACAGGTTGGTGGGAAATCACAGGTTTAAGGACAGTTCTTGATGTGACAAGATGTTGATGGCTCAGGTAGAGGCCAATTTGTTAAACTGGCCAAGTGACTGATCATTTCAGAGCTGTATTCTTGATCCTTACTCTTTATTAGCATTTCCTGAAATTTTCTATTATGTTATACCTCCTCTGACTTCCATGTGAAGAGCCCACCTGGTGTTTACTGTTCTAGCGCCCAGGGCAGCTGGATGCTGACTAACAGAAACCTCCATGGTTGCTCTTGCTCAGGTTAGCTCGTTGGTGGTGCATTCTAGGCTGTAGAAGGACAACTGGAGGTAGGAATGATGTCCTGTAGGGTCCATGACCCAAATAAACAGCAAGCGGGCCTGGAATCCTAGAAGAACATGAGGAAAGAGAGAAACTATAATGGAGAAATGGGTTTTACAAAAGGTTGGCCTTAAACCGTAGAATCCTTCAATGGGTGCATTTGGTTCTGATCATTCAAAGTAGAGCTTTTCAATTAGAAGTACTGCTCCCCCTGCCTTTTGCAATTATTGAGCATTTGAATATATGTCTGGAACATTTTCCCCCCACAGTTTGCATCTAAATCAAATGAGAGTGAGCTAGAACTCCAGCCGGTTTTTACGGAAGAGTAGGGAAGTGTATACCCTAAATAAAGGTCATTACATGAACAGAAACTTTCCAAAGACGATGGTTGTCAAAACTGTGTCCAGGCATTCAAAAACTCATAGATTTGAATTTGTGCTAAAAACAAAACACCAGCACAACATAAAACTGCAACTCAAAGAAAGCATTTTCCCCTGGTAGCTCACAGTGTCACAGGCATACATATCACTGAAATGCAAGAATCTCCTACTTTGGCCATTTTGGGATGGTGATTTGAGACACCAAAATGTGTGCTGCCCAGGAGCTGTCTCTCTTGGATAATAAATAAGCCACCCAAGGTGATCTTCTTTCCTTCCTCTTCCTTGAAAAAGCTATCCACCTTTCACATGACCTCATCACTTTCCCAGTCTCTCTGATTGTCCGATTGGAAAAGGTCTGGGAATGATCAAGTGCACTACCCTCATGACCAACAATTGGTCTGTCTATAGATGGACCTGTAGAGCAATGCCTGCTCCACAGGCACAAATTCCTCTCTTCCTTCTCTTTCTTCTTTCCAGGGCGAAATGGGTCCAAAGGGTGAGCCTGGGATAGCAGGACACAGGGGACCCAGAGGAAGACCAGGAAAACGAGGCAAGCAGGTAAGGATCCCAGTGCTTACCACGCCCCTGAGGTCACCTGATGTACTCAGGTGGTGTAGAGAGGCAGACAGGTGGAGCCAGTCAGCATAGGTATAGTCCCCAACGTCCTCTAGGCTGGTGGGCAGAAAGAGCACCACTTCCAGGAGCTCCTGCTTCTCTAGGCTAACCGAGGCTCGAGGCAGATGGGCTAGAACACTCCATTCAGTGTCCAAGGCCAGAGGCAGCAGTGGATCTTTGGGTCATAAGAACAGATCTACCTTAACGAAAGCAGCCGGGGAACGGAAGCCAGATCGTGTTGTTTACCCAGAAAACTTGCTTTTGGCCTCAGTGCTCCAGACACAAATGGAGGTTTGGAGAACAAAATATTTTGGAGAACAAACATCCAAATATTAACTTGCTTTTGAAGGGCCTTCTGGCTCTCAACGATAGAGTGGTTTTCCCTACTTGGGCCCCCCATCTGTCAGTGAGTCTATGGGCACTACTAAGGGCTTTGGGAAATTGTTCATTCTGAATTCCCCCTGGTGAGCAGGCACCTATATCAAACTACATGATGGTGGGGTGGAAGATGAAGGCACATTTGCCTTAGCTGCCTTTAGAGCTATATTGAGTACCTCAGAGAAACTTCTCGCCTTTTCTCTACTGGACAGGCATTATTCCTTTACTTCTTTGGTCATCTGTTTGTAGGCTTTTCACCTCTTTTTCCATTACAAATATAATATGCGATCATCACAGAAAACTTGGAAAATTCAGAAAAATAGAAGGGAAATCCTCTGAAGACCTAACACCCAGACATAACCCTGTTAGCATTTTGGTGTGTTTCCTTCCACTATTATTTCTTTGTGAACGTTTGAGTTGTTAGTTTCTTTCATACCCAATATCTAGTTGTTGTATCCTAAAACTTTAACTTAAAGCCACAGAATACGTGTTTTTGCTCATTACTGCACATATTTATTTAAGCTTTTTTAAGTGTCTGCGTCACATTTTGTAAATGAGTAAAGGAGTAGACTGCTTGGACAGGAGAGGCCTGACCAAAATTATATACAAATGCTGAGAAGTAAATATCTTTGTGGGCAAACCTTTTTCCATTCTTATGGCTTCATTCTTTCCTTAGGCTCGGTCCATGGTTCTCAAACTTCAGCTTATGTCCAAATCACCTGGGGGGCTAATCATACAGATTTTCTGCCCCAGGTGCAGTGGTTTTAATTCCAAGTTTGCCTCCCGCTGTCCCCAGTGCCTAGGCCTTACTTCTTAAAGTGTCTGACATAATTGACCTGGCATGGGGCTTCAGCATGAGTGGTTGGGTTTTTTTTTGTAAAGTTCTCCATAAGATTCTAATATGTAGCCAGCGTTCAGAACAATGGTAACAGTGTGAAGCCAATTCTGGCCTTTTCCAAGTGATCTTAGGAATGACACAGGCTCTAACCTATAATACAAACTCTGCTACAACTTGTGAACTCTTAATATTCCAGTTCAGTTTTCAAAGTTTTACAATGACTGGCATGTCCATGACTTCATAGTGATGCCACAGATACCAGCACCCTAAACACTAGGCTCTGAAAAGGGAGGGGAAAAAAAGAGAAAATCTTTTTCTTCCCTACTGCTGATCCCCTACAGAAGATGGTTTTATGCTTGAAGTTCAAGAAGCCTACTGGCTTCTGTGCCCCTAGTGCTCTTCTGGGATGGCATTTGTCTCTTCCTGGTGAAGGCTGGAGCCAAGAAGGCTATTCCTTCACACTGTTGAGAATGATTCAGTTGGAACACTCTTAACACTACACCAGCGCCATGTGCAGGAGCTCAGAGAAATGAGCTCATCCTTTCTACAAGATGTTATAAACAAGCTGGGTGTGCTCCGAACCCTCCCTGCCTATCTAGTCGGCAGAGACCTGAGTTGTTAGCTTTGGGAGCCCACCGGTGTAGTTTTTTGTTTTTTGTTTTGTTTTGTTTTGAATGTTTTATTTATTTCTGAGAGAGAGAGAGAGAGACAGCGTGAGCAGGGGAGGGTCAGAGAGAGAGGGAGACACAGAATCTGAAGCAGCCTCCAGGTTCTGAGCTGGCTGTCAGCACAGAGCCCGATGCGGGGCTCGAACCCACGAACCGTGAGATCATGACCTGAGCTGATCATGACCATGCTCAACCGACTGAGCCACCCAGGCGCCCCAGTTTTGTTTTTTAAATCATGAATTAGTTTCCTAGCATAGAGCCTTGTACACCAAGTGTTGTTGGGCCAGTGGCGCTAAGAGTTTCTGGAAGTTAACGTAAGTCCATCCAACTCCTGGAATCAGAGATCCAGAAGGGACTTTAGGAGATTAGAATTTCACAGCCAGGAGGATTTTAGAGAATACCTCATCTCTGTCTAGTCACAAGGAAACTAAGGGCCAGGGAAGTAGAGTGATTCCCCAGCAAGCGAACTTCCAAGCCAGCATTAGAACATGGAGACCTGCCTCTCCCCACACCTTCTCTCCTCACCCACATGCTTCAGTGCTCGCCTTTAATCAGGCTCAGGAAAACAACTCTTGACTCTGTGATACAAATCTTCAGTTCAGGAGACAGGGCAACTTCTTTGAGAGGAATCACGGAATTTTGTGGCAGTAAAGGAGTAAAGAAGGCCTTTCCTGGAAAGTGCTGCTCAGTGAGTCCTGCTCATAAAGACATGGCTTGTTCTGAACAAATGAAAGATATGCAGAATATTCCATTATTGCCAGTGTCAGAATCAAGGAGTGCCTTCCAGCTCCTTCAAGCTGTGGCATTTCCTGTGCTCATAGCTGATGTGGCTTTTAGAAAAACAAGCCTTAACTGTGGCTATATTCAGATGGTGTGACCTCCTTTGCTATTCTGGGACCCATCTTAGTTACCAAGCTTCAGCTTGGGCCAAGGCTTAAGAACTCCCTCCATCAGGATGGATTTGGAAATAAACTCTGACCTTACAGGTCCCATATTAAGAATTTAAGAACTCCTAAAAAATAAATAAAAGAATTTAAGAAGTCCTTGGACACTACCAAGAGGTTCTCCAGAGCCATGCTGACAAGGCGGCTGGTCACATGTCACTGTTGTGATTGGAGAGGAGTGCCCTGCCTGCCTGCTTCCCAGACTTGGGGAAGATTATGTTTCATTACACGGGCAAGCTTGCCAAGCCACAAGTGTAGAAAGGAGACCCAGGTCAAAGATGTCATGCATCCATCACTGTCCTGTTTAGGACCAGCATAAGAGCACACAGTTAGCAAATTGTTTAGGGAAAGAATCTACAGATCTTGGTTTCTAAGGTCATTCTGAACAGCAGCCCTAAGGAGGAAACCTTTGCTCTTGACCCTCTCAGTAGAGGCAGCAGAGAGAACATCCTTTGTGGAATGGCTACAGGTACGACTCTCTTTAAGAAATTAGGCCTTGTCTAACCATGTGAAAAAGATGAAACCAAACTAGCTGCTATGTTTGTCAGTTTGGCCTCCTTAGCCCTTGGTTCTGGGCAAAGCAGTTTTTCACCTCTGTGGTCTTTGTTAACCTCACAACAAAGCTGCAAAGGTATATGCTTACTGGCCCCATTTTACAGATGAGAAAACTGAGGCACAAAGCAATGACATGAGTTACCCAGGGTCTCACGGCCAATGTGAAAACCCAGGTCTCTTGACTTCCAGCTTCACAGAATTGCTTCCCCTTTGTGTTTTCAGTATCTTCCTCCTCCCTCATTTAATCTGGGGAAGGGAGGTGAGCAAGACAAATTCTGGCCCACAGGGAGCTTCTGTCTCATGGGGAGACATTGATGAAAGGACCATACAGATAATGGTGCAGGAAAGGGGCCAAGTTCTGAGAGCCTGTGACCGGGAGAACTTAGTTGGCAAGACCAGGGAAAGCTGTGCTGCAGTGATATTTTCCCTGAGAGCTAAAGCTGGGAGGGATTAACCAGGCAGAGGAGTGGAGAGGGAGTTGGGGCTGAGAGGAGGGGGAAAAAAGGCATGGTGCTCTTGAAGACCAAAAACACCAAAAGGCTGGAATAAGACTGGAAAGGCCCACCATACAGGCCTTTGTAGATGAAATAAGGATCTGGGTCTTTATCCTGAGAGCAGCGGAAGCCATTCGATGGAAACAGGTCTTGTGGTAAAGTAGAAATGGTCTTGATGAGCAAGCAGAGCCCTGAGTCAGGCCCCAGTCTGCTGCCTCAATGCTAGGTGCCTTACGTCAATCTCTTCTCTTTCCTGTATCCTTCTCTGCCCCATGAGGGGAGTGGGTTGGATTTGGTTCCTTTCAGCAGTCATGTGCCATGTTTCTAGGATACAGCAAGAAGTAACGTCTACAAACTTGTAACCATCCTAATTTCAAATGTCACGTGCCCTGAGCTTTTTTTTTTTAAAGTAGACTCCATGCCTATTGTGGGGCTTGAACTCACGACTTTGAGATCAAAAGTCACACGCTCTACCAGCTGAGCCAGCCAGGTGTCCCTGCCCTGGGCTTTTTAGGAGTTTGGTGGTCAAGGCTTCTGGGGCTGCATCCTGCCCTGGGCTCCTGCTCCAAAGTGCAAGGTGGTATCTGATTTAGACATAAATGTGGAAGGAAATTTGCCATGTCATGTTATCATAACAGCTCTGCCTTTCTCTGTCAGGGGCAGAAGGGAGATAGTGGAGTAATGGGCCCACCAGGCAAACCTGGGCCTCCTGGTCAACCTGGCCGTCCGGGTCCCCCAGGCCCCCCGGGCCCCCCATCCGCAGGTAAGCACTACACTGCTTCACTTGATCCACCGTGTTGCCCTCCTGGGCCAACCTCCCCAATGAGGGTACAGCAGAGGTCTGCCTTGTGTTTTGAGTTAGAAACCACCAGAGATGCTTTTAATATATTTATAACTTCTCCATAGCTTGGCTCATTCAACTTTTACACAAGAGAGATAAACACCATCCTGACTCTGTTGTAGCATTTTGGAGAACAAATAGAGGAGGGGAAAAAAAAGAAAACATAATTACATTGTTATTGTCATTTATACTTCAAGTGAAAAACAACAGGCACATATTTCATTAACTAACACCTTTCTCTAGAAAAGCCTTTTTCATGGCTCCAAACAATTTACTTAATCCTAGAAGTAAAGATGATGTGGCAGATTTTTCTATCTTAGGTAGTGTTATGAAAGTGTTCTTGTTGGTTTACACTGAATATACAAAGAAATCCTAGAAAGAAATCAAACTCTGCCATTGAAGAGGACAGAGACACACTGCTGCTTGGTTACCTTGTCTAAGTGATGAGCTGATCCCGTTAGTTGTTCCCTCGTCAGCTCCAAGAATGGCCTTTCAGAGCACATTTTCTGCATAAACAAAGCATCGCTAGGTCAGAGAAGACTTTACTGTGTAGGGTTCTTAGTCCTCAGTTATACAAAAGGAAACAAAACAATTTTTATTACAATTTTATTCTTTAAAAAAATTTTTTTAATGTTGTTTTTTTTTTATTTCTGAGAGAGAGAGAGAGACAGCATGAACAGGGGAGTCAGAGAGAGAATCCAAAACAGGCTCCAGGCTCTGAGCTAGCTGTCAGCACAGAGCCTGACATGGGGCTCGAACCCACGAACCATGAGGTCATGACCTGAGCCAAAGTCAGACGCTTAACTGACTGAGCCACCCAGGCACCCCTACAATTTTATTCTTAACAAAATGAAGGCATTTTAAAATTCTACATTGTACTTTTCCTCCCTGTGTCTATGGGAATATACTCACAACCATGTAATGCGATGGTCTAGAAATGTCATAATTTATTAGATCCTTTAAACCAGTTGGCTCTGAGATTCTGACCTGCCGGATGCTAGGAAAATTCAATCTCTGGTAGTATTGGGGTTCTCTCCACTCCTCCAACTACCAAAACAAGATCCTGGGGATGATGGCACAAAAACATCAGAGGACTTCCCTCCAGCCTCTGATCTGCCTTATTCCCCTCCGACATGCCTGCTACCTGAGGCCACGTGGTCCGAGGATGCCTGGGGACTGCCATCTTCATGCCACTCTTGAGTATCGGAACGTTTCCAAGCCTGGTCCCTGTGGTTCAGTTTCCCAAGAAGTGCCCCATAGCTGTTCCTTCTGAGACCTTACCTTTTCTCCAAAACACAGGGGGTCCCTGTCTCTCCACGTCTGGTGTGATCTCCCCTCTTCTGACCTCCAGCCCCTTGCTTCTCCTATTCCTCATACACTGCCACCTGTCTTGGGAGCTTTTCTCTTCTGTTCTCAGAAAAACAAGAAGGCAGAAAGGCAAAAGTCTTCACACAGTACCTGTTTTCAGCAAGGGCAAGAAAGCACAAAGTCTTGCTACCTCCTTGAAATCAGGAGTTGAAAAAATAGTGCGAGAACAACGTCAGTACAAAAATAAGTTACCTTGCCACCCCTGTTGCTGTGCTGTTAAGGGAACTAGATTGGAGATGCATCCTGGGCCATGTGTCCATGCCCCACAGTCGGCTTCTGGGAATTGACAGTCCCTATGGGGGTCCTTCCAACTACACGTGGCCCTTGAATAATGTGGAGATGAAGGGTGCCAACCACAGTGCAGTTGAAATTCCACATATAACTTCTGACTCTCCCCCCCAAACTTAACTACTAATAGCCTGCTTTTGACTGGAAGCCTTCCTGATAACAGTGGATTAACATAGACTTTGTATGTTATATGTGTCATGTACTATATCCTTACAAGAAAGGAAGCTAGAGAAAAATGAAATTAAGTCACAACGAAGAGAAAAATGCATTTACAGTACTATGCTCTAAAAAATCTGCATCTAAGTGGACCTGCGCTGTTCAAACTTGTGTTGTTCAAGGGTCATTTGAAGTCGTTTTACTTGCTTCCGGCATGGGTAACGTTCCCCTCAAGTCCCACAATCAGGAGCTGCCAGCCCCAGGGACTGAGAGCATGGCCTGAGGCCTGATTTTTCTTTGAAAAGGACTCTCTTGGCCCTTGAGGTACTTAGCAGCTCACAAAACTGAGGAGTAGCCAGGATCTTGGGGAGTGGTGTGGATGCAAAGAGGTCATTAGGCCAGCCCTCATTTTGTATCTGTTTGTAAAGGCCAGCCCTACTTTGACTCAAACTCCAGTTCCCTCCTAGGGTCCAAGGTTGGGTGAGAAGGGTGAGGCTTTCGGACCCTCAGCAACCCTCTCTGATGGCCTCTGTTTTGTCTTGTCAGGCTCCAGGGAATTGCAACCCCATCCCTTTAGCGGGATCAGTGTGGTCCTATTTTCTCTCCTTGGTCTTCCAGCTCCTTGTCACTTAGCCTAGTGTGCACACCACCGCGCCCCCCCCCCTCCCCCACTGTCCATCCTCTCCCAGATCCCAGCCTTTACCCTCCAGCTGATTCTGTTCCCTGCTGAGCTGGAGCATATTCCTACACTCTCTCTGGGTCCACATGGCCTGAAATAGCATTCTGGTCATCTTCTGGTCCACCCAGTGAAACCGTCTTCTTCCTTCAAAGCCTTCTCTTCAGCAAGGCCATCCTTGGTCCCTAACGGGATGGGCCTCCTTCCCCTGGGCCCAAGTACATATTGCCTCTCTGCTATGGCCCTTCACCAGTAACCGTTTTCTGCAGATTTGTTTCATCTGCCTTCTAGAAGGCAAGTCCTTGAGGCAGTGTCTGAGGCCAAGTCAGCTTTGCATCCCCGTGGCATCTGGCGGGTGGGATGGACAGGGCTGGGCACTGCAAGCACTCACAGACATGGGCCATTTTGGTCCCCAGTCTGTCCTACCTGGGTTATTGCATAGCAAGCAGGCAGGATGTAGTCCATTTCTGACTCATGTCCCCTTCCTGTGCCTTCTTATGACTCACTTCCTTTCTGGGAAGCCTCCCAGAATGAAGGGGCTGAAGAAAATGGGGCAGTAATACTGCTCTTTGGAAACTTCTTTTTGGAAAGAGGAGGGAGGAATTTAAAAGAGAACTTACCTGGACCTGAGGCCAGTTGGATAATTATCAAGACTGGGAATAGGCCCCAACAGTGATTCCTGAGACTACCTCTGGCGCCTGATAAAAGTCCCACACCCACTCAGGAGAAAAATGTGTCTATCTTTGCCCAAGATTCTATACGCTGCCTCCCAGAGCTCCAGAGCCCCTGCCTCAGATCCATCTCGGAATGTCCTTGGGCTCTGTGAAACACAGGTCAAACACCCCTGTCTTATCCAGCCCTCCCTTTACAGAAAAGAGCTCTGAACCTCAGAGAAAAGGGACTTCCCCGGAGGTCACAGAGCAGACTGGTTGCCTTGCCCGGCCCAGAATCAGTCCGTGGCTCCTGGTCCCGAGCCCCTTCCCACTCAGCCATGAAGTCTCTGCTGAGGCAAAGTAGGAGCTGGGGGTGACGTGGAGACTATTCTGTGGGTCCTCCGCCTCCTCCCAGAGTCCCCTGCCAGGCCCGTGACCACCACACAGCCAGCGGTGGTGGGAGGCAGTCTGGGCAAAGGTGGAGAGCCAGGTCCTCCGGCTCCAGGGGACGGTGGATCAGGCGGGCCCGCTGGACCAGCTCTGAGAGGCCGAGGTGGGGAAGTTCCAGCTGCTGTGCCCTTCAGTGGATCTGGCAGGAAACAGGCGGGGTAACAGATGCCCTCTAACAGCTGAGAGTGAGCTGCAGAGAAACTGTGGTGGAGGCAGGAAGTGGGCTCCCTGCCACGTCCTGTCGTCCTATCTGGAGGCCACCTCTGGTTCTGGTGCCCAGAGCTATGGGCTGGACAGTGCTCAGGGATGGACGGGGGAGGGGGCTCTTTATCACCCAAGTTAGAGAAAGAGGTGCTGGGAGGTGGCAGAGGGAATCCGGACAAAATGCCTCTAGGATGTGATTTGCTGTACATAACCAAATTACAAATCTGAGTGAATTTTTCCTGCACCCAGACAGGGTATAAGTGAATCACGGTGGTACCTGGGGATTGCCGGCTTCCTGCAAGCATCAATATTCTTGGACGTTTGTCTTTTGAACGGCACAGTGTGAAGTCATACATGAATTCAAATCTTAGCCTCACCACTTATTGGCTGGACAATGGGACAAACACCTGACCCTCTCCGAGGCCATGGTTCTGGAGGAGTTGTTGGGGTCACAGAGCCTCTCCGATGCCACTCACACATCCTTGATTACAGAACATTCGCACTTCAGTTTCCCCAGGGGTGGTAATGACCTGGGCTGGTGGAGTCCGTGTCTCTGCGGGCTATGCTGAAAACATCAGAACACAGGACCGGAGCCCCTCCTACAGCACTATATTCCTGGTTCTTGTCCAAGCCATTGCCATAGCTGGTATCAGATTGGCAAGCCTCCCTTCCCCTCGTGCTGGCATTCTTCTGCTCTAGCACATATCTGTCCATCAGCTCAGGAAGGCTCAAGGTTGTGGGGAGGTAGCTGAAGCTGCTTCCTTGGGGTCCTGACCACACCTCTCCCCTGGGGTCATTTTGCTTTCTATCCTTCTGGAATCTGCCAACTGTGTCCCTAGTTGCTGGCTGTCCTGGGAAGTTATATAACCTGAAACCAGTGACTGTCTGGTCTCCAGACACCCCCTTACTTTTCCAGGAGGAGGAGTACTTACTTACATCCTTTAAAAAATTTTTTTAACATCTATTCATTTTTGAGAAAGCATGAGTGGAGGAGGGTCAGAGAGAGAGGAAGACACAGGATCTGAAGCAGGCCCCAGGCTCTGAGCTGTCAGCACAGAGCCCAACGTGGGGCTAGAACTCACAAGTCATGAGATCATGACTGAGCCCAAGTCAAACACAACCACTGAACCACCCAGGCGCCCCACTTACATCTTTTGTCAGTCTCCATGTTTCCTTTCTTTCCACTCTCCCTGTTAGATGGCTCTTGCTCTCGTTCTTTTCTACCAACTGGAGTTATTATTTTTAGACTTTTCTGAAGACCTTTTCTTTCCAGTTAGTCTACATTCATTCATTCATTCCATCATCAAGCATGTATCAGGCCCCTACTGCGTATCCAGCCCTTGTGAATGAAAACGGGTATCAATCTTGCCTTTGTGGAGCTGATATTCCACTGGGGGAGATTGACGTTGATCAGATAATCTCACAAGATACAAAATCACAGAGATAAGTGCTGCGAAGAAAAGGCATAGGGAATTGTGAAATTACCCAAGGTGAACATGCCAGAGTGTAAAGATTCAAAAGGCTTCCCTGTAGGAATGATGTTTGAATTCAGATCAGGAGCTAGCTGGGAGGCACCTGGGGAGGGAGGGATGGAGTTGAAGGAACAGTCTAGGGAAATGGCTAGTGCAAATACTGTTTCCTTAGACCAGCAATTCTCAACCTTCGTGTACATTGGAATCATCTTGAGAGCTTTTAAAAGTATGGATGCCTGGGTTCTATTCTCCTCATTCTTGATGGACTTGGTCTGGGGTGTGGCCTGGACATTAGGACCTTTAAAAGTCTAGGTGAAAACTACCACCCAAGCAGGTCACCCACACTGCAGGGAGTAAATTTCTTAATCATATATGTTCATGACACTCTTCTCAATATCAGTGGAGAATAAGTAGGTGGAGCATTTTCAGACATTCCATTTTCTTCCAGAAGGAATCAAAGAAACCCACCTTCAGAAATTCTTTTGTAAAGATCTTATAAATAAGAACAAAGTAAAATGAATAAAAGTAATAATAAAAGTTATCAGTCAGCATTGTGTTCATTAGCAGGAAGTCCCTATTAATAATAGTCTAAACAAAAAGGAGATTGTTTTTCTCATACCAGGAAGTCCAGAGACGTTGACAGTGGCTGACTTTGGTTCAGCCTCTAAGTGTCACCCCATGAGCCCCTGGTCTTTCCTGTATGTTGGTTTCTCTCATACCTATTACCTCATGGTTGCAATGTGGCTGCTGCAGCACCAGACATGGTGTCTGTCTTCTAGACAGGAAGGAGGAGGAAGCTAGGTCTCTCACCAGCTATGTTTTTTCCTTATCAGAATAGACTTTCTCAGATGCTTACTTGTAACCCTTCTCCCATTACAGACCTTGCATACAAGGTAGCCTGGGAAGTAGAATATCTGTCAAGTTTCTAAAATATAGAGAAAGGGAATGGAGAGTTGGGGAAAGTGCTTTAACACTCAGTGTGGTTAAGGGACCCACAGAAAACCACCTCCTCTGTATCTTGCATCAAGAGTCTCTTTGAGCCTCTTCCCAGGGCCTACCGTAAGATGCTGTGGACTTTGACCTTCTTTGTGTTGTGAAGGTTGCTCACATCTCCCCGGGCTGTTTGGTTTTTGCTTTCTTCGTTCTAGTAACACAGCATTTTGTTGCTTCCTAGAACAACTTGTGATGGGACCCAAAGGGGACAGAGGATTTCCCGGGCCTCCAGGAAGTTGTCTTTGTGGACCCCCTACGAATGTGAATAACCCCTCCTACGGGGAATCCATGTATGGTTCCAGGTCCCCGCATGTTCCTGTGGTAAGGCTCCCGGGAGAAAATCTGGTAGCTGTCCATCGGGACCTCTCACCTGATCCTCTATGAGCTTTGTAAAAGCCTTTTAATAAAACGGGTTTCCCCGTTATACCTGGTACACACTCATTAAGGGAATTGGAAAATAAGGGAAAAATCAAGAGTAGGAAACCAAATTGCCCATTTGGTAGTGGGTCCAATTTAAGTATTTTCAAAGTATTTTCTTTGTCTTTTTTTAAGGACAAAAAATTACAGAAAATTTCAAGTAAATGTAAAAGCAGAACAAATAGTATAACGAACCTCTATGTACCTTCACACAAATTCAACACGTATCAACTGCTGGCTAATCCTGTTTTGTCCCTATATGCACTCACTACTGCCCACCCTCCCTTGGATTATTTTGAGGTAACCCTGGATTACCTCATCACTTGAATGCACGTGTACTCGTCCATCCATCGTGCGGCTGCGCTGTGATTTATTGAGCCAGGGCTCTACTGTCGGATACTTGTAAGGTTCTCCCAGGCTTTTCACTAATGTAAATAAAACTATAATGAACCCCTTTGAGTATAACAATTTTGTTAAGAATCTTTTCCAGATGTTGAATTACTTGATTAGATGACATCACCCTTTTATTTAAGTGTCGGGAACATTTTCAGTGTTTAAAAATTGTAAATCGTGGATGTTCTCATTGCACACCCAGACCTTAGGAGCTGGGTTGAGATGTGGGAATCAGGACATCCCTCCCACCTTTGGGAGGAGCTCCAGAGTGTGATATGCAGACTCCCTTCCCCCTACTGTTACCCAGCCCAAGGATGGAGATTCCGTTTCCTCTTCCTGCTTTTCCCCTGCCCCCTATAGAAGTGATTTCTGGAATCCTCACCAGTGTGTTCCCTGGCAGATTTTTGTGGTCAACAACCAGGAAGAGCTCGAGAGGCTGAATACCCAAAATGCCATCGCCTTCCGCAAAGACCAGAGATCTCTGTACTTCAAGGACAGCCTTGGCTGGCTCCCTATCCAGGTACCCTGAGGCAGACACTCAGGACATACCCCGCCCCAGAGAGGGACACAACATGAGAGGAAAGAAGGGCCATGGGTCAGGCCTGGGGCAGAGCTTCCTGTAGTCTGTTTCCATGGAAGGGCTGGGCCTCCTCCTCTTCTCTGCTTCTGAGCAGCTCTCCGTGCCCCTGTCCGCCAGAGAGGACCTCCTCTCTGAGCCAGGGTTCCAGGCGGTCTCCTGCCCCCACGCTGCCAGGACACTGTCTTGGTCTGGCCCAGCCTTCCCGCCAAGTGCAGAGCTCTGCCCAAAGAAGGGTGCCTTTCCCGCCAAGACCCAGGGCCTCCATCCCCAGTGCCAATGACCTGTCACTTCACCCCTGGTAACTGTCCTATGTTTCTTCGGCCAGGTAACCCCTTTCTACCCTGTGGACTACACTGTGGACCACCGCGGCTCCTGTGGGGACGGGGTCCTGCAGCCAGGTGAGGAGTGTGATGACGGGAACGACGACGTGGGTGATGGCTGCATCAGTGAGTGGGGCCCATCATGGGAGGGCCTGAATGCCAGCTGGCTGAGGGAGGGCAAGCCCCGGGATGCTAGCTCTGGTGGGCTGGGATGACCTCCGAGTCAGAGGGGGTACCCCTGGGCTGCTGTGGGGACGGCCCTCCCATTCAGGACGAATGCTGACTTTTCACTGCCCGAGCATGTCATTGTGGGTTAGTGTCAAGGGTCTGGCCCCCAGAGAAGCCACCAGTCCTTCCTTTTCCCTGAATCCTACTTCTTGGTAAAATCCAGAATATTCCAGTCCACATTCTTTATCAAAAGATAAAGGTGATACAGTGAAAGACAAAAGGGAGCAGTCAAGAATTTGCATCAGGACTTTTACCAGATGGAGCCTTAGTGGCAAAGCCCTTTTAGGGGGGAAGCAGACTTCATGTGGATGGGCTACTGGGATGGGCAGGCGGCACCGCACTGGAGGGTTCGCTTTCTTTCTGGTTTTTTTTTTAAAATCACATGACAAAAACAGACGGTGAGGTAGAAAGCAGGGGATTTGGAACCAGACGGAAGAGAGTTTGAATGCTCCTGAGGGAGGCTATCAGTGAGTGGGGTGACGGAGGGCAGTTCACAGCTCCAAGTCTCACTTTCCTCGACTGTGTCGGTGCCAGCCACTCAGCTCTTTAGAGATTCTGTGCGCTAATGTGCACTTGGTCATCTGGGTATAGTAAGGGTTTGACATCCTTTCACCAAATTATTTTTAAGCCCCTGCTGTGAGGAGCCGGCCTGGCTCAGGTGTAGGGGTGTGTAAACGCTCAGGGATGGGTGCAGGGACCGAGAAGTGGCCAGCGCCCTCTCTGTAGTTGTCCTTCCCATGACAGTTCCCGGGATGGTGATCCCCGGCATGCCAGCTCTGCCTGGAGTCCTGGAGAAGGGCAGATCCCTTCTGCCCCTGGTGCAGACAACATCAACAGCAGGAAGGAACCCTGTAAGATGAGAGTGGGGTTCATGCTCCCAGGTCCTTCCCTTGTGTGAGAACTATCTGGTGAAGATCGTCTGGGGATCGCAGGGTCACCTTTCAGGGTCCTGGAAGTTCTCTGTAGACTAGAGCCACCATGGCCATCACTTGTGCCCGGCACACGGTCTCCTGATTCTCACTTCATTGGAACCCACAGCGTGCCCTGTGAAGTGGTGTCCACACCCCAGCTTTGAGATAGGGATATTGGGGCTCCGAGAGGCCAAGGGGCCTGCTCTCGCTCTGTCGGCTAACAAGTACTGGAGTGGGCTGGAGCTTGGGTCTCCTTATTCTCTGGCGTGGGATTTGGGGTTCTGAGGGGGTGGTCCCCGGAAGTGTCTGAAGCTTTCTGGGAGTCCGTTTAAGAGGGTACATGCTCTGGGTGGATGGATCCTTTAGGCCACACAGTCCTTATAGGCTAAGGTGAGCCCGTCCCACCCCAGCCCCCTCTCAGGGCTACATTTCCCTGTGTCCCTCAGGCTGTCACCGGGCCTACTGTGGAGATGGACACCAGCACAAGGGTGTGGAGGACTGTGACGGCTCTGACTTTGGCCACCTGACGTGTGAGACCTATCTCCCTGGGTAGGAATCACCTCGCATGCTGTTATGACACCCCTGCCTCCCTCTCTGCCTGTCTCCTCCTCTTTCCTTCACAGATATTTTTTTTAATGCTTCTTATGTTCCTGGTACTTTCTAGACAGTGAGGTATGGTGACAAATAGCACAACACACCGTCCCTGCTCACCTAAGGGAGACAGGCAGTAAACATATAACCACCATACGCCCTCTCAGGGTGGCTGGGTGCCTCTGAGGCCGAGCTCAGTCACCAGCTCCATCCTGGGCCCCTGGCAATCAGCAGTCTCTATGTGCAGCTGTTGCCCCTGGGTGAGCAGCCTCCCAACCGCAGTGGCTGCCATGACCACGTTAGTCTTCTGGAAAGTGGGTCTGGAGGAAGCCCAGTGGAGGGTGGAGGTGCCAGGGCATTTCCAAGAATCTAAGTGTCTGTATAACCGGAGTTCTCTGGAACAACTCCCAGCCCCCGGGGCAGGACTGGGGTGCAGATGAGATCACACCAGCATTAACATCTAATTTTGCTGGCTCATGACTGCTCCAGGAAAACCCCGAGAACTTAGCACCCCCTTCAGGGACCCTTCTAGTTCTATCTGGGGCTCTCTGGTGGGTGTTCACATTGACCTCCATGGTTGACATCTCCCAAGCCAGCTGAAGGACCCTGGCCCTGTGAAATGCAAAACCACACCGCACTCCCCCTAATCGCCACAGATGCAGAGTTGTATAGCATTCTCGGGAAAATGAGAAGGCTTTCCTCCCTAGTTCCTGCTTCTCCGTTGGCTTCAGCATGGATCGCTGGCCCCTCACACCTCCTAGGTCCTTCAGGAGTCCAGTCTCTTCAGTCTTTGCTTTCAACCCTGTTCCTGTGGTAAGCGTGGGTCCAGACCCTCAGTAGGGCTGGGGAATAGACACCAGTCCTGTCTTTCTGTCACCCTCTCTGTCCGCTCTCTCTTCCAAGGAGGTCTCCTCAGCGCCCAGTCCCCGCAAACACACATCAGCATCTCAAACCAGGCCGGGAGAACTACAGACCTGTGGTCACCCCCAAACTCCAAGCAGTTTAGGCTTGGCCAGGACCCGACTGCATCTCTGTGTCTGTATGTTCTATCCCTGAAGTGTCCCTGAAGTGCCCTGTCCTCTGGCGCCTGTCAGAGAGGTGGCAGGTCTAAGCTAGTTGATGGCTTCATGGAGACAGGTCAGTATAGACGACTGGACATGGAACATGGGACTGCATAGAGCCCGGGGCTCACCCACTAGCTCCCTGGGGTTACTCAGGGAATCTCTAGAAGCCTCAGGGGATGCTTGTGAATATGGGTATAATGTATAACCATTATACATTAGCATTTGGGCTTACAGAGGTCTAGGCTGTGCTGTCCCATCTGGTGGCCACACATTGCTATATAACTTTAATTAAAATTAAAAATCAGTTATTCAGTCATACTAGCCTTATTTTCAGACCTCAGTAGACACGTATGGCTAGAGGCTGCCAGACTGGACTGCACAGAAATAGAATATTTGCATCAGTACAGTATGATTGGTGGACAGCACCAGAAACCTTTCAGGTCTTGAGAAGGGAGTGATTCTCTCAGAGATGCTGTGTTAAGAACATTGTTCCCAACTCTTTCCACATAGATCCCTCAGCTGGCCTCAAGGGGAAAAGTTGCAGAGGCCTGACCTCAACTGCCCCAAGCCTCTTACCCCAAATGAGAATGAGAGCACTCTGTCAAACCCCAAGGCCCTTTAGTAAGGTAGCAGCAGGGACAGTTGTCTGATGAGGTTGGATCAAACGTCACCAGAGGTGGCCTTTTAGAACATGCCTAGGCAGGAGCTGTTGTGCCCACTGCCCCATGCATCCTGACCCGTATCTGCCCCCCTCAGGTCATATGGGGACCTGCAGTGCACCCCGTACTGCTACATTGACTCCACGTCCTGCCGCTACTTCACATGAAAGGCCTGAGGAGGAGGAGGGCTGCATCCCACAGGGTCGGCGGCAGCTTCTCCCCAGCCATCGCATTGACTTTGCACCCCCCCGGTCCACTTTCCACCACCTTCGTGTGACAAAAACAAGGACAAACCTTGCTGCTAAGACATGCTTTTAACTCGATCCAACCGGAAGAACTTAGGACCACTGCACCCTGTCTTAACCAAAGTCCCGGAGAACCTTCCACATGCTCCCCCTGGGAACCTTTTCCCATTGCTACCATCCAGCCAAATTGCCGACCTACAGTGCCCTTTTTCTTCCGGAATGTTACTGACCCAGACCATGGACTTGGCTCACAACTGTTACCCACACCTAGACCTGCAGGGCTTTTCGAATTTGTCATCACCCCATTTGGGGCATGTGGTGGACAGGCCTCTCGGCTCCTCTGACCTCCAGCAATGTGGGCATTCTCACCTGGGGCAGCTGGCTGTCAGGTCTCTCCAGGCCTGCGAACCACAAAGCAGGGAAGTGAGCCCGCCTTCTTGGAGTGGCTCCCAGCTCTGGACCCGCTGAGGAACCCCTCAACTGGCCATGGCCCAGCACAGCCTCATGTGGACGCAGCTCCCCCAAGAAGAGACCCAACTGTGAACAAGCCCTGAGAAGGCCACCAAACCGGTGCTCTGCCCCTGGGAGAGGGTGGCGGCCCAGCTGGGATGCTCAGCATGTGAACAGCAGAGCAGTGGCCTTTCTGCTTGTTTCCCAAGAGGGTAGCTCCTACAGTTTCACCATCCCCGGCAACACCTTGACCTGGTGGCTCTCAGTACTTTGACCTCTGTCTTGTGAACGTCCCTTATGTCCATCTCTTGTCCAGGAAATTCACTACCAGAGGGCGTGGCCTCCTGAGTCTACACCTGGGCAGGCTTTTGGTGTTTCCGGTCCTTAGGAAGACACCACCCTGGGTTTCCCCATCTGAGGCCCTACGACTGAGTACCTGTTCTAGGCAGAGACTGTTTCTGTTCTGAGCTCCAGCTCCTGGCTGCCTGTTGACTCTTGTGTATACCCTGTGGCCTTCCCTTTGTGTCTCTGGAGTGCACAGCATTGCCCTCACATACCTTAGCCCCCCATGTTTCTGCAGCGTCGTTAGTCTGGCATGGCTATGAGCTGCCTTGTACCACCATCTTTCCCGAGTGGGGCTTAGCTTTGTTTTGGAAAGATGTCTCCCTAATGGCAGGCCTCTAGTGGGATTTGCCTGTTTGTTATCAGATGGAGGGACGCTGTTGGGCTTTTATGCAGAGCACTTTAATGTGCCTGAGTCTTGGGGACTCAGCAGACAAGAGCTTCGGGCACATCAGGCCATCACTAGTGGTCTGTAGCTAATGGGATCAGCCCAAGGGCGAGGTCTCCAGAGATGTACATACTGGCCAGCTGGGTTCCCCCAGGCTCTACTGCACACCTTGGGGTGATGTTGCTCCCGTGTAAAGCCGCACCTTCATGCTGGTATCCTCAGATGGGAAATCAAGAAATATAAGCAATTTGTTTCCCCAGTGTGGCTTTCTCTTCCCTGGGGGTTTTGGACCAGAGTCCCAGCATTACTGGTTGGAATGAGGGGTCTGAATTCACTGCTTCTGAGGCTTTGCAGAGGGTTCTAGAATAGGAGCAGTCCCACCCCCTCAGGGACAAGGGAGGAAACGGAGGTTGAGAGATACGGAGAGATTTAGCCAGGGCCACAGAGCCTGGTCTTGCTAACCTAGCCCATCCCAGCCTTATTTTAGGACCATGTTTAGAATGGAGTTCCAGCACTGCCCTTAGACCTGGCCACGAGGGGCCCTGTCCTGGGTCTCTTGCCTCAGAGGGCACCAGCCTGGCCCTTCTCTGGCCGCGATCCTCTCCACAGCGCAGGGAGTCTGAGAGGCCAAGGGGACATGGGTACTGGACGCCCCTCTCCCAGACCATGCTCCAGGTCCCCAGGAGACCACACTTCCCACCCAAGTGGTCCTGAGCCTGAGGCCTCTTCCCCATGTTTGTCTTCCTGAGTGTGACCAGCACACAGCTCTAAGCATGAGGGGTGACCAGGGACAAGCTGTGTATAGGGGTTATGGATGAGACTGGGATATGTGGGCCGGAGTTTCCACACAGGTACACACGAGGCCCCTCTCAGTGTGGGCTGAGCCTTGCCCTCCTCGTGCTGCTACAGAACTTGGAGGAATCTAAATGTTCCAAATTCAAACCTAGCCTTCCAGGGCTTTATGAAGGTGTGACTGTCAGGTAAGCAGAGAGAACATATTTTTTTTTTATTAAAAGTTTTTAATGTTTTATTTATTTCTAGGAGAGAGAGAGAGAGACAGCATGAGCAGGGCAGGGTCAGGGAGAGAGGGAGTCACAGACTCTGAAACAGGCTCCAGGCTCTGAGCTGGCAGTCAGCACAGAGCCCGACGTGGGGCTCGAACCC
This sequence comes from Hyaena hyaena, assembly GCF_003009895.1. Taxonomy (NCBI): domain Eukaryota; kingdom Metazoa; phylum Chordata; class Mammalia; order Carnivora; family Hyaenidae; genus Hyaena; species Hyaena hyaena. The sequence continues at coordinate 2,138,911 of NW_024080841.1, read as the reverse complement.
ACGAACCGCGAGATCATGACCTAAGCGAAAGTCAGATGCTTAACCGACTAAGCCACCCAGGCGCCCCAGAGAGAACATATTTAAGAACAGTCTGTTAGTTTGGTTATAACGCAAATACTCAGGCATCTGGTGTGTGAGCTTCCACCTCTGCTCTTGTAACTATCCCACAGTGTTAGAAGCGCCGGTCTCCAAGTATTGCAAGGGGGTTCTGAGAGGCCCTGAAAACAAAGGGGTTCAAAGCCACGTGTCTTAAGTTACATAATAATAGTAATTCTCTCCCTGTGGCATTGTGAAATGGAGAGATGCAAGGTCGGGGAAGATGGGCTGTCCCCAGCCCTTCCCCGAAATGCTAACTGTGGTACAGGGAGCAGGTTCCCCAGGAACAGGGGCACGCTGTCCTCCAATGGTGACAGGGCCTCCGAAGGAGTGGTGATGGATTCCCTCAGCTGCTCCTGAGGCTGTCACATGGAGTGGCTGAAAATATCATAGGGTCTTCAGAGGTGCAGTTCAGTCACCAAAAAAGGCTATGCCAGTTTAGATGCTTTTGTTGGTAGATGGCATAAAATCCAACTTAAATATCATAAAAACCACAGGGTGGAATTTATTGGCTACTATAACATAAAAATTCCAGTGGTAGGGTGGAGGTCAGACATAGTTCAATCAAGGCTCCCACTCCATTTCTCTGCTTGAGCTATCCTCTCTGCTATTTGCATATCTCCTGTTTGATTCTTGGGGTGGCTGTTACAGTTTCAGGCTTATATCTGCACCCTACAATATCCAGAGGAAGAGAGAGAATGTCTATTCCAGTAGCTCCCAAGACATTGTTTTTCCAGAAGCCACCCCAAAATCTTACCTTGAGCCTCAATTGTCTATTTGGGGTCATATGCCCATTCCTGAACCAGTGCTTATCATCAGGAGATTGCCACCTGCTAACTGGACTACAGCTGGGCTCCTGAACCCCCGGGGGCAAAAGCTACAAGAACACTCCTAGCCCACTCCCTGGGGCTCTCCAGAAGCACACGGGCTGTGTAAGGAAAGGGTGGCTCCTGGCCTATATGGTGGAGAGCAGGAGCGGGGTGAGTGGGTGCTGGGTACACAGTGTCCATCACAGTGGCCGTCTCTGGTTTTACTTTTCCATTTGACAGGAATAGGTGCTGAGCCACTTGAGGCAAACATTTGGGAAGACTCCTCACACCTAAAAAGCTCTTAAAGGATTCTGACAGGTCTACTCATGGGAGGCTGCTTCTCCCAGGAAGCCATAGGTAGGGAAAGAGGCGGCCTAGTTTGCTTTTGTGAAAAAAGGATTGGATTCACATATTTGGGTTTACAGCCTGGATGTCACCAAGTCACTGTTTAATTATTCTGCATAATTTACTTAACTTTTCTGAGTCTCTTTTTTTCATCTTTATCCTGAGAATAATAGTACCTTGTTTTTAGGGTTGTGTTGAATTTTAGTGATAATATGTTTAAAATTTCTGACCCCTAGAAACTCTTTAGGGAGGATTGGGTTTTATCTGTGTCATGATTATTTAGTGACTCAAGCCAAATCAGTCACCTCTTTGGGACCTGGGGTCTCTTTCTCCCCCCTTTGAGGCTGGTTACATGAGTCCACTTTTGACAGCAGTTTGGACCACAGCCTTTACTACGAATCAGTGAAAAAGAGCGGTGGTTCTCAAACTTTGCAGCACATTGGCCCATTTGATGAATACCACCAGGAATGAACTAACAGAAATTTTGCAGACCTAACAAAATTTGTTTAGCAGAACTAACAAAATTCGGCTTACTGACTTGTAGAGGGAGACCAAACAGCAGAGGAACAATGGGGCATTTCATCAAACCGAGAAAGGCAAGATTACGATAGGATTTGGGGAGAGGTAGAATGTAAAAGGACTGTGGGGACAGGCTCAAAGCAGAGCAAGCAGTGTGTAATGGGGTCGAGGTGAAGCCTGGACTGGAAAGTGGACCCGAGTCCTGTTGCCTTGGAAAACTACAAAGTTAGTTGAAAAAAGAAAAAAGCATGGAATGTTATGCCTGAAAATCCCTATCAGAATTGCTGTATCTGAGGTAGAAACTGAAACTGCTTCTCTGTGTCCAAGTGACTCACGTGGTGCAGGTGTTCCAGGCAAGAGTGGAAAGTTTCAGTCTTACTGATAGGATTGCAAACTGCAGAAGTCTGACAGCCCGAGAGTTTAGTCACAGAAGTTCACAGTGATTTTTGTTCAGGTTGCAGGAGTGAAAAGCGAGGCTGGGGCTGTCACTGCAAAGCAAGCAACAATAGTCACTCAAAGGGAGGAGTGATGATGATACTGCAGGGCTGCAGCGGTGACCGTGGCAGGAAGATTGCTTCCCATTTGCCTTGCAGCTGGCTTGATCAGTGTCTGCTCTGGCACGGGCAGGGGACAGGGCTGACCTTTCCTCTCTCCATCTGGACTGGTGTTTAACCCTCTTACCAGTAATAACGGAGGCTGAAGCTCTGCTCAACTGATCCCCAAAGATCCAAGTCAGCCCACAGGCTCCCAACAACCAAGAAAGCCCAGGGATGGGGTTTGGCCCCAGATGTCTTTATCCACCTGCAAAGCCATCTGAGTGACAACTATGTGAGTAAAATAAGGTCTTTAGAGGAACTTTGTAACTAATACTTAGGAAGTGGTGCTTGCAAAAATGGTAAGACACACTTTCTGAGCACCATGGGACAGACACACTGGCCATCCATCACTCCAATATGGGCATAGAGGACACATGGGTCAAACTGCTTACAAATCTCCAAGCCTCATAATTAGGGCCAATCCTGCTCCAAAGACTGCCTTTAGTTATCTCCCCCAATCCCTCCTCTATAGTGAACCAATTTCAGTGAAACTCAGATCTTGCATTTGTGTGGTAACAGTGAGCTCTCAGATCAAGTATGTTGGCAATTCATCAAGGAGACTGTTAACACTTCACCAACCCAGTTACCACCCATGGGCCCAGAGGCTCCAGGAGTATAGGTTCCTCTCCAGCACCTTCATTTGTAACCATTCTGAGAGGCTGCAAATCACACAAAAATAATGGGTTTAGGACTGCCCCCACTCTTCCCCCTGGGGAATGGAGTAAGAGAACTCACATTGCCTTTATCAGAGGGGCTTCCTCTCTGGGGGGCTCACCTGAGTTCTTTTCAGCCCCCGACAGAATCAGACAACTCTATAAGAAACCACCTCACTGAAGGAAGAAATGGGCTATTTTCCCTGCCGTCTATTCCCCCTTGTCCTACTACATTTATAGAAGGAAAAGGGGGGCCCATATAATCATGAAAATCTGCTGCCAAGATGCTAGTATCTCAAGAATTGAATTTGTGATTATTTTGGTTCCTGTAATTTCTTCAAGGACAATGGGTAATTGTCTTGCCATCCTTCCACTCCCTTAATACCTCTTCTAGATTTTGGTTTTTGATGTTCCAATTCATAGAGTACCATACCCCACCGTATGCACCACTCCAGGTTACCCTCAGTCCCACACGTGGGATGGGAAGTTGAAAGCAGTCATCCATAGTCATCACTTGAGGCTCACCAAGGGCATCTGTGTCCTTGCGGCAGGGATTCTAAAGCTTTAGCATTTATTAGGATGACCTGAAAGGCTTGTCACACAGGTAACTGGGGCCCACTTTGGAACTTCCGATTCTGGGGATCTGAAGTACACCTTATTTATATTTCTAACAAGGTCCCAGGGGATGCTGATGGTGCTGGACCAGGGACCACATTTTAAGAGCCACTACTCTGGGGAAACGTCTCATTTGAGAACAATGGCCATAGACCAAATACACTGGGGGAAAGGAGGATTTTGTGTAGGTGGCTTTTTAAATGCTCTTCCATTAAGGATGTAGGATTTATGTCCCTCTTGAATCCAGGTGGGCTTCTCATTGCTTAGAGAGCAATAGAATACTGTGGATGTGATGCTGTGTGACTTCCCAGGCTAGGTCATAAATGGCCAAGCAGCTTCTTGGGATGCTCATTCTAGGAGAAAGCAGCCATCATGTGAGAAGACCAGCTACCTTGGGACTGCCATGTTAGAGAGGCTCTGGCTGACAGCCCCAAATGAGCCTACTTTCAGCCATCCCCTCCACGGTGCCAGACACGTGAGTGAAGCCAGTTTGGATTCTCTAGTCCTGCCCATCTGCCAACTGAGCACCACTGAGTCACCTCAATTGAAGCCAAAAGGAGAATTGCTCAGCCAAGCTCTGTCCTAAATCCTAACCAACAAACAGATTCCATGAGATAAAATGTTTTTTTTAAATGGTTGTTGTTTTAATCCACTAAGTTTTAGAATAATTTGTTACTTAGCAATAGGTAATGAATGGTGCTTTAGGTTGGAAAGGTTAGAAAGGAAGTAAGCTACTCTGAATAGGGCAGAGTGCCAAGTCCAGAGGAGACTTTGCTTGGTTTGGGTGCCCTCTGCAGGAACCTTGGATAGAAACTGGCCTTAACTCCTACATGGACTTTTATTTAACTGGCCAGGAGAAACCCAAGTTGAGAGAGGACTTAGTGATTAAAAGGTCCAGTGTTCTCAGCCACGGTAGGGACATGGAATAGGTGGAGGTAGTAGATTGCAGTAATAGCCCTAATCCTCACACCTCCCTGTATCTACGCCTTGCAACTCCTCCCATCATCTGGCAGAATGCACTTTATTTGCCCACCCCTGGATTCTGAACTTGACCCTGTGACTTGCTTTGGCCAATGACACATTAGCAATTGTGACAGAGGCAGTTGTTTCCTCTCTCACTCTAGCATCTCTGTCTTTGCCATGACAATGTGTAGGGCTAGATCGCTAGAGGGTAAGACACATGGAGCCCACCTGAACTGCCCCAGCTGAGCTGGCCAAGGCCATCCTAGATCAGCTGAGTCTGCAAACTGCCAGGCAAATGGAGCCTGGTGAAGATCAGACTGTCCAGCCACACCCAGTCTTAATCACCAATCCAGACTTGTAAGCAAAATAAATGCTTATTTTAAGCCACTGAATACTGGGATACTTTGTTACAGATCACTGTGTGGCAACAATTAACTGAGGACCATACTCCCTGGAGTGATGAACGTACACCACCACTTCCCCATTGAGAGTCCTGGTTCACATCTAACTCCTATTTCCACCCGAGGAAATGGGAGCCAGTTACAGAATGAGCAGCAGAGGATTCCTAGGCTAGTTCTCTTAACGTGTAATTGTATTCAATCCAAATGTATTAAGTACCCATTAGGTGAAAGATACCGAGAATTTTTAAAAGAAATATGATCACTGCCCACCTAGAAGTCTGCAGACTATCAGGAGCCAAGACTACAAGACTGCTGTGGGCACTGCTGGGTGTGGAATGGACGCAGGAGGCAGATCACTTCCAGCCAGTGAGTGTATGTACATGTGTGTGTATGTGTGGCGTGGCATTCCAGATGGAAGCAATTTGATGTGCTAAAATAACTAGGATCTGTCCAGGGATTCAGTTTAACCCCTGCATGGTTCTTAGATTCAAAGCCAGGTCTGCCTTTCCAGACCCAGTAGGGGCCTCAGATGCCATGTGGCTCACTAAAGACATCCTTTAGTTTTGAACTTCACACCTTTTTGAAGCTGAGGTGTTCATCCTAATGAACATAAACACCAAATTCAAAAGGAATTCATTTAGAGAAGCAGGCACAGGCATAAAGGATTCTTAGTAGAACCTTACATTTTTCATTGATTCCTAGTAAGAAAGTAAAACCCACCAAGACATATACTTCTGACCTTCATTTTTTACTTAAATATAGTGATCTTTAAGAGAATAAACCAAAAAAACTTTACACGGCAAATATTTTACATAAATGCAAACATTTTACATAAATGTAAACATGCACATCTATTTCATAATTATGCAAAATAAACTTTTAGGCACAAGATTTTAAAAATCATTAACGAATGAGATAATAAACCGAAGACAGATACAACATAAGCAACAAAAACAAACATTTCATAACGCTTCAATTGGTCGTGTCTTCCAACCTCCTGGTTAAGGCCTGGGTTTCAGAAATCCTACCTTCCTCACCAAACGGAAACATCCAATTTGGCTGTACCTAAGATAACACACTATTATCTTTCAAAATAATGTAATAAATACAACACACACACACACACACACACACACACACACACACACACACCCTACTTAACCAGCCTCTCAATTAGGACAGCAAGGGTTCTGGAATTTTCAAGTTTTCCCACCACTGAAGCACATACATATTAATACCACACACAGGAAAAAAAAATGATTCTGCTATAAAAATAAAAATAGTTAATGAGTGGCATCATCACAGACCTCTGGTTTGTTTATGCTGTTCCCCAAATCACATCTTTACCGCAGCTTGCCATGGCTCCTTGGGCACCCTGAATTTAAGTCTTTATATCTTGCCTAATGACTTAATGATATGGCAGATGTTGTATAGGACAGAGGAAAGGCAATTTTAACAATTCAGCGAGGGAGTTGAAAACCATGCAGATTAGTACGGATAGTTCCCAGATGTCTCCAATGGTTGGCATGTCTGCTCCATTCTACCGTGTGTACTCCACGGGTTGGTCTTCTCTGGCTCCTCCCCACCAGGCTATAAGCATCTGAATGTCTATTCCTGTGGACACCTCAGGGACTAGAGGTGAAAATGACAGTCCCTGCTTTAAAGGAGTTCACACCAACCAGAGCTCAAGCAAGAGGAAGGTCAGTACAGACAGCACTGGGGCCTGGCGGGGGAGAGGCAGGGACAGACTGAGAAAGCACAGATAAGTTCAGTGAGGCTGGCGTGAGGTAACTCATGGGAAGTAGTCTGTGAGGCCAGATTCTTGACTTCCAAAAAGACAAGATTCCTTATTCTGGTGGGTAAAGCTGTAGGGCGAGGGGGAGGGAGCCACCGAAGGCTCCATGCAGAGAACAAAACTGGAGCTGGGGTAGAGGCTAACCACGCAGGGGCAAGGAGGATGGGTGACAAAGGAAACAGTTTGAAGCCCAGAGAGATCAACTCACCAAACCCAGTGCCACATGCAAGCATTTCCTATAGAAACAAACATTTTGACCCAACATGTGAAAAACCACAGTTCTATCTGTATAAATCAAGACTTTAGAAGAAAAAAAAGAGTGAGGCTTAAATAGACATTTTTAGTTCAAGTTCCTGGAAACTGCCCCAGCTTGAGCAAGTTAAGAGCAGTGAAACAATTCCCACATCCAGTAACAATTCAAGTTTCCCAATCCTGACCTTTACCTTCCCTGAGCTGTCATTAGCAAGGAATTATAAAGCAATTATCAATTCATTATGAAGAAATTCCTACCTGCCATTAAATCCACTGAAACCTCTTGAGGGGCCAAGAACCCAGAGTACCAGCGTGTCCCAGTTCCCCATACTGGGTGGGGCAGTGCAAGTGTGCCTCGGGGATGATGGCTCCCGGGCCACACCTCCAGTTCGCTGGAGTCACTGCGCACGCAACAGGTGACTCTGTAAGGTGCAACTCTCACCAAAGCCCCCACCATGAATCAATCTAATTCCTTTCCAGGTCCAGACTGCTTCCATCCACTAGATGGGGAAGCAGAGGCCATCTTTGAGTGGAAGAACCTAAGGAAGGAAAGTCATTTTCAATGTTCTTGATACCCACTGAACCAAAGTAAATGGAAATTTCTTCAGGACATTCAAATTGTATCCATTCAAATTATAGAAATAGGCTACTCCATACCAATCACAGGATAATTTATCACTCATTCACTCAATATGGAACATTTACTAGTGATCCTGTAACAAGAGATTCATTTGGAAACTGCACACTGCAAAAGGCAATCTTGTGACTTTCTTCTAGTTTATCAAAAATACAAATCAGTCTGGGAGTCAGGCACAAACAGTGGTACAAAAGCATGAAGAGAAATACCTTATCTAAGAATGTGCTCATTTCATATTATAGAATTCCTATCTACATTCAGGTTTTTGGAAGCCTGCTGCTGGTTCTTTTGTTCAGAAAGGTTCCTTCACTACACCTCTCGCCCACTCCCACCTCCCCTACTAACATTCACTGAACGGAGAACACTCAGTATGGATCTACCTGGAACTAAAAGCCCCAATTGAATTGCATCTCATGTGTCAGCCAGTGGCTGCATGTTTAATCTGCTCACCCAGCCTCATGTATTTAGGGACTTTATGGATCAGAATTTGAGCCAGAAGTACCCAACACTTTGTCTTCTGGAATCCAATAAAAGCTCTGATACACAACTAGAAGTCCCATGAATAAGAATCTCCGGTTCCAGTTAATAAGATTCAAGGGCAGGAGCAGCAGGAACAGCCAGAGGGGAAGGAGACAGGGCCGGGAACGGCTGTGTGCTTCTCTTATGTGTAAGTCAAGGGGCTGAACTAGCGGAGCTCTGGGTCCTGCCCAGCGGGCACTCCAGGACTCCCTCCCCAAGTCCATTTCTACAGAGGCTTGTCAGGCTGGGTCAGACGACACTTCCTCACCACTTTGTCTCAATGGTTTAAAGTGGTTTTAAAATATTTCTGTGCTACAATTTGAGGTCTCCCTCGTTCTCCAACCCCTCAAAGACCAGGTGTCATTTCACTGGTGCAGACCACTTGGCCAAACTGGTGGCTGCTGAGGTTTACAACTGAATCACTGGCCTGGTTAAGATAATGGCCTTTGCGTAACCTAGACCAGGGCACATCTGTCTGTTTTTCATTAACAGTGTTAACCAAATAGAAATATAATTCTGTTAGTTCTTCTATTGATCTACTTCGCAACATGAGATTGTTCAAAAATTACATGAGAAAATCACCCATCACCACTAAGTTAAAGACTTGAGTATCTGAGACCCCCATGGCCTCACGCGCCTACTAGTCACTGATCCACAGCGTGTCCGTCTCAGCAGTGGGCTCCATGTGAGCGCGGCCCAGTCCGGCGGCAGATCTGTGCACCGAGAAGCTGATTTCGAAAGATCGGCTCTAGTCATCACTGTCACTGCCAGACTCACTCAACTGCAAGTCATTTCCTATAGAAAGAACACAGAATCACACTAAAAGTGCACAATTTAAAAATGGCTTCCCCACAACACTTTGTTGGACTGTCTTCGTTACCACACTACAGGAAAACCACGGCCAACTCAACTTAATTAGGGAGGAAAACCGATGTGGTTCAGTGACAAAACTGATGCAGTCAACGTTTTTAAAGAAATGCCATTCTTGATACCTACAAAGCACAGTGATGCCACGTCCTAGGATAAAACAGGGGGAGCAGGCCAGACAGCTTTTAAATGTGTTAATAGCAAAAAAGTATAAATAACCGACTCACCATCTAGAATTGTTCACATGAAGTTGCTTTATAAAAGCTAAAATAACGAGTTAGGCTTCCCAAAAAGGAAGCTGGATGCTGTTTCTACCAGTAACCGGCTAACCCAGCATCCCCTCTGGGACACCGCTGTTTAGCACGTTCACATTACTTAAAAAAAAATTTTTTTATAACATTTATGTATTTTTGAGAGAGAAAGAGACACACAGAGTATGAGCGGGGTAGGCGCAGAGAGAGAGAGATAGAGAGAAAGAAAGGGAGAGAGACAGAATTCGAAGCAGGCTCTAGGTCTGCTAGGACTCAAACCCATGAACCGCGAGATCACGACCTGAGCTGGAAGTTGGACGGTCAACCCACTGAGCCACCCAGGAGCCCCTGTTCATGTTACTTTAAACCTCAACTCTCAACTAATGAGCTGCAATTACTTTAGCCTCAGATTTTTGTTTGTGTGCAGAATTTAGGTTTTAGTAGTGAAGAATAGAAGTGCTCGGTGTTTTAATCTAATATGACAGAATGACAGGACCCAGTCGATACCACTTGGATTACAACGAAAGTGAACCGCTACATGATGGATTGCTAATCCCTAGGCCAGCCCTTCTGTTTGTGTGGGGGACCCCAGAGTCCTTGAGACCTTTCCAGGAGGCTATTTCCTCTTCTAACTACACACCTGTGTGAGGCCAGATTTTCTTCATATACCTCAACCTAAACAACTTATGGCAACAGACTGAATGCAGGTTTCCACTAAGCCAGATCATAAAGAGATTTATGAAATTTTAAAGTAACGTTACTCTCTTACTAAATATTTTTTGATTGGAAAATTTGTTTTTCATAAAAACGGTATTTTTGTTAACATGTGATGGTTTATCATTGCTATTTTAAATGAATTACTGGATAATTTAAATATTTCAGTTTTAATTTCTAATGGTACTATTAAGTGGATATAAGCCACTTACACAAAAGCTCTCTGGGGTCCTCAATAATTGTTTTAATTAAGAGGTCTGAGACCAGAGAATGTGACAACTACCGTTCTAAATTTAAGGAAGGAAAGTGGGGCCTGGCAAGAGCTAGTGACGCCCAATCAGCTAAGTTGAGCATGATCTCTTACAAAGTAAGATGATGTGCATTTAACACACCAGTGGAACTGGAGTTGAAAATCCAGCTCTGAAATTGCTTATATCAAGTTAAGGTCTTGCCATCTGAAGAGCTGCTGAACAGGAAGACTTGGAGCCATGAAGAGCTAAAAGGATTTCAAGGCACTGGTAGGCAGATTAACACCCACTGTGCCATTTCTTCTGCTCTTTCGTTCTAGGAGGAAAAAATAATTCAGCTGTCTGGCGCTCTCCCACAATACCAAATTCCCAGTATGGAACTTACTATTCCTGGCCAACTGAGAATAGCGGCAAAGCATACCCTGACATCCAGAGTGTCAGCCCACAGAATGGGACAGCAGACAATGTCCTCGATTGATATCTTAACAGTGTTGACCTCACTCAGGTAGCGTTTGTCCAGCAGGAGTGGTTTTGCCTCCCAGAGGACATCTGGCAATGTCTTGAGATATTTGGGGTTGACACAACTGGGGAGATGGGAGGAGGAAGGGCACCTACCGGGGGAAGGCCAGGAATGCTCTCGGCCATCCTGCAATGCGTTGGACGGCCCCCACAACAAAGATTTGCCTGCCCCACAATGTCTGCACTGGTGAGGTTGAGAACGACCGCTACCTGGCCCACAGTAGTAGGGGCACTAGGTTAGCTTCCCCACTATTGCCTCCAGACCTTCCAAACTCCTTGAAGGCCGTCATGCCAGACGAAAGCACTCACCACGATACTGGCGAGAGAAGGTGTAGGAAACAAGCACTCTCCCTACCTCCAACACAAAGAAATCGGTTTTTGTTGTCTTTCTCCGCTTTACTTTAGTATCAACTGTACGGAGAGCCACCAAGATACTGCAATGCCCTTCCTCTTCCTCTTGCCAAAGGCTAGTTGGTTTCCAAATATACCCTAATGGCTCAGCTTCCAAAGCCTATGGGCTGCAAGACACCACAGTCTGGACAACTGTGTTCTTGGGACCGTAAAAAGACCTGGAAGCAGAGGACACTATGATGGAAGGCATCGCCTCTAAAGCCTGTAAAGCCTGGTAAATGCAAAAACAAAGAGCTGAGCTATTCATGTTTCAGCATTTTCGAAAATTCACAGAAACTAATTTGAGCCGGGGATGGGAGGGAGGGGAGAAGAAGAAACTTTTTAGTTTTGTGCTTCCCCAACATCCCCGCACCCTTTTATTTTTTGTAACTGTTTGGTACAAAACAGTCCTTAGTCCTTTCTGCTCCACACTCTGTCAGGACGCTTTCTTACGCCTGAAATGTCTTCTGGTTTATAGACTCGGGTGTAAGATAAGCAGAAGCTGCATCCCTAGCCTGCCAAGCCCCCTGCTCTGAGCCAGGACAGGGAGAGCACACTCACTGAGGGTGTTCATGAGCTGGTTGCTTCCCTGTGGCCGGCTGGTCCCATTGGCGACAGCCGGCCTGCTGTTGTAGGGCTGCTGGAGGGCAGGCTGTGGAGGAGACGCCGGGCCGGTGTCCTCGCCCTCGCTGCTGGAGCTGTCGTCGTCACTTCCCGACGAGCTCTCTGAGTCTGATGAACTGCTCCCACTGCTGCTGCTCATCTGTTCAATGATGTCAACCTCAGCCCTCAGCTCTGGAAGAAAATGACACGATGGGGATCAGCCAGTAACCACTCTCAAGGTCGCACGCTGCCTTCTTGTAAACAGTGAACTGGCAAAACCAACAGCAATGAGGAATGACTAAAATTCCTGCTTAAAAACGTATAAACAAAATGACTAAAACCAAAATGAACAAGATAAAACTGCCTTCAGAGAGAGAGTGGAAACGTGAACTTCACCCCAAATTAAAAAAAAAAAAAAAAAAAACTGTTTCAGATACTGACGGTTCTGTGTAAACTAAGCCTATTTGCCTTATCTACTTAAAAAAAGATTGTGAATTATGAGATTAAACCCCAAATAAGAGGAACGTTATGCCAAGGGGCTTAAAAATATTTGACTAGGAATTAGAAGATCTGGGTGCTTGTTTTGGATCTACCTCTAACCAGCAGTGAGACCAAGTGTGAGTCAGTGAATTTTCCAAGACACTTTGAAAAACTAAAAGGCCAGAGCAGACAGCCTCTGAGGTCCTTTTGAGCTTTCCTGTCCCACAAAGAAATTGAGGCATGCAGGAGGAACCATGGTAACTGAAGGAAAATGGGTGAACATTTCCTCCTCTGCCCTCAGTATACATTTCACTGACAGCCGTGCCTGTCATTTTCTACAGAGGTACAGCAGGGAAGGAAAAATATGTTTTACCTAACCTTTTCAATGTCCCTGAATACATTAAGGATACATCAAGAAAGATGCCAGATTCTCCCGTCCAAACATACCACGTGATTTTTAACAAGTATGGCTCCTTTAAGCAGTAACGGGCAATAACTAACCTCTGAGTCCAATTCTTGTTCAACTAATGTGAAAACTTTAACAAACAGCATTCCAATATCCGTAGAAAACAAAAACAGAAACAGAAAACAAAACAGGAGGCTCAAAAACGTGCACCATGCAGAGAATGATTCTGTTGACTAAAAGTCGGCACCTCTACAAGGTAGAAAAGGCAAACTTCTCAAGAACAACTATCTTTCCCTGTTTACTACTACTGCTACAGATTGAATTTTGTTTTATAAAACTTTACAAATCTGAAATACAACACTTAACCTCATAACTTCCTAAGAGTCTGGACAACTGAAACCACCCCCTCACTGTATGGGGAGAAAGCCAAAGTGATCTTGTTCTCCAGCTTGCATTGGAGAACCCGACTAGATCTCTAGGTATTTCTAGGCCATGTCCATTTCCAGGTCCCATGGCACTCTCGTGTTTACACCCTTCGTGTTAGTACAAAGCAATGGTCCTGGTATTTTAAATGTCCCTCTGACCTAGATACTATACTAACACTGACATACCTAGTTTGCACCCCAACACATTGGAATTCTCCTCTCCGAAAGCCTTAAAGGAACAGCATATAGACTTCTGGATGGCAGTCATGCTTGTTTAAATCCTGGGCCTCTAAGAAAAGCTGCAAAGACAGCCACAACTCAAGTCACTATTCCTGGGTCCCCCTTGTCAAACGAGAGAAGTGGTGACAGCTCCCACCCTCATCACCTCTGGAATGAAGTCTGCAAAGTATTTTTTCTGGGCAGAGAACACCCATGTCATCAGTGCCCATGTAATGTCAATGTAAATAGCCTTGTGATCGCCGCAAAAGCCTCAACACCCAATTCCAAGTTGCTTTCAGTTCCAGAAAGTGCTTTCTACCTCTTTTGATGTCATCCAGCTGAGGTTCAGGTGAGGGGTTATCTTTCAAGGGAGACGTTTTGGGTCCAATCGGAGGCTTTGTTGGAGCTCTGAATGGCATAGGTGGTGGAGGTGGTGGTGGCTGAGATGGCTGTGGGGGACGAGTGGGCTGCTGTTCCATCCGGGCTTGGATTTTACTGCTCCCCTCAGCTCTGAAATGAGATACAGACATTAAATTGGAGGGCCAAAAACAGGAGTCCTTAAATCTGTCCAGGTAACCAAGTACCTAGAGGTCTCTACACAACCCTGTGTTCTTTACAGACTACTTCAAAAGACTGACGTTTATAATCTTATCCCATGATCTACTCATTCAACAACTGCCTACTGCATGCCGGTACTGCACTACGCACCAGAGACACAGAGATGAACAAAACAGACCTGCTGACCTCCAGAAGCTCACATTTTATAACCGGCAAACAACACCGATATGCAGGACACAACGCGATCATGAGAACCCATGGTACTAATAGACAATAGGACTACCTGACTTGTATACGGTATAAAGTTATAGTCACACGTGTACGAGTTACTAAATGAATCCAGCTCTTGAAATACTGGATATGTGGCACATTTTTCCACGATCTAGTTACTACTGCTTGTTCATCTTGTCCCATGCCAGCTTTTGCAGGTGGACAAGCCTAGCATTCCACCCCATCAGAAGAAATTCTATTCATTAACGCTTTCTTTTCTAAATGGACGAGCCCATTTTGGGCCTTTGAACTTTGGGGTGTACACAGATCAACTGAGCAGGTCCTGAAATTCTGCCCGTTAAAAAGCATCCAAGTGATCAAATGCTGATAGTCCACAGATGACACCAGTAGTGAGAGAAATGCACAACCGTCAGCTGTTGGGGAATCAGCGGCGGCACCTGGTTCGGGGAGGTAATTAGTACAAATCTGTCCCAGGCAGGAGAGGGGCGGGGGCTTGGACGCGCATGCCCAGGGTAGGGCTCTGCTCTGATGCTGGACTCCAATAAGTCAAAGGCTCGCTCGCTCGTCTGCAGTCTCCTCCTCTGTTTTTCTTTTTAAAGGAAACAGTAGCAGCTTTCTAAATGTTATTTGTAACATTTGGTAGGATAATGCATGAAAGCATTTGGCATAGTATTCAGCACATGATAGCCCCTCAATAAATGGTACCTACTTTTATTTTTTTTCTGGAATAAGTAAAAACAAAAATGGCTTGAAGAAACCGAAAAATATCACATTCTCTTTAAGATTTTTAGGACTATATTACAATAATTGCTGTATCACAACGTAAAAAACAGAACCACTGGGTTGCTTCTATTCATAGAATCGTGACTTTAAAAGCTAATTGGCGGGGCGCCTGGGTGGCTTAGTCGGTTAAGGGTCCGACTTTCGCTTAGGTCATGATCTCGCGGTTCGTGGGTTCGAGCCCCGTGTTGGGCTCTGTGCTGACTGCCAGCTCAGAGCTTGGAGCCTATTTCGGAGTCTGTATCTCCCTCTCTCTCTGACCCTCCCCTGCTCGCGCTGTCTCTCTCTCTCTCTTAGAAATAAATAAAAATATTAAAAAAAATAAAAAAATAAAAAAAATAAATAAAAGCTAATTGGCTTTGTATTACAAATGTAATGCCTGTTGAATTAAAGAGAACCCACTAATTAAAAAATAGGCAAAACTTTATTTTGGTGTTATAAATACCTCAAGTGCATCTATACATTTAAATCTTATCCCCTGAGGGATATTTGAACAATCAGGAGATTAATAAAATAGATTTAATTATAAAGTATATCCCTTTCCCCCATGGTTTCCAGGTTTCAGGTCTTAAAAGCATTATTTCTTTTTACTGCATTTGAGGAAGCGATATTTTACTGACTTGTTCAGAAGACACAGAGTTGTTGAGATTATCTATAGGACAGTGAATACTCAGATGCTCATGTCCTTGTAAAACAAATGAACAGAAAATGCAAAGATCTAGAAACCCCGTAACAATCTGTATCTAGTCATTCACATACCTTGTTTTCTTGACCTGAATGCTGCTACTGAGTTTTTCCAGCACATATTCACCAGTGTCATGATTAATAATAAGCACACAGTCTTTCTGATAAGGCCGTTTGTTCCCCTTGAACACAGTCATTGGTGGTGTGGATCCCTATATGCCACAAAAGTGGAAGATCAAACTAGATGTACCAGTTATGAATATTAAAACCGAATTTACAAGTGACTTCATGACTATCAGAGCCACTCAAACAGAAAAGAATAAACTGATTTCTATTTTAACTCCTCTGGCTTCCTAGGCAAAAAGAAGTGGGAAATAATAATATGGCAAGAATCTGTAACTGTGCAATGACTTCTCAGTAATCAAGAAATATAAATTTTCAAAATTACCATTTTTTTAAAGATTCAAAACATGTTACAAATAAAGGCAAGGTGTGAACTGATAAAAATAGACTAACCATTACTTGATACTACACTGAAGAGAACTTTCATTATGAGAAGTAAAACTAATAAGTGATCTCTGTATTTCCTTGTAATTTCAGAGCCCAGGGCTTCCCCTCGTGCCAAGTAACCAAGAGAGCATTCTCTAGGGGCAGCTCATTATTCTGTTTGGCTCAGAGTAAGTACATCATGCCAGTCACCTGCCTAAGCCCCTCCATTGCTACCCTGTTGCTCTGAGACCAAATAATAAAATCTTTAAACCAGATACCTGGCCCTTCTGCCTCACCATGTACCCCTCAGCCCTAAGCTCTGCAGGGTCCAGAGCAGGGGTGGCGGGCCTCTCTCAGATCCTCACGCTCTTCCTAGCAGGGCTTTAACGAGGCTTCTGCCTGCAACTTCCTGCCCCTTCCTCTCTTTGAATTACTCAACCTTCAAATCTGCTCAAAGGTCACTTCCTTAGAGAAACCTTCCTGCTTTTCTAAAATAAATGCTGTGCTTTTATTTATTTATTTAATTCCAGACCATAAGCTCCCCAAGAGCAAGAAATGGGTTTGTTTTGTTTGAGATTGTATTCTCAGTGCTTAGTAATGGGCCAACACATGGTAGGTGCTCAATGAATATTTGACATATATAAGATTTAATTGTATGGAATAAAAACATTCGTTGGCTCCTTACTCCTTATTCATCGAGTAAAAACTTAAGAGTTGGAAGGGACCTTAGAGACCACTTATCTAACCCTTTCATTTTACATTTGGCAAATGAAGATCCAAAGGGAGATGATGTAATCTGCCAAAGG
Source organism: Hyaena hyaena (assembly GCF_003009895.1). NCBI lineage: Eukaryota > Metazoa > Chordata > Mammalia > Carnivora > Hyaenidae > Hyaena > Hyaena hyaena. Next base: position 2,122,041 of record NW_024080841.1, on the reverse strand, counting down.
CAACAAGCAATGAACTAGCAGTTGGAACTGGCAGACAAGTAATTTCTACGCAGCATGAAGCTTCTTGTCCAGAGCCTTTTCATCCAATCACTGGTTACCAAGACCTTATTATGTTCCAGGACAGGGCTGTGACATCCAATGACACATGTTCATTAAGAGCATTCTGTCCGATCCTTCAGGCTTTGTGATTATAGTGCTGCCTTAGACAAAGCTTCAAAAAATAAAGTCTCTCACTGCAGGGGTTCTCAATTTAGCTTTTAACTGGGGTTCCTCATCCCTAAATTAGCTGAATAGTCTGATCCTCTGGTTCTTGGATGAAACTTTCAGCCTGCATTTCACCCTTTGCCAGATACATGAAAGATGTCAATTCTGCTCCTGCCACTCTTAACTCCTGGCTTGGCTGTGCCACACGCCTCAATGGTTGTTGCTATAAACCAACATGGCATCTAGAGCTTTGCCCTTCGGAGCTGCGTGGGAGAAAAAGCTAGGATGATCTGAAAGAGGAGCTAGAGGGGCTATTTATCTGGACAGGAACCTTGTCTCCTTTGTAGCAGATGCAGGAAAAGGGAGCTTGGGGAAAATGGCAAAGAATCATTTTACTCAAGAACCTGGGAAACATGAATTCCACCCTACCCCATCCCCAAAATTCTCTTCTTCCTTATGTTGGAATTTTAGAAATCTAAAGTAGGAAATTCAAATTGCAATAAATAGACTATGAGGATTCACTGTGATTCCACAGTGTGTAAACTTACAGGGATATGTGGCAGTGTAATTGTGACTTCATCTCCTTTGCCAACCTGAAGCTCTCCTTCACAGGAAGTGTCTATAGATGCTGGCTTAAAGTCATCTGAAGGGAAAAGCAAAAAAAAAAAAAAAAAAAAAAAAACATGTATCCAACTGGTTACTAAGCCTCCTGGTCATTCTTATTTAAGAATTAAAATTTGTTAGATAAATGGAAAAACACAAACGCAGAATTAAAAAAAAAACTATTTCATTGTGGAAAACTCCACATAAACAAAAGCAGAGAGAATAGTACAATGAGGCCCTGTGTCCTGTCACCCAGCTTCAAGAATTAGGAACTCAGGGACAATCCTGTTTTCTCTATACCTCCTACCTGTCTCCTATCCCTGCTGGATTACTTTGCTCTTATCACATTCCCAATATCCTCCTTCTGAAAGAGCTGATCTGTCAGTAGGAGACACAGCAATGGTATGGCAAGTGACCACAGAAATATGGAACTTCATTATCTAACACGCCCTCTTCCAATGTGTTGAGTCACATTTATTAGCTCCTTAGACAAAAACAAGTCTTAACCAGCATTAGGGCTGACGGATACCAGAAGCTTGTGAATCACAGAAGGATGCTCAGTCAACCCATCCCTAACAGCCAAAACTTACATCCAGAACATAGAGGGGACGTGCCTTCCCTCAACAAAGTCTGTCATCATGTAGAAAAGGAAGGTCCAGCATAACGACGATATGGACATTCTTTATGCCTCCTTTCCTCTGCTTCCAAACATAGATCAAGCTTTAACTTATACCAGGCCCACGCATCCCAATTTTATTCTTCACTCAAATGGGACTTGGTACTGAGTTAAAGTCTGGGTAGTACAGGGGACCTCAAAAAACAGCAGAGTCAAATGAGGTACGGAAAGCTGGAGGAGGAAGACTCTGGCTGCCAAGCGGAGGAAGCGCAGACTCCCAGTGACCAAAACAAAGAGAACGAGGAACGAAGGCTAAAGAACACGGGGAAGAAGAGAATGTAATAGGAGGGAGTCCATAAGGCTCAGGAGCAAACGGGAAGAGTCCTTTAAACGTGAGGACCCCCGTGGGGTCCTCAGAAAGGGGGATGAATTCGAGGGAGAACTGGAGTCTGACGTGGGGTCAGTCTTTCGGTAATAAAGAGGGGTAAGTTTCGCATAAGGAAGGGCTCGGTGGGCGGATGAAAAACAAAGGAGCCAATAACCATCGGAAGAAGTATTTGGGGCCACAAGGCAGATGGAGAGTTGGCACTGGCGAAGGGTTTGGCTGGGAGTGAGCTGGAAAGGGGGGAGGGGGGATCGAGGTCCAGGAGGATCTGGGAGAAGAAAGAAGGGAGCTGACGTAGGCAGGAGGTCCTCTGGGCTTTGGGGGGCCGTGGGAGAAGAGGAAGGGGCAGGGTTGGCAAGAGGCGGCCGAAGAGTACAGAGGGGAGGGCTGGCTTACAGCGAATGGTGTGGAAAGAGGCCCGGGGCCGCTTCTCGAAGCTCTCCCCGAGCCGCAGGCAGTGTTCCTCGCGGTCCAGCAACGGGTTCGCGGTCCCGTTCATGGCCCCGCACGAGCCTAGCGCGCGGACCGGCGCTCTCCTGGCGCGGCCGCGGCCCGAGCTTCCGGCGCCGGCGTCCGGGGAAACGAAGCTCCTGGGACAGCGCTCGGAGGCGCACAGCGAGCCGAGCCGGCGCCCACCCGGGGCCGGAAGCAGGTCCTCTCTGCGGCGGGGTGCGGGAGAACTGCGCGGAAGCAGGGCCGCGGGACTTCCGGCGTCGGGGAGGGACCTCTGGGTTCGTGGCGGAAGTGGCGGGGGCGGTGCCATGGCCAGAGGATTCGGCCGGGAGAGGTTCCGGAGGCAGTCTTGTCCCCGGGCGGAAGCTACCTGATTTGGCTTACGAGGCCGGGGCCAGGCCGAGGGCTGCGTGCGTCCGTCCCTGCCGGTTCAAGTGAGTGTAAGAACTGTTGACGGTGAGCCCGAGCGCGGCGAACTAGATGAACACGGGCCTGGTGGCCAATGTGGCCGGCTCCCCGCAGGGCTTAGGCGGCCTAGTTTCTCCCGAGCGTCCGGAGCCCTACCGACCCTACCCTGCGCGTCACTGGCCTCTTATCCTTCACGCGTTAATGGAGGAGCGAGAGCCTCAGCCCTTGGAAAACGACGTTTCCCTCTGGCTCGTGAGATTGGCTTCTTGGGTTGTGCGATCAGAGACTCCAGCCGCTGGGCTTAGCTACAAATTTCCCCCCGAAACTGAGTCTCGGATCCTTGGGAAACGATCACCCCACTTGACCACCCGTTGCCAGTTCGAGAAGCTGTTGTGATTGTTTTAAGTCACCCTTTCACGGGCACTAAAAATTGATGTTTCGCCTCTAAGATTTCTCAGCCAATTCTTGGGGGTGTCCTTTTTCTTTTTTTTCTTTTTTTTTTTTAAATGTTTTATTTATTTCTAGGAGAGAGAGAGAGACAGCGTGAGCAGGGGAGGGTCAGAGAGAGAGGGAGTCACAGACTGAAACAGGCTCCAGGCTCTGAGCTGGCAGTCAGCACAGAGCCCGACGCGGGGCTCGAACCCACAAACCGCGAGATCATGACCCGAGTGAAAGTCGGACGCTTAACCAACTACGCCACCCGGGCGCCCCGGGGGGGGGGGGTGTCCTTTTTCTAAACGAAACAGATTTATTAATAGTTGACTTGTTCTGGTTTGAACTAGAGTTTGGTGCGTGAGAGCCCTGGCCACTGAATGTAAGCCCTCTGAAGGTAGGGACTCTGTTTTGCGCTTCTTTCTGACCGACCTCTTGTATAGTCGGCAGGGTTTTTGTGTAGAGTCACCGTCTAGTATATGGCGAATTGAACTGTTTGGTGAAAGAACTGTTCTAGAGCCGCTAACCAGCGTCTTAAAAAGTCTCCTAGTACCATTAACCGGAATCTCCCTTTTCCTGCAAAGGACCCAGTGCTGCTTGAGGCTTGAGCCCAAGGTGAAGAATCACATTTGAAAAAGAACTTTCCTATGACTGCAGTATCAGCTTGGATTCCTCAGGCTATTCAGAGTCAGAGGACCTTCCGCAGTGTTAATTATCAACTTACGAGATGGCTTCTTTGCAAAGGAAGGGGCTGCAGGCAAGGATTCTCAGCTCTGAAGAAGAGGAGAAATTGAATAGAGACCAAGCGTTAATGTCTGATTTTAAACAGCAAAAACTGGAAAAAGAGGCTCAGAAGAACTGGGACCTTTTTTACAAAAGAAATAGCACTAACTTCTTCAAAGATAGACACTGGACCACCAGAGAGTTTGAGGAGCTCAGATCATGTAGAGAGGTAAACTAATATTGCACCTTGTTTGAGTTTTTCATTTAAAATGTGAAGAGGAGTGTTTATTGCCTTCCTATGGGGAATGTGAGGTAGAGAATTTGTGAGGCAGAATGCTTTGTTCCTTAGAGATGCACTGTTGGGTCTCCAGTGGATTTAGTAGGTCCTGGGTTATATATACGTAGGAAAGAGAGCTTTCGAGGACATTTTCTATTTCTTAAAGCTAGTCTGAAAGTCATAAATATTAAATTCAGTGTGACTTCAGTGATAAATTCAGATTCATAATAAAGAAGATGAAGGCCACTTTACCATGGCCCTTTTCTAGAACTTTACATGTGTGTGTAATTTAAGTCTTATAATAACACTATGAAGTAGGCATCATTGTTACCCCCCCCCCCGTGGGTAAAAAGGGGCACAAAACTCTTTTAAGAATTTGGGGCGCCTGGGTGGCTCAGTTGGTTAAGCGTCCGACCTCCGCTCAGGTCATGGTCTCACGGTTCGTGGGTTCGAGCCCCACATCGGGCTCTGTGCTGACAGCTCAGAGCCTGGAGCCTGTTTCAGATTCTGTGCCTCCCTCTCTCTCTGATCCTCCCCTGCTCATGCTGTCTCTCTCTCTCTCTCAAAAATAAATAAAATATTTAAAAAAAAAAAGGAATTTGTCTGCTGATAAAACACGATGAGGGGGAAAGTCCAGATTTGAGTGCAAGCAGTTTAGTGTCAGCCTGTTCTTTTAACTCTTATGCTGTGTTCTCTTCTTTTTCTTAATGTGTTATTTATTTAAGAGAGAGAGAGAATATCAAGGAGACCCCATGCTCAGCATGGAGCCCAACTCTGGGCTCTATCTCATGACCATGAGATTGTGACCTGAGCTGAAATCAAGAGTCGGATGCTCTGGAGCATCTGGATGGCTCAGTTGGTTGAGCACTCGACCTCGACTCAGGTCATGAGTTTGTGGGTTCCGGCCCCACATCAGGCTCTCTGCAGTCCGCGCAGAGCCCACTTTGGATATTCTTTCCCCTCTCTCTCTGCACCTCCCCAGCTCCTGCTTGTCTTTCTCAAAAGAATAAACCATTAAAAAAGGGGTGGGGCTGCTTAACCAACTGAGCCACCCAGGCGCCTCTGCTGTGTTTTCTTTATACCAAGCTGCCCAGTGTTGGACGACAGGTAAGATATCAGTAGTAGCTTTAGGTTCTCAGTTCACTTGTTTACTGTCTGCTCCAGAGGGGCAAAGACCTTGCCTCTCATGTTTGGAGATATATTCTTGTAGTTTGATTTCTCTATGATGCAAGTGACTTTGCATTCTCTTTCTCCAGTTTGAAGATCAAAAATTGACTGTGCTTGAAGCTGGCTGTGGTGTTGGCAACTGTTTATTCCCACTTTTAGAAGAAGATCTGAATATCTTTGCTTATGCCTGTGACTTTTCTCCAAGAGCTGTCGAGTATGTCAAGGTTGGTGTCTTGTCCATGTATTCTGTCATTTTGCTATTTTCTTAGATTTCTTTGACCTGCCTTCTCTGCCCATTTGCTTAATTCTAGTTCACTCTTTGAAGCTAACCAGCTATGACCACCATGAATGTGTTTTTTGGTTTACATATATGTATCATACTTACAGAAGAAGCACAGCTTTGGGGCACCTGGGTGGCTCAGTCAGTTGAGCATCCAGCTCTTGATTTCAGATCAGTCATGATCCCAGGGTCGTGGATTGACCCTGCATTGGGATTCTCTTTTTCTCTGCACCCCTACTCCACTCGTGCTCTCTCTGTCTCTAAAATTAAAAAAAAACACCGCTTTATTCAGAAAAGTAGAAAGAACTATGAAAATGCTACCCATATACTTCTACCCAAATTGAATGATTGCCAGATTTGTACATTTGCTTCATAGACTTTTTTCTTTGCTAAAGTATTTTAAATTATATGTCTGCATACATATTCAAAAAATAAGGACTTTTTCTGCATGACAGCAGTATATGAACTGTAATCCCCTAATGTCATTAATCTTCAGAATGGATTTAGATTTGCCTAAATAGTTCCAAGTATCTTTTATAGCTGTATTTAATCAAGGACTAAATCTTGTACTTCTTCAGATACCTTAAATCTCCTTAGCCTAAAACATTCCTTGACCTTTTGTCCACTGGCATTGAGCTTTTGAAGAGCAAGCCATTTTCTGTAATTTGGTCCCACATTCTGTATTGGTCTGATTGTTTATTCATATCATTGTTCAGCTTGTTCCTTTATTCTATTTCCTTTACTGTAAACTAGAAGTTAGATTTAAACCAGATAAAATATTTTTTGGCAAAAATACTGTAGTAAGTGATGTTGTAACTTTGATACTGTGTCCTGTCAGGAGGCATTAATGTCTGGAAGCCACTAGCTAGTGATGCTAGCTTTAGTTTTGATCTCTGGGTTAAGGTAGTAACTACCTAGTTCCTACCTAAAAAGTACCTTCCTGGGGCACCTGGGTGGCTTAGTCAGTTAAGCGTCCGACTTAGGCTCAGGTCATGATCTCACGGTTCGTGGGTTTGAGCACGGCGTCGGGCTCTGTGCTGACAGCCAGTTCAGAGCCTAGAGCCTGTTTCAGATTCTGTATCTCCCCCTCTCTCTGACCCTTCCCTGCTCACACTGTCTCTCTCAGAAATAAATAAAAAACATTAAAAAAGAAAACTACCTTCCTAAGGGGTACAAATATTTACCTTTTGCTAGTAACAAATAGAAGGGGGCTACTTGGGCAAATATCTAACTTTCCATCAACCTTCCACAGTTGTAGCATCCATTAGAAGTTTTTTTTAACAGCGGTATTACATTGTACTGTAACTTGCTTTCTTCACTTCACATCATATCTTGTAGAGTTTTTATTTATTTATTTAGTCTCAGTACATACAGGTCTACTCTATTTTACTTAGCTGTTGTAGTATTCTATAGAATGGATATACTGTGTTTTAACAGTTACCCTGTTGACATTTGTTTAAATCATTTCTAATTTTCTACTCTTACAAATAGGGTTGATGTAATCAGCATTGTGTGCCACACCCTAAAACACGTGTGTGCATGTTTTTTTGGGGGTGATGGAAGAATTCCTTGGAGAAACAGTATACACATTTAAATTTTAATATTTAATGTATATATTTTAAATTTTAATATATGTTTTAATATGTAGCTACTATTCTGTCTATGCCCTCAATGTTTGATATCAGTCTTTTTTATATCTTCTAATCTTATGGGCAGAAAGTGATACCCTGTATTTTAATTTGTTAGCCCTTATATATGTAAATAAGCATTAGTTTTTCTTCTGATTGTGAGTTTCTCTATTCCACATATATTTATTGAGAGCCTAGTATGTGCCAGTCACACAGTTCCACACACTGGGACTAAGTAGTGAACAAAACTCACACAAAGAAATCCCTCAGGTAGAGCTTGTATTATAGTATGAATCGCCTGTTCATAATGTTTGCTCATTTTTCTGTCATTTCCTTATCTTTAGGGTATATTCTGGATATTCTGTTTCATTTTTTTACAAACATTTCTAGCTTATTTAGCATTGCTTTATGGTTTGTTTTTTGACGGGATTTAAACTATGTGCAAATTTATTGATTTTTCCCTAAGGTTTTAAGCCTTGTTTAAGAGTTCTATAACCTACATATTTTTAAAGTTTTGGTTCTTATGTTTTTTAATCTGGAAAAATCTTGGCCATTATTTCTTCAAATATTTTTTTCAGCTCTGTTCTCTCGTCTTCTGAGATTCTAATTACATGTGTACTGTACCATTTGCTGCTGTCCCACAGCTCTTGGATGGTGGTTTTTTTGTTAACTCTTTTTCTGTTTGCATTTTCAGTTTGTATAATTTCTTTCATCCTATCTTCAAGTTTATTGACTCCTTAAGTAGTAAACGTTCATGTTGATGAGCCTTTCAGAAGCATTCTTCATTTTTATTACTATGTTTCTGGTTTTTAGTTCATCTAGTTGATTACTTTTGTAGTTTTTATGTCTCTGCTGAAATTACCTATTTGATCCTGTTTTTCCTGTCTTTTTCATTAGAGTCTTTAACTCATTAATTGCAGTTATTTTAAACATCCAAACTTTTAGTTCCTATATCTGTATCATATTTGAGTCTGGTTCTGACTATTGCTTTGTCTCTTCAGACCATTTTTTCTTGCCTTTTGGTATGCCTTGGACTTTTTCTTTTGCCAAAAGCCAGGTATGTTATGTAGGGCTATGGATACTGAGGTAATAAGGATTTGTAATAATCTAGACAGGAGTTGAGCTGTGTTTGAAATCTGTTATTGTTAACAGTTACCTGTGAGGTTTATTGTTGCTATGGATACCGGAGACTTCAGAGTCCTCTGGTGTCTTGGTTTATATCTCCCCTTTTGGCTTTGGGTCTGCTCTTCATACTGTTCCTCGTAAAGACCCCATCTCTTGGAGCTTCCCCCGCTGCAACCCACTGTTGTTAATACCACTGGACACTTGGTAAGGTGTGGGAGAAGGGATTCTTACCTGATGTTCTGATTCTCAGTTTTTGAACTATATAGTGGGCCTGTGTCTCAGGAGTGTGGCCTTCACAAGTCTGTCTGCTGCTCTAGGGTTAGAGCTTTCCTCTCCCTTTCCTCCCTCAGGAGGTATATTCTAGCGTCCTCCTCTATGGTCTGGAGGCCATTTTCCCTTCAGATTAAGACTAGGTCTTTTTTTTTTTTTTTTTTTTAATTTTTTATGTTTTATTTTATTTATTTCTAGGAGAGAGAGAGACAGCATGAGCAGGGGAGGGTCAGAGAGAGAGGGAGATACAGACTCTGAAACAGTCTCCATGCTCTGAGCTGGCTGTCAGCACAGAGCCCGACGCGGGGCTCGAACCCACGAACCGCGAGATCATGACCTAAGCGAAAGTCGGACGCTTAACCGACTAAGGCACCCAGGCGCCCCAGATTAAGACTAGGTCTTAACAGAAAACAAACAAACAAAAAGACTCGGTCTGGGGCGTGCTGGCTCAGACCAAAGAGCATGTGACTCTTAATCTCAGGGTGGTGAATTCAAGCCCTAGGTTGGGTGTAGACATTACTAAAGAAAAAGAAAAAACTTAAAAAAAGATTAAGAATGGGTCTGGGCAGAGCAGTTTCCTCCCTTCTTGGCAGTGGCAATCCACCAGTACCCTAAGGCTACAGGCTGCAGGGGACCTTTTCCCCTGTAGTTTAAATCTTTTTCTCCTTAAAGGAGATGAGAAAGTTCAGCATTAGATGGAGCACAATCTCCTGCGTGAGAGCCCCGTGATGTTCTTGGAGGAAACACCTATAAAAAGATGGGAATGTCCCTATTACTTCAGCCCCCAGAGGCTTCACAAATCACATCCACACTCAGTCTGCAGCAATTTATCAAATTTCTAGTTTTATCTTTCCAGTGTGAGGGTTTCTGCCTTAGGTAAACAAGTGCTTCGGTTCTGTCTCTCCCAGAAGGCACTTGTCTGTCTCCAGATTTGGGGATGGCTGATGGTTCTTTGACCACTATTCTTTGATGGGTTCACAAAAAGGTCATGACGTGGCTGTCTGTCCATCCTTTTTCTTATTATAAGGATGGGAACTGATTTTTATACCACTGTACATCTTTGAACTGAACCTGGAACCTTTAAGCCACCTGACCAATTATCCTTTAACACAAGTATATAGCTAGTTGTTGTAACACAATAAATTGAATGAGAAAAATTCATTTTTCTTCCCTGATAATTATCATTTTATTATTCTCTACTTTTTTTGATACGTCATCTTTGTCACTTGTCTTTTGTCATATGCGTTACTAAATTCCTCTATATACATGGGTCTGTTTTGGGGACTCTGATTTGTCTTCATGATCTATTTGTCCCCATTCTCAAGCCCCATTGTTTCAGTACTGCATTATGTAATCTGCTTTGAAGTCCAGTAGTGTACCTCCTCCATTGTTCTTCCATTTAAAAATTGGCTTGGCTGTTTCTAAAGTTTTTTGCTTCCAGATCAATCAAATTCGCCTTTGTGTCAAGTTTCTAGAAATCTTTTGGGATTCTATTGAGATTGCATTGGATTTAGAAGTGGATTTATAGATAGAATTGATGTGTTTTCAATATTGAATCTTCCTGTCCAGGAGCTTTGTATTTATTGGAGTCCTTATTTACATTAAAGAAAAGTTTGACATTTTTTTTTTTATAATGGTCTTATAATGTCTTAGATTTTATGATATTCTTTATAAGAGTATTATATGTATCTTTTTTGATAATGCTCTTAAACCCACCATCCAAAATGTACAGGAACACGCTTGTAAAAAAAAAAAAGAAGAAGAAAAGTTAGGTTTATTTAACTTGCTGTCCCAAGGAACAATATGCCCAGAACTGTGGTAGCATCTCCATGAGTGGATTGGGAAGGACTTCTTAGTGGATTTAGGCTTGTAATGGGTGATTTCAAAGGAGGATTAGGAAGCACAGGTCAGTTTTGACTTATCCCTTTAGAAATATGTGCTGCTAGAATGGTCAGGTTTGAGCATCTGATAGCCTGTGTTCTCTCCTCAGTTAAAGATGTGTGGTTAAAATGAAACTTTGCCCCTCCTAGTCATATTGAATACCACATGTGTTAGCGTGCATATGACGCATCACTCAATTTTACCCAGTAACAAAGTGATCTTTGATTTTTGTGTAGCAATGCACAAGTGGAAATAGGCTCTCCTTTTATTTTTTTCCCATTGGATCTCCTTTTGATGCTGTATTTTTCTGTGTGTATCAACATGGACGTTGCATTAAAATTCTTTTCTTTTTCCCCCTTCTCTAGCAAAATCCTTCATATGACACAGAAAGATGCAAAGTGTTCCAGTGTGATCTAACCAAAGATGACCTTCTTGAACATGTGCCCCCAGAGTCTGTGGATGTTGTCATGTTGATATTTGTACTCTCTGCTGTTCACCCCGATAAGATGCACCTTGTCTTACAAAACATTTACCAGGTTAGTAATTTGGAGCTCGGAGGTTGGACATCCTGATCTTTTGGCTTACCTCCTCTCTGAGGCTCATGTCTAGATTCACAGAGTCCCCTCATTCTCACGAGATATAGGCCATGCGGTCAGTGTATGGAAGGGGTTCTCCTATGTAAAACATTTACTTTGAATTCTGCTTTGTCTGGTAGCCATCACTGTTCTTCAGCTTGGTCAGCTTTGGAGCGAGGATGATTTGGCAGTTACCTGGCCTCTGTGCATGGAATAAATGCAGGTAGTTCCTGCTGTAAAAGGAGAGGAAGGTACAGTTCAGGGTCCAGCATGCAGAGTCTGGCTTCGGAGTGCCTAGAGACAAAACCTGGCTTCCCTGCTTAGGCAAGTTCCTTCACCTCCCTGAGCCTCAGTTTCATGACCTGTGTAATAGTGAAATGCTGGATTGTATGAAATATATGAAATATGTATAAAGCGCCCAGCAAAATACCTAGAATGGGGCAAGTGCTCTTTAAAAATGAGCCATCGTTGTCACTGTCACCATTGTTCCTGGAACAAGGAGAATCCAGACTGCTCTGGCCATCAGGAGGCTGCTGTAGCCCTCAGGAAGTAAAGCGTCATTCTTAAGTCATGTGACTCAAAACAAATCACCTCATCTTCCTTCCCTGGGCTTCAGTGTCCTTGACTATAAAATGGGGGTGTCAGGGTTGTGAGATGCAGGCGAGATCATGAATGAGGCTGCTCTGTAAACTACAGTAGAAGCTATCTTATCTGTGGCAACAGTGTTGATTAATTTAAAAATCAACTAAATAAAAAAATCATGAAAAAGGTACACTCTTACTTTAAACATTTTATTATAACTTAAAATTTGTTAACATTCTTCTCTCACTCTTGTAACGTCAAGCAATGGCCCTTTCTCTGAGTACGGGGCTATGTACCATCTTTCTTACCATCTTGTGAACCACATACATAGTAGAGTTTTGGCTTTTTTAAAAGTGGAGCAAAGACTTAAAAACAATTGGAAAGTAATGTGAGGGCAGATTTTTTTATATTTTTACCCAAGCTTACCTTTGATTCTCCCATACCTGACAGCAGTTTGTTCAGGGCTTCTCCATCAGGTCTTTCCAAAAATATTCATTGTACTTTCCATAGAAAATAAAAATGCTCTTTATTTGCATTGCATTGTTTATATATTCACATATAATTCTAAATCTAAGCACAGCTGGTGTAAGCAAGTTTGGGAACCAACACAAGTGACCAGTGGTAAGCATGCAGGTCAACTGGGGGCCGCTAAATGGCAAGGGCCCACATTCTAGAAAGCCTGTTAAGCCTCACCTGTTCAATGAGTCAGGGGCTTCAGTCAATCTGCTTTATAAAAGGGAGTGAAGAACATTCAGCAAGGTGAAAAAGTAGATGTTTTAAATGTTTTTTAAATGGTGAAACAAATTTCAAGACACTGGAAACCTTTTAGGGAGTAATTATTCTCACATAAAACAATATTTTAAGAAATTCAGATATTGCCGTGGTGGTTTCAGCTCTCTGCTCGTGAGGTTTTGTAAGGTTTTTTCCTCCTTACTTCCCCTTTCCCTGCCCTTGGTATCTGAGCAGATGAGAACCCAGGATATCCCACAAATGGGCATGGAACTGAAGCTGGGTAAAGAGGGAAGAGAGGGCATCAGGGAAAAGATAGTAGGATCCCCTGATTTGAAGGTCCAGGTGGGAGCAAAGGATGATAAAAGATGGGGAAGTAGAGAGCTGGAAAGATGGGGAAGGGAGATGACCAAGTGACTTGTATGACCCTGACAGACTGGAGGGGTTATGCTTTTTAGTGTTGACAAGACTCTAGGACATTACCATGAGAGTGAGTGGTTTAAAAGGGTAGAGGGACAAAATCTTGGAAAAGGTCAAGTCATTAAGAGGCCAGTGTATTTGGAGGGATAATCCACATATATTGAAATTACTCTGAACTAAGAATGGAGTAGTATCAGATAGAGTAGGATAGGAGAATAAACCAGAAACATTCATCATGAAGCAGGCAAATAACCCTGGAACTAATAGATGACAGTAATAAGGAATAGCGGATGATATAATCTGGTGACAGAAGATTCAGAGCTAGGGATTTTAGGGAGGGAAGAGAATACACAAGAAAGTAGCAATGAGAAACATGGAGGGCACCAGTGGAGCCCAGTGGTACAAAGGTGAGGAGAGAAAACACACCCATGACTTGAGAAGCTGCAGGGAAAACAGTGTCCTCAGGGACCGTCTGTTAGCACCAGTACGTGAAAGGAACATTCAGAAGAGGTGGATACTAGTGATTTCACTGATGAAGGGTTTCAGGGATTGGGGAGAAGTAGCTGATGGGGACAAAATAAGGAGCATTTGGAACTTGATGGGGTGAGAGCACCCACTATCAGTATTTCTTTTCAGCATTATACTTGCGGTCCAAATCACCTCAAAAAGTCAAGAAAGAAAATGAAAGATGGGGAAAAAATAGGGATGAGAGACAAAACTCATTTGCAAATAATGTAATTGTCTAATTAGAATATATTAAAAGACTACAAAAGTTTAAGATGAGTGTATTGTACTTGATGTCACAGAGCTATACACCTAATGAAGAGTAACGCATTGTGCAATCTTACTTTTCCATTTAATATTATACATTTTTTATTTTTTTAATTAAAAAAATTATTTTGAAGTTTTTGAAAAGGGGGGAGAGAGAATCCCAAGCAGGCTCCGCACTGTCAGCACAGAGCCTGATGTGGGGCTCAAACCCACAAACCGTGAGATCATGACCTGAGCTGAAACCAAGAGCTGGAGGCTTAACTGACTGAGCCACCTATGCACCCCTTGTACATTTATTTTTTTGTTGTTTTATTGTTTGGGGGCTTTTGGTAGGGTTTTTTTTGTTTGTTTGTTTTTTAAATTTATTTATTTATTTATTTATTTCTAGGAGAGAGAGAGAGAGCAAGCGTGAGCAGGGGAGGATCAGAGAGAGAGGGAGACACAGAATCTGAAATAGGCTCCAGGCTCTGAGCTGATATCACAGAGCCCGACACGGGGCTCGAACCCACGAATCATGAGATCATGACCTAAGCGAAAGTCAGACGCTTAACCGACTAAGCCACCCAGGCGCCCCTTTTTTTGTTTGTTTGTTTTTTGAGCAAATCAGCAAGGTGATTCTAAGTTTACATGAAAGAACAAAGGTCAAAATACTTCTGAAGAAAAACAAGATGGGAGAAATCTATACTCTACCAGATAAAAAGACTTCTTACTGCTACAGTAATTAAGACGGAATGGTGTTAGCAGAGGGACACACTGAATGTGATAGCTTACAAATAGATGCACGCATATGTGGAGATTTGATGTATATTAAAGGTGACAACGAAGATCATTGGGAAAATAGGGACTGTTCAGCAAGTGATGCAGGGACCACTGGGTGTCCATGTAGGAAAGAATGATCATACTCCTCCTACACATCCTACACAAAAATCACTCTCAGATGAATTAAAGACTTAAATGAAAAAGACAAAAGTTTAAGCCTTGCAGAAGAAAGTACAGGGAAAAATCTTTACGACCTCACAGTGGGGGAGTTTTCTCAAAAGATGACTCAAAGCATTCTAAGCATAAAGATGATTATAATAAAAGTAGGAGTTTCTGTTCTTCAAAAGACAATATAATACAGGGGCGCCTGGGTGGCTTAGTCGGTTAAGCGTCCGACTTTCGCTTGGGTCATGATCTCGCGGTTCGTGGGTTCGAGCCCCGCGTCGGGCTCTGTGCTGACTGCCAGCTCAGAGCCTGGAGCCTGTTTCAGAGTCTGTCACTCCCTCTCTCTCTGACCCTCCCCTGCTCACGCTCGCTCTCTCTTTCTCTCCTAGAAATAAATAAATTTTGAAAAAAAAAAAAAAAAGACAATATAATACAAAGAAACTAAAAAAAAAAAAACTTTGGGAAAATAAATTTAAAGTCTATAAAATGGTTCAAAGATTAGTACCCAGAATACGTGAGGAATTCCTGTGAAAGAAATACAAGCAAATTAATAGAAAAATGGGCAGACGTGAATAGTCGTTTTATTGAAAAGAACACATATGAAAAGGTAACCTCAGCAACCCAGGAAATGTAAAATAAAACCCGAGTGAAATACCGCTAGGTTAACCGAATTAGAGACAGCTGACAAAGCCAAGTATTGCTGAGGGTATGCCTGTTCTTGATTTAAGTGGAAACATACAGAGGCACCTGGGTGGCTCAGTTAGTTCAGCATCTGGCTCTTGGTTTCAGCTAAGGTCATGATCTCATGGTTTCGTGAGTTTGAGCCCCATGTCAGGTTCTGCCCTGGTATTGCAGAGCCTGCTTGGAATTTCCTGTCTGTCTGTCTGTCTCTCTCTCTCTCTCTCTCTCTGCGTCCCCCCACTCATGCTGTCTCTGTCTCTCTCAGCATAAACTATTAAAATTTTTTTAATGGAAACTTACAGTGTATTATTTATATTTTGATAGTTCTGAAATTTTTCTTACTGAGTTGAGCCGTCTCAGTCCACACCTGGACGCTGTTGTAACCTTTCTTTAGTAGCAGATTTCATTTTCAGCAGTTACCATTTCTATTTTTCCCTCCAGTAGAGATCTTTTTTCAGCTGATCCGGAATGAGTTCACAGCAGTAATAGATTGCCATTTCTCTGCCATCATATGTACTGCCTGATTCATTCATTTGAAATCATGTGCTTCATCTGAAAATTATAGAAGGAAAAACAGTCTCTCAGCCTCTGACAATAAGACCCAAAGGTGGGCAGCTCTGAGGTGTCGCGTGAACAACCACAGTAAAAAGCTGTTGTAAGATACTGTAGAATGTTAACACTGAGCATTTTTAAAACTAGGTTTCAACTTAAGACAACCTTAAGGTTGAATTCCCTCATTTTGGGAATAGAACAAAGTAAAAATAGACAATTTGTCATCAGAAGACCTGGATATTTGTCTGCCAGTGCCACTAACTTGCCTTCAAATATCAGACAAGTCCCTTTGACTCTGAACCTTAACTTGCTATAAGTGGGTATAATAGACCTCTCCTTCCCTCCCCTCCCCTAACCTACTTCTTGGAGTTGTTTGGAAAATGATAGAACATAAAATGCCTGTTAGCTGTACAGTGCCATGATCAAAGGAGGCATTTGTATTGAACTTACTATTTTACAGACCAGAAAACACAGGGATGAAATTACTTGCTCAAGGTCATTCAACTAGTTATGGAAGAACTGGGATATGAATCAAGATTTCCAAATTCCTGAGTGAGTGTTCTTTCCACTGTCCCATGGAGCCTGCCTTCCTTCTGCAATTAAGAATAAGTCTTTTTCATATACACTAAATTTTTCAGAATTTTCTCGTTATCATTCACATCTTTTAAAACTTAGCATTCTAGACTAAGATAGGATATTTTTACCCAAGAGGCTCTTAATTCTGATGATATTTAAAATGCATCCCCTCATTGATAAGAATATACCAAATGAGAAAACTGCAGCTCACTTGGAAATATTAGGGACAATCTTTGATACCTTATTCAAGAGGAAATCTGTCAAACTGTATCAAAAATCTAATATTATATGTCATGTCTTAAAAATCATCTTATTGTTGTGATGAATCAGAATAAGGTTTAATTGGGGTGCCTGATGGGCTCAGTTTAAGGTTAAGTGTCCAACTTTTTATCTCCGCTCAGGTCCTTTTTTTTTTTCTTTAATGTTTTATTTATGTTTGAGGAGGGGGGAGGGAGAGGCAGAGAGAGAGGGAGACACAGAATCCTATGGAGGCCCCAGGCTCCAAGCTGTCAGAACATAGCCTGACATGGGGCTCAAACTCAGGAATCATGAGATCATGACCTGAGCTGAAGTTGGGACATTTAACTGACTGAGCCACCAGCACCCCAATCTCAGCTCAGGTCTTGATTTCAGGGTTATGAGTTCAATCCTTGCATTGGGCTTTGTGCTAGGCATGAAGCCTACTTGAAAAAAAAATACAGAATAGGATTTAATAAAATTAATGCCCCCTTTTAAGTCCACTCTTATTAGGTAGTCTTAATGCATTTTGAAAGAATTCTTACATAAAAAGCAAATGTCACAGCACGTACCACTTTCTCTTCATTCTGAAAAGCATGTGCTATTTGCTTTGTAAGATAGAGGTAGTTATAATACCCACACCCTGTGGTGCCACCTCCCAATTTTTGAGACACCTGCTCTGTGACACCTGTCTCCGAAAGGTTTTAGTGAGGGACTCCCAGCCGGGCCTACCCCTGATCCCCTTCCCTACACTACTGCACTGGCCTGAGGACCTCTTACACAGCACATGTGGGAAGAATACTCAGCGACCCCTCCCCCGCTAGCCTCTCTTCTCTTGTCAGTGAGAATGGCATTGGAATGACACCTCCCCTGGTGCCCCTCCAGGGCTAGCAGGTGTCTCTGATTCTACAGTATGATGCCTTTTCACCCAAATGTGAATCTTGACTGCCCCCACTTAGTGGCCGAAGTGTGAATCGTGTAGAAATCACTTACTCTTATGTAGTGTCTGTTTCCTTATCTTGCACGAGGATGATAATACTCCTTCCTCCCTCCCTCCTGTCTGATAAACTGCCAGGTGCTCCCAGTTATTAGCGTGGTGGGCAAGCTCTGCATAATTGTAGCACAGTGAAACCCAAGCTGACACTTAGGATGAGGAAAGCCAGCTAGAATCAGTAAGAAGCCAAAATGACATATTTTTTTAAAGGGTCAATTTGACTTCAGGGTCATATACTAGGAGATGGCTAGTAAAATGTCAGGAGAACATGCCTTAAGACTTTCATTTAATGTTAACATTTTAATTAATTTGACATTGAACCTTGTAAGTGCCTAAGAAGTATCCCTGTAATGCATGGGGCCCCGCAGGTCTTGCTGTACCTTCGATTAGGAGGCTCTTTTCCTTCAAACTCTGGATGGTTCACTCTAGTTCCTTTCATAATTATCACAAAGGAAAGTTATATTAATCCCTAAATCAATCAGATTGTATTTTATTTGAGTAAGTTTTATTTGCCTGGGTTCCCCAGAGTCACATGCCACCTGCTTTTGTTTCATAGGTATTAAAACCAGGCAAAAGTGTCTTGTTTCGTGACTATGGCCTATATGATCATGCCATGCTTAGGTTTAAAGCTGGCAGCAAACTTGGAGAAAACTTTTATGCTAGACAAGATGGAACCAGATCATATTTTTTTACTGATGGTAAGGTTAACGGGATTTTATGTTTACTTGCTTGCATTATCACCATCATACTGGTCGGGGATGGGGGACAGCTGCACATAGCACAGGGTGGAACAGTCTCCCGATGCACACCACTTAGCACCTGAGATGACAGGGACACAGCCCCGGCCATGGTGAGCTCACAGGCCTCCTCTGGTGACTGTGTCTAGTTAGTGAGCCCGGGTTAGTGGACAAACTCTGATGTGCCATGTGGCTGCCCTGCCAGGAAATGTGCTGGAAAATCAGGGCAAATCATGATCTTCACTTTGTTCCGTCACAAAGAAAACAAGTAGGATGGGGCACCAGCCTGGTGCAGTCAGAAGAGCATGTGTGACTCTTGATCTTGGGGGTCATGAGTTCAAGCCCCACGTTGGGTGTGGAGGTTACTAAAAATAAATAAATAAACTTAAAAAAAAAGGCAAGTAGAACAGTATAATGCCTGGAGATTACATTCCCAGGTCATAAAGACAAGAAACCTTTTTTATAAAGGTTTTAAGTTTGCAAATTTACTATAGGTGTCTTTAAAAAGTCACTTTTTTAAAAAAATTCCTCAACATGTATTCATTTTTCACAGACAGAGCACGTGCGGGGCAGGGGCAGAGAGAGAGAGAGAGAGAGGGAGACACAATCCAAAGCAAGCTCCAGGCTCTGAGCTGTCAGCACAGAGCCAGATACGGGGCCTAAACTCATGAACTGTGAGATCATGACCTGAGCTGAAGTCAGCTGCCCAACTGACTGAGCCACCCAGGTGCCCCTAAAAAGTCATTTTGGTAAGAAAAGCATCCAACCACCGAACATTATTTCAATCTTATACTAGATGTTTGGAACATTAGTTTTAAGCCTGCTTAATAATTTGGACCACAAAATAATTACCTTCTTAAACTCTATTTTTACAATCATTTGTATTTCCTGAAATGGAGTATTCTTTTGGATGTAAAATGAAATCAGAAATGAGTAATTACTGTTAAAACTGCAAAGTCATAAATTGTCAGGTGAAAAATTAAAAATTTCCATGCTCTGGTTCCTGAAATCTCAATTGTAAATAATTGAGAAGACGCAATGATGTTGGCAGAGCACGCCAGAGCAGTCTTTGGAGTAGTGCCCTAAGAGTCTTCATTTTCGCTACATAGCCACTCTGCTTTTTTCAGTTAACATGTAGTGATGTATTATTTGGGTTAAATTTCCTTAGGGTATATCACTAAACAGGGATTGTTCCCCCCACTCTGGTCACAGATTTTCCTCCTTCGTGTTAGGATAGATGATGCAGACTTGGTGAAGACTTTGTATGAATCTAGCCACTTTGAATTTTGTTTCTTTTTATTTCAGACTTCTGTATTTGAGGACTCATAATAGGGCAAGGTGACCATATTCCACGTTGTCCTTAAACTTTTCTGATGAAATTATTTAGTTGGGGATTTCTATTTGGGTGTAAGATGAGAAGTAGGAGTGTGTTACTTTCCCAAACAAAGCCCTGTATAAATTTTATTACTGGAGTTTTTGTTATAGTAAGAAAATACCATTACCCTCCCTTCCCCCCTTTACCACTGCAGAGCAGATGTAGAATCAAGACCATGAGCATTGCAGAGGCACCTAGGTGGCTCAGTTAAACATCCAACTTCAGCTCAGGTCATGATCTCAAGGTTTGTGAGTTCGAGCCCTGTATCAGGCTCTATGCTGACAGCTTAGAGCCTGGAGTCTGCTTTGGATTCTCTGCCTCCCTCCCTCCCTCTCTCTCTGCCCTTCCCCTGCTCATGCTCTCTCTCTCTGTGTCTCTCTTTCTGTCTCTCTCTCTCTCTCTCTCTCTCTGAAAAATTAAGTAAACCAAACAAAAGACCATGAGCATTGTTGATCTGCTTCCTTACAGAATTCCTGGCTCGGCTCTTCATGGACACAGGTTACGAAGAAGTGGTGAATGAGTATGTGTTTCGTGAGACGGTGAATAAAAAAGAAGGCCTGTGTGTGCCGAGAGTTTTCCTTCAGAGCAAATTCCGAAAGTGTCCTAAGAACCCAATACCCGTGACCCTGGGCCTGGGTCACAAGTCCTGACCTTTCATGAGGTTGACACTTGTGCCTCCCCTTGAAGAAGAAAGTTTAAAGTCGCTCTATTTTATATATTTTTATATTTTAACTTTTTAAAAATGAGTTTATATCATTTTTGTTAAAAAGTAGCAAGTGTTGTGTAGCAACATGGATGGACCTTGAGGGTGTTATGCTGAGCGAAATAAGTCAGGCAGAGAAGGACAAATATCATATGTTTGCACGTATAGGAGGATTAGGAGGAACTTGACGGAGGAACAAGGGGGAGAAGAAGGGCGGAAATGGTGGGGGAAAGGGAGAGAGGCAAACCATGAGAGACTTGAATGCTGACAAAAACTGAGGACTGATGGATGTGGGGGGAGGGGGGGTGGGCATGGAGGAGGACACTTGTGGGGATGAGCACTGAGTGTTATGTGGAAACTAATTTGACAATAAACTATTTGTAAAAAAAAAAAAAAAAAGTAGCAAGTGTGTGTGTGTATACTATAGAAATGCAAATAAAATTTCCAGACCTGAAAAGTAAAGAAAGTTTGATGGTATAATGGAGTGTAGCCATGCTGTCTGACTGAAACTCCATGAAGGGGAAAGCCTAAGTACTTAATGAGATCCTTGCCGTCACTCATGTGCGCTTGTAAGTGTGCCCCAGGCAGCATGTCAGGCGTTCCTGTGGAAAAATGAGGCCAAATAGACTAAAATAACACATCCAGATGTATTTTTAGCCTGAAGGATTGTTCTTTTCTTCTTTTTTTCCAGTGTCTCATATTTGCCCATTTTTCTCTGCTTCAGTTCATTTATGTGCCTCTTTGAGACCAGTATTTCACAAATACAGCTTTTGCTGGGACTTCAGAACCCACCACGGCTCCCTGCCTAATTCTTGAGACCCTCTGTAATTGAGCCAGGCCCCGGCCACACTGCCCCAGGGAGAGAGGGGAAGGCCATCTACCCGATGCAGCTTCTCCAGGAAGACGGTGGATGGACTGACCCAAGTCCCCACTGGGATATGAAGCAGTGGCTTGGGAGGTAAATGACCTACATGGCCCAAATCACACAGCTAGTGTCGCAGTGGCATCTGGGAAAATCCTTATATTGGTCTGCTGACCTGTTTCCCGAGCATTCCCAAATAATGCCTTTTCCTTTGTGACATAAAAGCAAAGTGCTGTTGGCTCGCTAACAAGAGACGCTGTAAGCCTTCATGTTTCCCCTCTGCAGAGAGCTTGTCTATGAAAACATTTGTCTAGAGTCCGTTGACTGGTCTGCATCTGCAGCAAGCTAAGGCCCTTGAATATCTGAGGAGGGAGGTCTCTGGCGGGAACGGGCTGCATAATAGTCTTAGCTGGTCTGTACGACTGGAATCAAGCCGCCTGGCTCCTGGAGAGAAGCGGGGCAGGCGTCGGGCTCAGGCAGAGTGCTGGCTGGCATCCTGCCCTCTGGGCCCAACTTCTTGGGAGGGGCCTCTGGGGACGGGGCAGGGGAAGCTAGAGGAGCCCCAGTCTCTTGTTGGTCTGTTGCTTCTCTTTTTGTACTCTCTTGAGGGCTGAGATGGCTCTTCTGTGAGAGTAAAATCGATGAGGAATTGTACAGAGTTTGTCTTTTGCAGTGGTGTTTTCTTTTGAATCAGCTAGTATAGATGGATCTATTGCAGGGCTCGTGGGCCCTCTCCTAGATCTTGGGTCAAGCCTGGCCCAGGACCAGCCGCAGGCTCCCCACTTTGGTCCAGGGCTCCTTCCTCTAGGCCTTCTCCAAGTGAAACCCACTCCAGCTTCAGCCCCAGGACACCCCTTCCACAGAAGTCTTTCCCTCAGTGAGATTTGACCAGTGTCGCTTGGGTTTCAGTGGCTGAGCTAATAAAAACAGGGTATTTAAAGTAGAAAGTAGGGAGCTGTGTAGGATAGTAGGGGAAGCATGGGCTTTTGTTACCAGAAGTCACTTGATATTGTGACCTCATCATTCACTGAACCTCATTTGTAAAATGGGGATAACTGCTGAGAAGCATGCTACTGGAGGGCGCTGACCCAAGGCAGACGTTCTCAAGAAAGCCGAGCAGGCTGATGAGGACCCTGGCTGTAAGAAAAGGCCTTTCCTTTACTAGTAGTTGACTGAGGGGACACCCATGAATGAGACTGACAGTTTCCTCCAAACACAACTTGGAGTTGTCTCCATCCACAGGAGCAATTATGGCCCCCAAGTCCTACCCCGTAAATGAAAGGCTGCAATATTTTCACTTGGAATATTTAAAGTTGGCCTAAAAACATACCCAACTTTGATACTGAGCAAGGTAACCTCTCAGCAACCCTACTTTAAAATACATTGGGTGTAGGGGCACTTAGCTGGCTCAGCTGATGGAATATGCGACTCTTGGATCTCGGGGTTGTGAGTTTGAGTCCCACATTTGTTGTAGAGATTGCTTAAAAATGAAATCTTTACAATAAACTATATTGGCTATAAAGTATACTACTTGAATGAGGTGACATAGTCCATCAGAGTTTTAGCTATGATCTAATGGATTAGATTAAGAACCAACAAAAATAAGGCTAAGCAAAATAAAAACATAGCTTCAGTCCCACCGCTCTGTGCCTTCCTGTTGATTCTCCCTAGGCAAGCCTCTATCACTGCACCACAGGTTAAGGCGGTAGAGCAGCAGGGTTTTCCACAGTTTGGGCTCCAGGGACCCAGGAAAGCAAAGCCACAGTTTAGTAACAAAACTAACTGCATTAGTTGAATCATAGACTACAAAGAGTTCACCAGCATTGCCTTGTCTTCACACACAGAAAACAGCTCCAGAAAGGTAGTGAGTACTAGTTAACAGTGCTGTAGAAAATCATAGAAGTGCCATAGTATTATATAGTTAATATCTATACTATATATTGTATAGTATATATACTATCTATATAGTATATATATATAACATCTATACTATATATTGTATAGTATATACACTATATATATAATATCTATACTATATATTATATAGTATACATACTATACAATACCCTATACTGTACTATACAGTACTAGGTATTTCTTTTGAGTATTTGATATACTACCTAAATAATACTAATAAAGTTATATCACGTGGTTTGGAGTTTGGAAATCTGGGTTAAAGTCCAGGACTTGGCCCACACAAGTCACCAGCTTTTCAGAGTCTCAGTTTTCACATCTGTAAGGCTGAGCTCCTGCCACCTACAGTGCTGCCAGCAGCACTCACTTGGGAGTGCTTTGTTCACTAAAATGTGCCAGCCAAGTGCTAGTTATTTCTATTAGTTTGTATTCCCCAAGAAAATAACCTCTCCCATTATTATTAAATCCCAATTTCTCTTCCAGAAACCTGTCATTTTTAAGCGTAGGGTCTTCAAAAGAAGCTGGGATTTGGATATGCTACCGCAAGGTGGCGCTAGATGCTAAATAATCCCATTGGCCTTTACTCCCATCTTAGTGGCAGTTCTAGCAAGTCCATTTTTTTTTAATGTTTTATTTATTTCTGAGAGAGAGAGAGTGTGTGTGTGAGCAGGGGAGGGTCAGAGAGAGAGGGAGACACAGAATCTGAAGCAGACTCCAGGCTCTGAGCTAGCTGCCAGCACAGAGTCCGACGCAGGGCTCAAACCCACGAACTATGAGATCATGACCCGAGCCGAAGTCGGATGCTTAACCGACTAAGCCACCCAGGCACCCCAAGACATTTCTGTTTTAATTTCTAATATGGTAAACATCAATAGCTAGAACTCGCATAAATGAAAGTTCTTTGGAGTCACAATTTTAACAGTCTTTTTTTTTTTTTTTTTGGAGGTCAGCAGTCTGATATCAGCTTTACTGGGCCAAAATCAAAGTGTTAAGTACTGAAAGTACTTATATTTGGGAAAAAATACAAAATCATGTTAGAAAGCATGCCAAAAAACCAGAAGTATTTAAACAATTCAATGGTGGATGAAACGCTTAAATTTGGTTCTAACAAGGATGTCAAGGTAGGACAGTTTGGTAGCTGATTACAGAATAAACTCTACACGTAGGGGAAAACTGTTCAAAGCGGTAGGAAGGCAGTGAGCAGGCCTAGAAGGGGTTGCTATAACAGGCCAAGTGGTTAGTAAATGGACTTGGTTTTTTTAAATTATTTATTTTTTAATTTACATCCAAGTTAGTTGGCATAGAGTGCAACAATGATTTCAGGAGTAGATTCCTCAATGCCCCTTCCCCATTTAGCCCATCCCCCTTCCCACAACCCCTCCAGTGACCCTGTTTGTTCTCTATATTTAAGGGTCTCTCATGTTTTGTTCCCTTCCCTATTGCTTCACTTCCCTTATGTTCATCATCTGTTTTGTATCTTAAAGTCCTCATACGAGTGAAGTCATATGATAGTTGTATTTTCTCTGACTAATTTCACTTAGCATAATACCCTCTAGTTCCATCCACGTAGCTGCAAATGGCAAGATTTCATTCTTTTTGATTGCCGAGTAATACGCCATTGTATATATACACCACATCTTCTTTATCCATTCATCCATTGATGGACATTTGGGCACCCTGCATACCCTGGCTATTGTCAATAGTGCTGCTATAAACATTGGGCTGCACGTGCCCCTTCAAAACAGCACACCTGTATCCCTTGGTTAAATACCAGTAGTGCAATTGCTGAGTCGTAGGGTAGTTCTATTTTCATTTTTTTGAGGAATCTTCCTACTGGTTTCTAGAGTGGCTGCACCAGTTTGCATTCTCATTATGGATTTTTTCAATGTTTATTTATTTATTTTGAAAGGTGAGGGGTGGGGAGAGAACATGAGGGAGGGAGGGGGAGAAAGAGAGAGAGAGAGTGAGAGAGACAATCCCAAACAGTCTCCACACTGTCAGCACAGAGCCCGATGCGGGACTCAAACTCATGAATTGTGAGATCGTGACCTGAGCTGACATCAATAGTTGGACACTTACCTGACTGAGCCACCCAGGCGCCCCATCTCACTGCGGTTTTGATTCACATTTGTCTGATGATTAGTGCTGTTGAGAATCTTTTCATATGCTTCTTGGCCATTTGTGTATCATCTTCGGGAAAATGTCTATTCCAGTTCCTTCCATTTTTGTTGTTTGCCATTGTCATTGAGTTATAGGAGTTCTTTATATATTGTAGCATCCCCTGTTTGCTGGAGTCCTTTCTTGATTTTACAGGGGCCTGAGTGTTGTAGCTTTTAGCTGGTCTGTACAGTTCTCCTAGAGGTATTTTGGCCCATACATGTAGTTAACTCTGTGTCTCCCTGGGTGAAAGAAAGCCTGTGCCTTCCTAGTCTGCCCGCCTGCTGATGTGACTGTCATAGGAAAATGTTTTTAGCATTTTAATACAATGTTTATGTTTCAATGTTAAGCTTAAAAAAGATCCAAATATAAAATTATACAGTCTGTTCTAAAGTATATAAAAATATTCTTAGAAAAAATGCTGGTAAGAAATGTAGTACAATAAACTGTTAATTCTTTTCTGTACTGTCTAAATATTTTACAACAAATATTTATAATCAGGAGGGAGAAAGGCAATTTAAAAAAACAACCGGAAGCTCAGAGGTCGACCAGGGATCAGATTAGGAAAGGGGTCTTTTGTATTCAGGGACCCAAAGAGCAGAGAAATTCTGAAGGCGTGCAGGATCGAGTTAGAGAAAAGAGAACAGAACAGTGCAAAGAGTAAGAAATAATGAGTAGAAGTCAGGCAGCACCTTTGGGAAGGTTGGGTGGGGAGAAAAGAAATAACCTTCCACGTCAACCAAGATGTCTACGAAGCTGACCCTGGAACATCCCCAGGAGATGCATACTCATACTTCCTCCCTCTGTGACGTGGCCTGTACGCTTTAAACATAAGGGTCAGCACGAGGCATGGGAACCGCAGGGGAAGAGAAAGGGGAAACGCTAGGAATTTCAGTCCTTCATGTAATAGCAGTCCACGGTTCCCCAACTTGCGGGAATTCCCAAAAGCAGGGTGAACAACTATCTCAGTTGACCAGGACAGCCCTGCATCACAGGAGGCCCCTTCGTGCCAGGTCAACCTGGGCATTAATTCCTCGACAAGCCATGCTCTACCACGTACACACACACACACACACACACACACACACACACACACAGTTACCTAGTTTGGCTTGCCCTTGTGAGGCAACTGAGAATGGATTCATCTTTCTTCNTTTATTTATTTCTGAGAGAGAGAGAGAGTGTGTGTGAGCAGGGGAGGGTCAGAGAGAGAGGGAGACACAGAATCTGAAGCAGACTCCAGGCTCTGAGCTAGCTGCCAGCACAGAGTCCGACGCAGGGCTCAAACCCACGAACTATGAGATCATGACCCGAGCCGAAGTCGGATGCTTAACCGACTAAGCCACCCAGGCACCCCAAGACATTTCTGTTTTAATTTCTAATATGGTAAACATCAATAGCTAGAACTCGCATAAATGAAAGTTCTTTGGAGTCACAATTTTAACAGTCTTTTTTTTTTTTTTTTTGGAGGTCAGCAGTCTGATATCAGCTTTACTGGGCCAAAATCAAAGTGTTAAGTACTGAAAGTACTTATATTTGGGAAAAAATACAAAATCATGTTAGAAAGCATGCCAAAAAACCAGAAGTATTTAAACAATTCAATGGTGGATGAAACGCTTAAATTTGGTTCTAACAAGGATGTCAAGGTAGGACAGTTTGGTAGCTGATTACAGAATAAACTCTACACGTAGGGGAAAACTGTTCAAAGCGGTAGGAAGGCAGTGAGCAGGCCTAGAAGGGGTTGCTATAACAGGCCAAGTGGTTAGTAAATGGACTTGGTTTTTTTAAATTATTTATTTTTTAATTTACATCCAAGTTAGTTGGCATAGAGTGCAACAATGATTTCAGGAGTAGATTCCTCAATGCCCCTTCCCCATTTAGCCCATCCCCCTTCCCACAACCCCTCCAGTGACCCTGTTTGTTCTCTATATTTAAGGGTCTCTCATGTTTTGTTCCCTTCCCTATTGCTTCACTTCCCTTATGTTCATCATCTGTTTTGTATCTTAAAGTCCTCATACGAGTGAAGTCATATGATAGTTGTATTTTCTCTGACTAATTTCACTTAGCATAATACCCTCTAGTTCCATCCACGTAGCTGCAAATGGCAAGATTTCATTCTTTTTGATTGCCGAGTAATACGCCATTGTATATATACACCACATCTTCTTTATCCATTCATCCATTGATGGACATTTGGGCACCCTGCATACCCTGGCTATTGTCAATAGTGCTGCTATAAACATTGGGCTGCACGTGCCCCTTCAAAACAGCACACCTGTATCCCTTGGTTAAATACCAGTAGTGCAATTGCTGAGTCGTAGGGTAGTTCTATTTTCATTTTTTTGAGGAATCTTCCTACTGGTTTCTAGAGTGGCTGCACCAGTTTGCATTCTCATTATGGATTTTTTCAATGTTTATTTATTTATTTTGAAAGGTGAGGGGTGGGGAGAGAACATGAGGGAGGGAGGGGGAGAAAGAGAGAGAGAGAGTGAGAGAGACAATCCCAAACAGTCTCCACACTGTCAGCACAGAGCCCGATGCGGGACTCAAACTCATGAATTGTGAGATCGTGACCTGAGCTGACATCAATAGTTGGACACTTACCTGACTGAGCCACCCAGGCGCCCCATCTCACTGCGGTTTTGATTCACATTTGTCTGATGATTAGTGCTGTTGAGAATCTTTTCATATGCTTCTTGGCCATTTGTGTATCATCTTCGGGAAAATGTCTATTCCAGTTCCTTCCATTTTTGTTGTTTGCCATTGTCATTGAGTTATAGGAGTTCTTTATATATTGTAGCATCCCCTGTTTGCTGGAGTCCTTTCTTGATTTTACAGGGGCCTGAGTGTTGTAGCTTTTAGCTGGTCTGTACAGTTCTCCTAGAGGTATTTTGGCCCATACATGTAGTTAACTCTGTGTCTCCCTGGGTGAAAGAAAGCCTGTGCCTTCCTAGTCTGCCCGCCTGCTGATGTGACTGTCATAGGAAAATGTTTTTAGCATTTTAATACAATGTTTATGTTTCAATGTTAAGCTTAAAAAAGATCCAAATATAAAATTATACAGTCTGTTCTAAAGTATATAAAAATATTCTTAGAAAAAATGCTGGTAAGAAATGTAGTACAATAAACTGTTAATTCTTTTCTGTACTGTCTAAATATTTTACAACAAATATTTATAATCAGGAGGGAGAAAGGCAATTTAAAAAAACAACCGGAAGCTCAGAGGTCGACCAGGGATCAGATTAGGAAAGGGGTCTTTTGTATTCAGGGACCCAAAGAGCAGAGAAATTCTGAAGGCGTGCAGGATCGAGTTAGAGAAAAGAGAACAGAACAGTGCAAAGAGTAAGAAATAATGAGTAGAAGTCAGGCAGCACCTTTGGGAAGGTTGGGTGGGGAGAAAAGAAATAACCTTCCACGTCAACCAAGATGTCTACGAAGCTGACCCTGGAACATCCCCAGGAGATGCATACTCATACTTCCTCCCTCTGTGACGTGGCCTGTACGCTTTAAACATAAGGGTCAGCACGAGGCATGGGAACCGCAGGGGAAGAGAAAGGGGAAACGCTAGGAATTTCAGTCCTTCATGTAATAGCAGTCCACGGTTCCCCAACTTGCGGGAATTCCCAAAAGCAGGGTGAACAACTATCTCAGTTGACCAGGACAGCCCTGCATCACAGGAGGCCCCTTCGTGCCAGGTCAACCTGGGCATTAATTCCTCGACAAGCCATGCTCTACCACGTACACACACACACACACACACACACACACACACACACACAGTTACCTAGTTTGGCTTGCCCTTGTGAGGCAACTGAGAATGGATTCATCTTTCTTCAAGTTTTTTTAAGTTTATTTATTTATTTTGAGAGCGAGAGGGAGAGAGAGAATGCTAGTGGGGTAGGGGAAAGCGGGGAGAGAGAGAGAGAATCCCAAGCAGGATCTGCACTGTCAGTGTCAAGCCCAATGCAGGGCTTGAACTCACAAACCATGAGATCATGACCTGAGCTGAAATCAGGAGTCAGACACTTGGCCAACTGAGCCACCCAGGCACCCCTCTTTTTTAAAGTTTTTAGTTTTAATTCCAGTGTAGTTAACATACAGTGTTATAGTAGTTTCAGGTGTACAATATAGTGATTCATAAATTCTATATGTTACTCGGGGCTCATCATGGTGAGTGTACTCTTCATTCCCTTGACCTATTTTACCCATCTCCCATCCACTTCCTCTCTGCACCATCAGTTTGTTCCCTATAGTTAGTCTGTTTCTTGGTTTCTCTCTCTCTCTTTTTTCCCTTTGTTCATTTGTTTTATTTCTTAAATTTCACATATGAGTGAAATCATATGGTACCTGAATTCCTCAGACTTACTTCACTTAGCATTATACTCTCTAGCTCCATCCATGTCATTACAAATGGCAAGATGTCATTCTTTATATGGCTGAATAATATTCCATTATCTATCTATCTATCTATATCTGTCTATTTGTCTGTTTATATCACATCTTCTTTATCCATTCATCTGTCGATGGACCCTTGGGCTGCTTCCATAATTTGACTATTGTAAATAATGCTGCAATAAACACAGGGGCACATGTATCGCTTCGAATTAGTGTTTTTGTATTTTTTGAGTAAATACCCAGTAGTGTGATTACTAGATCATAGAATAATTCTATTTTTAACGTTGTGGGTAACCTCCGTACCCTTTTCCACAGCGGCTGCACCAGTTTCCACTCCTGCCAACAGTGCACAAGGATTCCTTTTTCTCTGCATCCTCACCAACACTTGTTTCTTGTGTTTTTTTGGTATTGAGTTGGCTCCACGCCCAGTGTGGGGCTTGAACTCACAGCCATGAGATCGAGTTGGATGCTCTACTGACTGAGCCACCCAGGTCCTCCTCTTTCTTGTATTTTTCATTTTAGCCACTCCGACTGCTGTGAGGTGATATCTCATTGTAGTTTTGATTTCCATTTCCCTGATAACAAGTGACGTTGAGCATCTTTTCATGTGTCTCTTGGGCATCGGGATATCTTCTTTGGAGAAATGTCTGTTCATGATTTCTGCCCATTTTTTTTTTTTTACTGCGTTATTTGGTTTTTTTGGTGGTGAGTTGGATAAGTTCTTTATATATTTTGGGGTTTATCTTTTATTAGACATTTCTCCAGTGGACCGTTTGGTAGTGCCCCTTTAATGAATGAGAACTTTTATGAAAAATAGAAAACAATACTGCTCTGGGCAAGTACAGCTCGATCATAGCTTGGAGGAGCACCTTGGTGTCACAAAGCTTGAGAGGGTGGGGTCTGAAAACCAGCCATGGCTCTGCTGGTCACACCGTGTCCTCTGACTGTAGGGACTGTGTCTGCAGGAGGGCACCTTCCACGCCAACGTGCTCCACAAGCTATGATCGAGCTGCACTTTCCCAGGGCAGGACTGTTTCCTGTTTTGCACACAAGTACTCATCAGTACGTTTGTGCAGTG
The DNA here is from genome assembly GCF_003009895.1 of Hyaena hyaena. NCBI lineage: Eukaryota > Metazoa > Chordata > Mammalia > Carnivora > Hyaenidae > Hyaena > Hyaena hyaena. The sequence continues at coordinate 2,091,327 of NW_024080841.1, read as the reverse complement.
CACAAACTGCACAATCACTGGCAACAGGCCTGCCACTCAGACTCCAAAGGGGTTTGTTTCCTGTCCCAGATGTCTCTAACATCAACAATGCCAGAAAAAAGAAAACACTTTCTTATTCAGAGAACTATATATTTTTTGCCTAAAGATTGTCTGCCATGTAGGTAACATCCAAAATAAACACTGGATTTTTTTTTTTTTTTTTTTAATTTTCACGTATAGAATAAGGACCTGCTGGGAACAGATGAAAAAAAGAAAAAAGACAACGGGGGTGAAGTGGATATTGTAGCCAAGGATGAGACTGGAGGTGCAATTCAGCCCTTTGATTCTGCTTCTCCAGTTCCGGGGAGGAAGGAAGAACCCAGCACTAGGCACACGCACGGAGACCGTCTGTTTCTTTTCAGCAGACCTTTTACTCGTGGTCAGTGCTGCAAGGGCCACTTTTCAGACCTTCACTGCATCCTCAGAGTTGCCTCTGCCCTCTTCTCTCTCACTCCTCCTTCCGAGTCTCTGATAAAACATATGTTAGACCTTTATTTTTAAATGTTTTTTTTTGTTTGAGAGAGAGAGAGAGACACAGAGAGAGAGAGAGAGAGAGAGAGAGAGAGAGAATCCCAAGCAGGCTCATACTCAGCATGGAGCCTAATGAGGGGCTTGATCCCATGACTGTGAGATCACGACCTGGTGGGCCAAAATCAAGAGTCAGATGCTTAATCAACCGAGCCACCCAGGTGCCTCAAAACATATGTTAGACTTTAAAAATATATTTTCTATGTCTGTCTTCCCTTCTGCATCTTCCATCTTTTAAAAAATTTTTACAAGTTATTATTTTAAATAATCTCTACACCCACTGAGGGGCTTGAACTCATGACCCTGAGATCAAGTGTTGCATGCTCCTCCAACTGAGCCAGCCGGGTGCCTCTCCATTTTCCATCCTTTTTATCTGTTGGAAAGATGCTCTGAATAATTTCTTCAGAGCTGTCTTCCAATTTTCTAATTCTGTCTTCGGTTGTATTTCTTTGGTGTTAAACTTATCCACTGAGATTTGTAAATATGTTTCTATGTCTTTTGGTTATTGCATTTTTTTCCCCTTAGAAGTTCTACTTAGTTCTGGGAAGACTGTATCACTTGCTATAGTTTCCGGTTCCCAGAGAGCAACAATCGTGCCTTGCTGATCTGCCTTGTTGAATTATTTGAGGCCTCTATATTGAAAGTATCCTACTTCAAGAAGTACTTACGTATGCTTTTGTGAGGTGTATAGGGCACCAAGAGTCTCCAAAAACCTTGAACCAAGTTCAAGGATGGTCCCTGACCCAGGTAATTGGCAGTGGCTACCACATAAAGAAACTGGGGAAAACAAGACACAGACATACACTGAATATGGAAGACAGGAGCACAGGGGCCACCTGAGGCTGTCACTGGGGTCCCTGGTGCTAGGATGAACTTACTATCTTCTAGGCAGAAGCAGCAGTGGTGTCAGCAAGAGCGGGGAGAATAGTGAACTCCCAGGAAAATACAGACATGGTGGGAGCCTCCCAGAGAGCAGTCAAGACCATCCCAAACAGGAGGCAGAACAGCGTCACCTGAGGTAAATTGTTGCCCCCGCGCCCCCAGCCCAAGTTCTCACCTCATGAGTTAGAATTATTAACGAGCCCTCCAAGGGCTCACTGAGTACAAAGGTCAGCATCATAATGTGACGTAAAAGTCTCAGGTAGACTGGTAAATACGTCAGTCCATGGGAGGAAGGTTGTTCACAAGTCAGGGGCTTAGATTTGAGACTTTTTTTTGTTGTTGTTCTAAATGCTGTGTCATCTTAAAAGGACTGTGTTCTCTTTCTGGGCCTTGGTTTTTCTGTCTGTGAAATGATAGTGTTGCATTTGATCAGTGTTTCCCAAATTTTAATCCTCACACAAACCCCCTAGGGATCTTGTTAAATTGTGGATTTTGATTTAGTGAGTCTAGGATGGGCTCTGAAAGCCTGTTTCTGCCTAACAAGCTCTCAGGTGATTCTCCTATTCCTGATCCAGCAGCCCAGATCCTAAATAGAAATGTTGTACATGGACTCTGAGCTCCCTCCTGGATGGCTCTAGTCAAATAGGGACCCTTTGGGGCTTTTCTCTTCTCGAGTGGATAATCCATCTCCTATTTCAGGACTGGGCTCTAGTGTCTCCTCCTCCAGGAAGACTTCCCTGGGATCTTTGCCTACACTGGCTCCCACCAACAGCCTGGGTGGGGAGCTCTCTTCTGGACGCCTGTGCCCTAAGCACTGTGAGTATGCCACTGTCTCTCTGTAGTCATCTGCCTGATGTCAACATCCATGTCTCCAGTACTAGTCAAGTGCCTGCCTGTATAAATGAACAGAAAGACAAAATAAGTTTATTTAACCGGGGGTAAAGGGATGGGGGTGATTCGGCGGATTCCTGACCAGGACTTAAAAGCCAGGTCTCTGTTTATTCTCAGAGTCGCAAATATCCACTTGGCTCCTGTTATGGACTGAATTGTGCCCCCCACCCTCCCCCCACCCAGTTCTTGCCTTGAAGCCCTAAATCCCCAATGTGACTGTATTTGAAGATAGAACTTTTAAAGAGGTAATTCAAGTTAAATGAGGCCAGAAGAGTAGGCCCTGATCCAGTAGGTCTGGTGTCTTTCTAAGAAGAGGAAGAAACACCAGGAATGTGCACACAGAGATAAGGAAGGCCGTGTGGGGGCGCAGCTAGAAAGGGCTGTCTGAAAGCCAGGGAGATGGGTCTCAGTCCTACTGAGTCCCAACTGAGTCTTGAGCTCAGAGTTCCAGCATCCAGAACCGTGAGAAAATAAATTGCTGCTCAAGCTGTCCAGCCCGTGGTATTTTGCTATAGCAGCTGAGCCGACTACCCCAGCTCCTAACCCAGAAGAACGGGGCCTCTCGTTTCTAGGCTATTTCCATCTCACAGAAGAGACTCAGCACATAGAGCTCTCCCTCAGGGAGGACCTAGCAACCTCCAGCTGCCCCCCTGAGGCCAGCGGAGGAGACTGTCCTCTGGGCCAGGTAGCTTTCATGGAAAGACCAGAGAAGAAAGGCCATGTCGGATGGAATTTGTGCCACTTCGGGGCTGCTGAGCGTTATTTGGTGGGACGTGTGTGAATTTCAAGATTTGACGTTCAGAGCCCACTTCCTTGCCTCAACCACTTCCTCTTGGGAACTACACCCAGCCATTGCCTGAAAACTGCATTTTCCACCCTTCCTTGCCAGCCGGGTTCCATGCCAGTTAGGTTCTGCTGCTGCAAGGCCCTTGTGTGAGTTGGTTGGAAAGCCGGAGGGAGGGAGAAACGCCTCCCCCCCACCCCACCCCCGGCCGCTGTGTGTGACATCAACTGTGGAGGGGTTGTGGGCTGTGCACTGCCGGGGCCCTGGGCTGGTAGCACCAGCGGGAACTGAAGTCCCCAGCAGCTCTGATGGCACCTTCATGTCATGAATGGGCCTCAGCTTTCTGCTCAAGGGCAGAGCCCATGGAGCTCCAAATGCCTTGGTGGTGAATGAGTGAGTGCGCATGGGGTCTGGGGAAAAAATCCTCCCTTTTGCCTCCGGGTTGTGCATATATCAGAATTTCCTTCCCTGTTAAGGGTGAATAATATTCCTTTGCATTTTGCTTACCCGTTCGTGTGTCGATGGACACTTGAGTTGCTTCCACATTTTGGCTATTGTGAATAATACAGCTATGCATGTGGGTGTGCAAGTATCTCTTGGAGACTCAGCTTTCATGTATTTTGGATATATGCCCAGAAGTAGAACTGCTGAATAATGTGATAATTTTATTTTCAATTCTTCGAGGAACCACCTCGAAGTTTCTGAGGTTACCTCTTCAGTAACTATTTTAATGGAATCTTCTGGAGTCAGCAACAACTTAAAAGCCAGAGAAATGGTGGAGTCATTGGGGGTCTTTGGCAGGATCTCAAATTGGAAGTCCAAGGATTAGTCAGCCACAGATGTTTGGGTGATTACCTTAATATTTTTCAAACTTTTGAATTTGAGTTGTAATTACAGATACAGGAGAGTTTAAAATGGTAAGGGACTATTAAATATCACACGTCACTTGGCAGTAAATCTGAAAATCTAGAAAAAATAGATTTTTTGAAAAATGCAGAATAACCAAAATTGACACAGAAAGAAGTAGAATATGTAAGTAAATCAATGACTATGGAAGAAATTAGAAAGGTCATGAGAAGTGATGTTGAAAAAGCCATTGGGGGAGCCCCTGGGTGGCTCAGTCTATTGAGCATCTGACTCTTGATTTCGGTTCAGTATGTGATCCCAGGGTCATGAGATCAAGCCCCGAATCAGGCTCTTTGTTGAGCATGGAGCCAGCTCAGGATTCTCTCTCTTTCTCTCCCTCTGGCCCTCTCCCCTGCTTGTGCATGGGTGCACACTCTCGCTTGCTCTCTCTCTAAAATAAAATAAATTTTAAAAAGATGAAAAGGCATTGGGGTGAAATGGCTTCATAGCTGAATCTTATCTAACCTTTGAAATACAGATAATTACAATGTTATTCAAAGGCTTGTCCTCTGGAAGTGTAGTACAGGCACCAATGGCATCAGCATCCCTGGCCGCTGGTTGGAAATGCAGAATCGCAACTCCCCACTCAGACCCACTAGATGAGGCTCTGCACTGTTTAAGAAGCCCTAGGCTGGGGGAGTGGTTCTCAGTCTCAGCTGAACATGGAACTTATCTGAGGAGATTTTTTTTTAAATACTGGTATTTGAGGAGCGCCTGGGTGGCTCAGTCAGTTAAGGGTCAGACTTCAGCTCAGGTCATGATCTCATGATCTCATGCTCCATAGGTTCGAGCCCCACGTCAGGCTCTATGCTGAAAGCTCAGAGCCTGGAGCCTGTTTCAGATTCTGTATCTCCTTCTCTCTCTGAAACTTCCCTGCTCACACTGTCTCCCTCTCTCTCTCTCTTTCTCTCTCTCTCTCAGAAATAAATGAAACATTAAAATTTTTAAAAAATAAAATTTTAAAAAATAAAAACAAGTTAAAAAAAGAATACTGGTATTTGAGCCCTAGCCCCAGAGACTCTGATTTAATTAATCAGGTACATGGCTTGGGCATTTGCATTTCAAAATATTCCTCAGATGGTTGAGAATCAGAGATTCAACCTGAGCCATAGAGAAACATGGAAAGCTGACAAAGGACATTTCCCCTCCAATAAAAAAGAACTACAGACCAATCTCATTTATGATTAAAGATAAAATCCAGTAATGATAAAAAATAATAATAATACAGTAAGGGGGGCCTGGGTGCCTCAGTGGGTCAAGCATCCGACTCTTGGCTGCAGCTCAGGTCATGATCTCACAGTTTGTGGGTTCAAGTCCCAAGTTGTGCTCTGTGCTGATGATGCAAGGCCTGCTTAGGACTTCCTCTCTGGCGCCCCCCTGCTTGCACAACTGTGTATGCACGTGTTCTCTCTCTCAAAATAAACAAACTTAAAAAAATAAGAATACATGAAACCAAGCACAATTTATTTCAGGAATACAAGCCGTAAGGCAGTAGTTTTAACAACCTGCTCTCTGGGAAAGATTTAAAAAAACAAAAACAAAAAACCCAAAGCCCTGATTTGTAGCATTTGTCAATTCCCATGGTGTAAATACTTCCACCATGACTAATTTTTTTTTAATTTTTTTAATGTTTTATTTATTTCTAGGAGAGAGAGAGAGAGAGAGACAGCGTGAGCAGGGGAGGGTCAGAGAGAGAGGGAGTCACAGACTGAAACAGGCTCCAGGCTCTGAGCTGGCTGTCAGCACAGAGCCCGATGCGGGGCTCGAACCCACGAACCGCGAGATCATGTCCTAAGCGAAAGTCGGACGCTTAACCAACTAAGCCACCCAGGCGCCCCCCACCATGACTAATTTTAAGCGTAGTTAATTTTAAGCTCATTTCGCATCTAGCAAAGAATGGTGCTCATTTTAAGCTACCAACATGACTTCGACTAGCTTGAAACTCCTGAAAATTAAACATTTGGCTCTCACAAGCTGCCTCATGCCACTAGAGCTTGATCCAGAATTAGGAAAGCCACCGATGAATCCATTCCATCAACACGTTAAAGAGAGAAACCACACTGTCCTGCCACAAATACATCCGGGGTGGGACACCTTGGGTGGGCTTGATCTCACTCAGCAGGAGCGTCATCTCCATGCCTTGTCTCTCACCCAGCTGGCTTTCCACATTTCCCTGACCCACCGGTCCCTGCAGGCATGTGACTTCGTGACACGTGCTTTGCTGCCAGGCCGAGCCCAGCCCAGACTTGCTGGGGCCACTTTGCCCCGTGGTCCGGGCAAGGCCTGGGCGTAATCATGTCCTTTGGAGGTGAATGACGAAGGTGTTGCCGTCACCTCTTGGTGTTTCAACAGGCAGAGCTGCCAGGGGGGAGTGCACTGCTTCCTTAATCTGTGGATATCCTGCTTCAGACAAGGGTGCCCTTTCTCAACCCCGAAGGGAACGGAAGAGGGAAGGCAGGGGCCCACCTCCTGTGCCTGGGAAACGGGATGGGCTTCCTGCCTCTGCACCCTTCTTGGCTCACATTCCCATCCCTGGCTGCTCACCTGCTCTGCCCTGCATTTCCTTTCTTCCTTGATTTATCGTCCCAGTCCCTCCTCCTCGAAGCACGCATCTCTCATATTTTTCTAGCAAATCCCCGTTTTGTTTAGATACCCAGGGTCCATTTTCATTGCTACTGAACTTTTTCTAAGCAACACCATTACTCTTACCCAAGAGGGCTAACTAGTCCAGGCATCCAAATTGGTGTTCACGTCAGCAGTGATGACAGTTACCAAGCAAACCCATGTTTGCTGGTAACAGGATTCTGGGGCTATGGGGTCATTGGCAGCTTCCAGATTTACTAGCCCTTCAGGGTTACTTCACTTTCAGGGATCCCTAAAGAGCTTCTTGGAACAATTGTGTTGTGCAGGGCCATTGCCCCTCAGAGGTTAGGTTCCTAGGAGAAGCCTGGGGCAGACTCTAAGCTCCTTGCTCCAGACACTTCTCTCTCCTCCCTGCAGGGACGGTTGCACCCCCACTTTCTAGCAAGTGATGGTGAGAGTTTGGCAGAGACTCTGCTACATGAGCTTGTTTATTCTCCATGGAACAGATTTTTTTTTTTATTTATTCACCTAAAAAATCATTTTTGAGCACCTATCATGGTCACTTTGTGCTGGGGACAGATGGATATAAACCCCTAAGCCTTATATGCTATCAGGGGAAGGAAAAAATGAACAAAAGCAGCCCTAAAAGATAAACTAATAAGATGATTTTAGGTAGTCATAAGTGACACGGAGAAAATAAGCATGTAGAGAAGCAGGGAGGAGAGGGGAGAGCTATTTAGCTCAGAAAGTCAGAGAAGGGCACTGTGGGGAATGGAAAAATCTGCAAGCTGAGAGAAGAGGGAGAGTCTGCCTGTGGGGAAGAGCAGAAGGAGCTTTCCAGACGGAGGGAAAGACCAATGGAAAGGCCAGGAGTTGGGCATGGACTTGGCACACCGGAGGGGTCACGGGAGCCCCGTGTGGCCACACACAGTGAGGGGAGGCGTTGGAGGGGACACCAGGGGCTGGCACTAAGCACTCAGGCGTTTGGATTTTAGTTCAAATGGAAATAGGGATGGGAAGTGTTAAGCAGGGAGGTTCCTAAGATCTGATTTGTGATTTGGAAAGGTCACTGTGATTTGTGATTTGGAAAGGACCGTGATGGGGCGATGCTGGAAACAGGAGACAGGCAGGGGGGTTGCTGCTGAGGCCAGAGACAGCCAACGGCAGGAAACCATCTGGTGATGCAAAACCGAGCTTAGTCATCTAAAGCCATTCCTCCAAGACATCTCCAACAGTCACAGCCTAGCCCTGCAACCCAGAAACACAGCAATTATGTGCCAGAAAAAAACACATGTGTTTATGCTCAAACAATAGTAATTATGGGGCCCCTCCTTCTCATGCCTTCCCTGCTAGCTCCTGACTGCCCTGACCATTAACTCCTGCCAGCCAGCCACCTCCTTAGCCCACCTGCTCTTAAGGCTCTGCCGCCCTCTGCGCCGCCCCTCCCCCCACGTGGCGTGCTTTCATCACCAACTTGTTATTAGCGTCTCAGGGATCAGATAGATTTTTGGAAATAAGATTCACATAGTACAAATTATCTGATTACTTTGACATGATTTAGTTATTCATCTCAAATCCTTCATCATTCTAGAGGGATGTATTCATCCCATTGTTCATTTATTCACTCATTCAGTCAACAGACATTTGTCGAATCCCCATGCTGGGTGGGAGCTGGAGATATCAAGAAAAAGGCATAGATAGATCTCTCCCCACTTCCCAGCGGGGAGTTGTCATCTGCAGCACGTCCTCCATGACTAATTAAAAAAACTATTTTTGTTGTTTATTCATTTTTGAGAGAGAGAGAAAGACAGAGCATGAACAGGAGAGGGGCAGAGAGAGAAGGAGATACCGAATCTGAAGCAGGCTCCAGGCTCTGAGCTGTCAGTACAAAGCCTGACATGGGGCTCGAACCCACAAACCGTGAGATCATGACCTGAGCCAAAGTCGGACGCTCCACCCACTGAGCCAGCCAGGCACCCCTCTCCATGACTAATTGTAAGCTAAGTTTGCTTCCAGCAAAGAATGGTGCTGATTTTAAGCTCTCAGATTTTATTGTGACTGGCTTTTCTTGAGGGGCCAACACCAGCCAGGTTTTCAGACCACAGAACCAGATACTGCCTCTTTCTAGTCAAAGGAAGGAAATGAAAATTCACATTTATTGAATATTTACTCTGTGTCAGGTTATACTGTTTGCACGCTATTCTATAGCCAGTGAGTAGCAGGATTCAGACTGAAACTGACTCTGCCTGACTCGAAACTCCATGCTCTCGGGGTGCCTGGATGGCTCAGTTGGTTAAGCGTTGGACTCTTGATTTTAGCTCAGGTCTGGATCTCAAGTTTCATAAGTTCAAGCCCCACATCGGGCTGTGTGCTGACAACGTGGAGCCTGGTTGAGATTCTCTCTCTTTCTCTCTGCCCCTCCCCACCTCTCAAAAAATAAATAAGTAAACATAAAAAATCCTCCACATTTTCTTACCATAGCTTTAAGAAGTAGATCAAATTCAAAGAGAAGGGAAGAACTTGGATGCATGCTCAGGCCCTCCTCAGTCAAAGTGTGCCCTGTAAAGATAAGAAGGAAGTCACATGTCAGGAATGATAAAGTCAAAACAGCAACAAAAGAATCACAGAAACAGTAACAAACGCAAAGAGACATCCTGGAAAAACCCAACAAGCTGTTCTACTTCACAGAACAAGTCATCCCTGAAAGGCACTGGAGAAAGATAAGAAACTGGAAAGGATGAGGAATAATTCCTCAACCGAACTGTTTGCTGGGAGGCTAGGTGTGCCAGATGCAGTGTATTTAGCATCCAGCTGCCTGGGGGGGGGGGGGGGGGGGGGGGGGGGGGTAAGCTGCTCCCTGGACTTCCAGTCAAAGTCAGCCAAATGGTGCCCTCACCACTGGGGTCAAGAAGAGGAACCTTCCAGGTCCCTGCCTCTCAACCCTGGTTATCTGTACCCCGGGTTTATTTGCAGACCAGAGAGAGTAAGCAGCCACATGAGAGAGGACAGATTTTTTAGGACTGTCTACTTTAAAAATGTCAACAAAACTGATAATGTCACTTTGATAACAAATGTTAAGGTAGTAAGCAAGAGAGAGCCAGTTTTACTTGAAATTTTAAGAGAACACACGCATTTAAGGAAACGTCATGATTTGGGTGGGCTGGACTTTGTTCCCAGACGCCCAGAGATCCATGACCTTCGGTGGGAAATAGTGAGGCATTCAATGCAGGTTGTCTAATACTTGTGTCAGATGAACTACCCATCTCCCACTCTCAAATCAGTCTTAACCACCATTAACTGACTTTCATCCTAGGCTAGATATCCTGCCAGGCTGTTTGAAGATTAAGAAGACGGTCCATGTAGCAGGCCCTCAGATATGTCCGCAATAACCGTAACATCATGTGTTCATTACGCTAGAGTGGAGGCCTGTGGAAAGAGTAATGGGTACTCGGAGGAGGAGTGATTAATTTTACCTGGGAGAGGAGCCATCATGGAAGACTTTGCAAAGAAGCTGAGGGGGAAGGACTCTGCTTTGGGGCTGTTGCTCATTCCTGGCAGCGGAAGCAGGGAGCCCTGGGAAGTGTGTGGTAGATTCGGGCAGCAGGGACTTCACTGCAGCTGAGTGTAAGGAACGTGGTGGTGAGTATGGTAAATTACTAGATTCCGATCACAGAGGCCTCGAATGCCTCTGGGCATTCAGAATTGGTGAGAAATACTATCAAATTGGTGTTCTAGAACATTAATGGAGTTGGGGATTGGCTTGGAGGGAAAAGGTCTTGCAGTTCAGGTTTCTGGAGCCAACTATTGATGTCTATCCTGAAACCAGCCACTAGAGTAGCCATTCCTGTCACATTCTAAGGACAGAGATTCAACACATTTCTGGAACCCAATAACAGAGATTACACCCATTTATGGTATAATCTCCCCATAGGATAAATGCATATATTGCTAGATAACAATTTTGGGTAGCTTTTTAAAAAATTTTTTTAATGTTTATTTATTTTTGAGAGAGAGAGAGCAAGTGAGCAGGGGAGGGGCAGAGAGAGGGAGACACAGAATCCAAAGCAGGTTCCAGGCTCTGAGCTGTCAGCACAGAGCCCTACACAGGGCTCCAACCCACTAATTGCCAGATCATGACCCGAGCCAAAGTCGGACGCTTAACCAACTGAGTCACCCAGGTGTCCCTTGGGTACCGTTTTGATAAATGCATTTTAATATAATTGGTTTCCTCTCTGTACTCCTCTGTGTTTTCTTTTATGCACTTAAAAATATTATCCTGGGAAAGACTCCTTGGACTTCATCAAACCACCAAAGGGGTTTACAGATTAAAGCCCTCAAACATTTGAAGGTGTTAGTGGGCCAGCCATCTTTCCATTCTCTGCGTGTAGTGACTTTCCAATTGAGTGAGCATTTTAACCAAAACTTCACACACACTCTGGGCTGTGTCAGAGGCTGTTCTCTGGGGATCTGGAACCAGGCTGCCTGGGCTGGAATTCCTTGAACCTCCCAGTTTCCTCCTCCGTAAAATGAGGACAGTAATGGCGCTTATTTCATGCAGTTGTTGTGAGAATGAAATCAGTTCATGTGCAGGAAGTGTCAGCACAGCGTCCAGCTCCCTGTGCCCATGGGTCCAGACTGCTGTGTGTTTAGAGTATAATTAGGGAGGCGTGATAAGCTCAGGTAAGACTACTTGAGAAGAGAACCACAATTTGGTACAACTCTTTCTAGTGGTTACTTTTCTCTGAGTCGTCTGCAGGATGACCCAGAAAATTCTGCTAAAAAGTAGTAATATAGTCCCTTTTAAGTCCATACTTACCTAAAATTTCAATAGATGTTTTAGTTGGACTCTCCCAAAAAGTGGACCCTGAAGCAAAGGATTTGGGGCAAGTAGTATATTTGGGAAGTGACCTGGGAAGCAAGAAAGTGGGGAAGGGAGCTGGTGAAGGGAGAAAAGCCAACTGCCCAGGTTTCCTCGGAGGGCAGCTGGGCCTCCATCCTGCTGGGTCCCCTCTGTGAGGCTGTAAGGAACACACCTCAGGTGCTCGACAAAGGCTGGGGGCCCTGAGGGATTTATCTTCAACTTTTGAGGGGAGTCCTGAGGGCACTACTCCCTGGCATTCCTGGCTCGCCTTGCTTGTGGGCCCAGCATGCTGCCAAAAGCCTGAAGGAATGGAGACACGGGTGCCTAAGGCAGAGAGCCAGTGTGCTGAAGGATTGTCTTCTAACAGCATCTGCTTCAGTAGGGTAGGTGAGTGAAACACACCTGGCCACAGTAAGCAAAGAGACAGGAAGCAGATGACTTTATTTGATTAAAGATGTGATTGAAAGGGGCACCTGAGTGTGGCTCATTGGTTAAGCTCCGGCTCTTGACTTTGGCTAAGGTCATGATCTCATGGGTTCGTGAGTTCAAGCCCCTTGTCGGGCTCTGCGCTGACAGCATGGAGCCTGTTTGGGATTCTCTCTCTCTCCCTCTCTCTGCCCCTCTCCCACTCTCTCTCTCTCTCTCTCTCAAAATACATAAACTTTAAGTAAAAATAAAAATGTGATTGAAAGAGGTTCAACCCCAGCCTGGATCTTCCAAATTCTACCCCTCCCACCCCCACTTGTCACAATCTGTGATTTTCACGGGTGGTTTTCCTTTAGCAACTTATGTGTGATTCAGTCTTTAAGGGTGTGTTTATCAGAAATTCTCACCACCTACTCTTTTAAAGTCCACATATTATTATGGGTAAACTTTTCAGTGATTTGAGAGGGGGCAGTGTCAGAAGATATTCATTATTTTGGTATCTGCTTATTAGCCAAGAAAATTGAGTTCCTGGAGTGTTTGTCTTTAGCTATTGTCTGTTAATCAAAAAACACCGTAACTTGCACTGCAAAATCTTAGGACCATGGGATGTTAGATTCATCTGGTTAGATTTCAGTGTAAGCACAGCCATTAAGAGCTTGCACTTCTTTGAATACATGAAGAGCTGTCACAGTGTTAAATTCCATAAAAAGCTGTTACATCTGCTCAGTTTCCAGGTGAGAGAGTGTGGATTCTGGAGAGTAAATTTACCATCGTTTAGAAAATGTATTTGATGGTGGGGCACCTGGGTGGCTCAGTCGGTTGAGCGTCTTACTTCAGCTCAGGTCATGATCTAGCAGTTTGTGAGTTCAAGCCCCACATTAGGCCTGTGTTGAGAGCTCAGAGCCTGGGGTCAGCTTTGGATTCTGTGTCTTCCTCTCTGCCCCTCCCCTGCTTGTACTCTCACTCACTCTTCTCTCTCTCTCAAAAATAAATAAACATTAAAAGATTTTTAAATACTTTAATTTATAAAAAAAAGAAAATGTATTTGATGGTAAAGAAAATGTAGAATGCTACATCTTTGTCTGCACAATGAGTACAATAATGTATAAATTATGGAAATTTATAGGCAAGAACAGGAAGGTAAAATGGGGAAATGAATACTGTTTTGCCAGTACAATTTTCTTTAAAAACGGAAGAGAAATCGGCAGTGTCCTATACTCAAATCCCAGTGTGACATGAAATTTTTAGCATGCTTTTAATTTGCTTTTGCAACTTTTCTAGGCTCAGACCACGTTACAGAGGAATTGTCCCCAAATTTCCTACCACCAATTTGTGTTTCCTCTAAAAGTAGGCAAAAAAAAGGGCATTTTAGTAACAGTAGCACTATGAACATGGATGAACCTCAAAAACAGTATGCTAAGGAAGCCAGACACAAGACATTCATTCTATTGTATGATCCCATTTATATGAAATTTGTAGAGCCTCACTGGCTCAGTTGGAAGAGCATGTGACTCTTTTTTTTTTTTTTTAATGTTTTATTTATTTTTGAGAGCAAAAGAGACAGAGCATGAGCTGGGGAAGGGCATAGATTAAGGGGAAGACACAGAATCTGAAGCAGGCTCCAGGCTCCGAGCTGCCGGCACAGAGCCTGATGCAGGGCTCGAACTCACAAACCACGATATCATGACCTGAACAAAAGTTGGCCGCTTAACTGACTGAACCACCCAGACTCCCTTCATGTGACTCTTGATCCCAAGATCATGAGTTTGAGCCCCACATGAGGTGTAGAGATTACTTAATTAAATAAAACTTAAAAAAAAAAAAAAGAAATTTCTTTTTAAAAAAAGGCAAAGCTACATATACAGAAAGGAGATCAGTGGTTACCGAGTTATGGCTGGGAATAGGGATTGACTGTAAATGGGCATAAGAAAAATGTTCAGGGTGATGGAATTGTCCTGAAACGGAATTATGGTCATGATTGCATAACTGTGTAAATGTAGTAAAACTCAAACTGTGAGTTTCATGAGATGTAAATTATACAGTAAAACTGTTAGATGCACTGCCACACTGTTTCTAAAATACAAGGAAATGTTGGAAAAAGGATTTCTGGTTACTGTGGGATGGAAAAGCTCCTTCCCTCGCATATAACCTCCAGCAGCCCCCACAATTAAACCTCCCCAAATATGCACTGTAGGGGAAAACAGCACTCGCTTGTTTCAAGGCAAGCCTCCTGGCCTCCCTTCTAACAGAGTGCCCCCTAGCACCTCACCCCCACCACAGACAGGCCAGACCAGCACTGTCCAGCAGAAATACAATGGGAGCCACGCACCTGTACTTGTGAGTTTTCTAGTGGACACGTTAAAATGTGAACAGAAACAGGTGAAATTAATTTAAATATTTCCTGTACCTCAGTGTGCCAAATATTATCATTTCAGCATATAATTAATATAAAAAATTTACTAATGAGATGCTTAACATGCTAAACCTTCAAAATCTGGTGTGATTCTTACACTTAACAGCGCATCTCAGTTGAGAGCAGCTACGTTTTCAAGGGCTCCGTAGCCACAGGTGGACAGCACAGGCCTAGGGGCATCTAGCTTACTGACTGTAATCCAGACTTCAGATAATCTGTAAGGAGGGAAGCATGCTTTCATGCAAGTAGCCACTGCTAATTAAAAAACCAAACATGTAAAGGTATATGTTGAGTTGTTCTGTGAAAGCACACTCATCTCTGTGCACCTTACTTTTTAAAAAAATTTTTATTTTCTTGAGTGTTTATTAGTGTAGAAACCTCTGTTGAAATCCCTCCACCTCCTTTTATCTGGTTTATTTTATTTATTTTTTTTTTTGAATTACATCCAAGTTAGTTAGCATTCAGTGCAATAATGTTTTCAGGAATAGGTTCCAGTGATTCATCCCCCATGTATATGATACTCAGGGCTCATCCCAGCAAATGCCCTCCGTAATGCCCCTCACCCCTGTAGCCCATCAACCCACTTCATAACCCCTCCAGCATCCCTCAACTCGTTCTCTGTATTTAAGAATCTCTTCTGTTTTGTCCCCCTCCCTGTTTTTACATAATTTTTGCTTCTCTTCCCTTATGTTCCCTTTGTATGTGAGTGAAGTCATATGATATTTGTCTTTCTCTCACAGACTTACTTCATTTAGCATAATACCCTCTAGTTCCATCCACATTGTTGCAAATAGCAAGATTTCATTCTTTTTGATTGCAGAGTAATATTCCATTGTGTGTGTGTGTGTGTGTGTGTATACACACATTTATATTTATAAATATATAAATATATAATATATAATAATAAATATATAATATATACATATATATACACATATACATATATATACCACATTTTTTTTATCCATTGTCTTTGTACCTTTGGGCTCTTTCCATGCTTTGACCATTGTCAATAGTGCTGCATGGGGTGCACATACCCCTTCAAAACAGCACACCTGTATCCCTTGGATAAATACCTAGTAGTGCAATTGCTGGGTCCTAGGGTAGTTATATTTTTAACTTTTTGAGGAACCTCCACACTGTTTTCCAGAGTGACTTCACCAGTTTGCATTCCCACCAGCTGTGCAAAAGAGGTCCTCTTCTTCTGCATCCTTGCCAACATCTGTTGTTGCCTGAGTTGTTAATTTTAGCCATTCTGACAGGTGTGAGGTGGTATCTTACTGTGGTTTTGATTTGTATTTCCCTGATGAAGAATGATATTGAGCACATTTTCATGTGTCTATTAGCTATCTGGATGTTGTCTTTGAAAAAGTCTCTATTCATGTTTTTTGCCCATTTCTTCACTGGGTTATTTGTTTTCTGGGTGTTGAGTTTGATAAGTTCTTTATAGATTTTGGATACTAACCCTTTATCTGATATGTCATTTGCAAATATCTTCTTGCATTCCATCAGTTGCTTTTTAGTTTTGCGGATTGCTTCCTTCACTGTGCAGAAGCTTTTTATCTTGATGAGGTCCCAATAGTTCACTTTTGCTTTTCCTTCCCTTGCCTTGGGAGACATGTCGAGTAAGAAGTTGCTGCAGCTGAGGCCAAAGAGGTTGTTTCCTGTTTTCTCCTCTAGGATTTTGCAGGCTTCCTATCTTATGTTTAGGTCTTTCATCCATTTTGAGTTTATTTTTGTGTATGGTGTAAGAAAGTGGCTGAGGTAAATTTTTCTACATGTCGCTGTCCAGTTTTCCCAGCGCCATTTACTGAAGAGACTGTCTTTACTACATTGAATATTCTTTCCTGCTTTGTCAAAGATTAGTTGGTCATATGTTTGGGAGTCCATTTCTGGTTCTCTATTCTGTTCCATTGATCTGAGTGTTTCTGTGCCAGTACCGTACTGTATGGATGATTGCAGCTTTGTAATACATCTTGAAGTCTGGGATTGTGATGCCACTAGCTTTGGTTTTCTTTTTCAGGGTTGCTTTAGCTATTCAGAGTATTTTCTGGTTCCATACAAATTTTAGGATTGTTTGTTCTAGCTCTGTGAAGAATCCTGGTGTTATTTTGATAGTGAATGCATTGAATATGTAGATTGCTTTGGGTAGTATTGACATTTTAACAATATTTGTTCTTCCATTCCATAAGCATGGGATATTTTCCCATTTTTTTGGTGACTTCTTCAATTTTTTTCATAAGATTTCTATAGTTCTCAGTATATAGATTTTTCACCTCTTTAGTTAGGTTTATTCCTAGGTATTTTACGGTTTTTGGTTCAATTATAAATGGGATCGATTCCTTGATTTCTCTTACTGCTGCTTCATTATTGGTGTATAGAAATGAAACCAATCTTTGTGCATTGATTTTATATCCTGCAACCTTGCTGAATTCATGGATCAGTTCTAGCGGTTTTTTGGTGTAATCTTTTGGGTTTTCCATATAGAGTATCATGTCATCTGCAAAGAGTGAAAGTTTGGATTTCCTCCTTGTCGATTTGGATGCATTTTATTCCTTTGTGTTGTCTGACTGCTGAGGCTAGGATTTCCAATACTATGTTGAATAACAGTGGTGAGAGTGGACATTCCTGTCATGTTCCTGACCTACGGGGGAAAGCTCTCAGTTTTTCCCCATTGAGGATGATATTAATGGTGAGTGTTTCATATATGGCTCTTATGATTTGAGGTATGATCCTTCTATCCCTACTTTCTTGAGGGTTTTTAATCAAGAAAGGATGCTGTATTTTGTCAGATGCTTTCTCTGCATCTATTGAGAGGATCACACAGTTCTTGTCCTTTCTTTTATTGATGTGATGTACCACATTGATTGTTTTGTGGATATTGAACGAGCCCTGCGTCCCAGGTATTAATCTCACTTGATTGTGGTGAATAATTATTTTAATGTATTGTTGGATTCATTGGCTAGTATCTTGTTGAGGAGTTTTGCATTTGTGTTCATCAGGGAAATTGGTCTATAGTTTTCCTTTTTAGCCAGGTACTGCTGGCTTCAGAGAATGAGTTTGGAAGTTTTCCTTCCATTTCTATTTTTTGGAACAGCTTCAAAAGAATAGGTGTTAACTCTTCTTTAAATGTTTGGTAGAATTCCCCTGGAAAGCCATCTGGCCCTGGGTTCTTATATTTTTGGAGATTTTTGATTACTAATTAAATTTCCTTACTGGTTATGGGTCAGTTCAAATTTTCTATTTCTTCTTGTTTCAGTTTTGGTAGTTTATATGTGTCTAGGAATTTGTCCATCTCTTCCAGATGGTCTCTTTTATTGGCATATAAGTTTATATATTCTCTTATTATTGTTTGTATTTCTGCCATGTTGGTTATGATCTCTCCTCTTTCATTTTTTATTTTATTTATTTGGGTCCTTTTTCTTTTTGATCATACTGACTAGAGGTTCAACAGTTTTGTTAATTCTTTGAAAGAACCAGCTCCTGGTTTCATTGATCTGTGCTACTGTGTGTGTGTGTGTGTGTGTGTGTTTTTAATTTCGATAGGATTGATTTCTGCTCTAATCTTTATTATTTCCCATCTTCTGCTGGTTTTGAGTTTTATTTGCTGTTCTTTTTCCAGCTCTTTAAGGTGTAAAGTTAGGTTGTGTATCTGAGACCTTTCTTCCTTCTTTAGGAAGGCCTGGATTGCTATATACTTCCCTCTTATGACCGCCTTTGCTGTGTCCCAGAGGTTTTGGGCTGTGGTGTTATCATTTTCATTGCTTCCATGGACTTTTTAATTTCCTCTTTAATTTCTTAGTTAGCCCATTCTTTCTTTAGTAGGATGTTCTTTAGTCTCCAAGTACTTGTTGTCTAAATTTTCTCTTGTGTTGATTATGAGTTTCATAGCATTGTGGTCTGAAAATATGCATGGTATGATCTCGATCTTTTTGTACTAGTTGAGGACAGATTTGTGTCCCAGTATGTGATCTATTCTGGAGAATGTTCCATGTGCACTTGAGAAGAATATGTATTCTGCTGCTTTAGGATGAAATATCCTGAATATATTACCTGTTAAGTCCCCTCTAGTCCAGTGTGCCACTCAAAGCCATTGTTCCCTTGTTGATTTTGTGTTTAGATGATTTGTCCATTGCTGTAAGTGGGGTGTGGAAGTCCTCTACTATTATGGTATTATTATCAGTGAGTTTCTGTATGTTTGTGATTAACTGATTTATATATTTGGGTTATTTCACATTGGGGGCATAGATGTTTACAATTGTTAGGTCTTTACTTTTTTTTTTTAATTTATTTTTGAGAGAGAGAGAGAAAACATGAGTGGGGGAGGAGGAGAGAGAGGGGGAGAGAGAGTCCCAAGCAGGCTGCATACTGTCAGTGCAGAGCCTGACCCAGGGCTTGATCCCATGAACTGTGAGATCATGGCCTATGCTGAAATCAAGAGTCAGACGCTTAACCTCAGCCACCCAGGTGCTCTGTGCCTCATTTTTTAAAAATTAATTTCTCATATGATCCTGAGGAATTTTTTACTGTACTCAATGGTTTTCATTTTTAGGTCTTGGTGGTTAAGTTCTATGGTCAGCACCTAGAGTGGTGTTTAAAATTTACATTGCAGAGCCATTTCAAGATTAGGAATTGAAACAAGACTTTGGTTTAGATGAAAGGTTATATGTTATATCAGGAAACTGGGTACTGTCCTCACCAAGGAACAGCTGTGATGATCTACAGTTCGTCTGGTTATCATAATTATTGAACTAAAGCTACCAGCAACCATTTAGAAATTATAGTGTCAAAGATAAAGACTTACAGCTTGGGGGAGTCTCGGGTGGGCTTGTTTGGTTGGGTCTGAGTGTAGGGTGGAGGTTGTCCAGTTTGAGATAATACAACCATTTGAAGTTCTGTCAAGATTCTTACCCTATAGATGCAGTGATGTGTTCTCATCTGCTGTCTCCATTATAGGCGAAATCTGGTTTATTCAACAGTATTCTGTGTTTCACTTTCACACTTGTAGCCTACCACGCAGCTTTCTTGTGGAACTAAAGTTGTTCTGCAGCTGTAGCACCTGGAAGAATATTTCTTTCCTCAGAAATCCTGCATTTTCTCAGTAGACCCACAAATCCAAATACAAAAGCACCTTCATAAGATCAGCAGGAAAGAAGGCAGGTGATTGTTTGATTTCTCAGTTCTTGTTCATTGTTCCTGGAAGTGCCTCTTTGCTCAAGGCGACCTTTCCTTTTATTCTTCCTTTCCTGTGGGTTAAAATCGTGCCCTTGGGACATGGGTATCTCTATTGGGCCCAGCTGCTTTTTACTCTGTCTCCTCTCCATTGCCATTTCTTTTCCTCCCGTGAAGATAGATTCGCAGCAAGTGAAGGTGTTGTTCTTAGAGCCAGGGGATTATTAGCGACATTGGTCCCTGGAGGATCTCACACAAAAGTTGGGATGGGACAGAAACTTTTACCTTGGCCTTCACCTTAGGTCCCTGCAATTAATCTAGATCACTTTCACTTCACAGTTCTGCTTTATCCACTTTGTCCTCTGACTCTGCAGCCTCAGTTCAGGCTCCCAGGCCTCCCCTCTCTGCTTTGAATATTTATTTGTCTTTGTCTCAACCCACAGTTTTTTCCCACTTACACATCTGCCTCCAGCCCCCCGCACTACAGAATCAGAAATACTTCCACACCCAGAAGCAGCCAGACTACTCCTCCTCCAGCCACCTGGCCTATGTTCACAGTTAACTTGAAGGCTTAGTTAGCCTTGCTACCAGTGGTCAGAACTGAGTTCCCACTTCTTGCGCTTCTAAGATAGCTTCCCTTTTTGCTCTTTAGCAAAGGAGCCCCTTTATTTCTGAATGTTAAAGAAAACTAACTCCCATCATCCTCCTTGATGTGTGTTTTACTTAAGGTTCTCTGTAAAACAAAACCTCAGATAGACGTGGTCTTGGGTCCAGGTAGCCATTTTGGGAGGGGAGTCTGGGATTCCAGAGTAAGGGATCGAGGAGGGTAAAAGGAGAAAAAAGCTAGTGAGGGATGTGTTAATCCACTGGTTATTGTTGTAGGCAACTGGGCTCACTTTTACTGGGGACCCTCTGAGGAAGTGATGGAAAATACCCTCTGAAGAACCAGAGACTGGGGTATTCTTCCACTGAATCTCTGTTCCTCCAGTGGTTGAGGGCTGCCCTGGGGGTGATAACTCTCCCTTGAACTTTGGGCTGCCTGTGTAAGGGCTAAGGGAACCACCAAAGCTTTAAACAAGACAAAACCCTGAGGAAAAGTTGAGGGACTCCACCAGTACCTGAGGTGGATACTGCCAGTGTGTGTGGAGGATGTCCACCCCGGCCACAGCTAGAATCCCAGAGGGGCCAGGGGATGCGAACACAGAAAGTATCAGCTGCTATTCATGAATGATAATCGAAAGCTATCCTCCTCATCCCCCTCAAAAAACAAAAACAAAATGTGCTGAAATGGAAACATCCCTGAGACCTGAAATAACCTCTACAGCTGTTTCTTCATATCAAGAAGATGGAAAACTCAAAGCCAGCCGGCTTCCATGTGGGCAGGTCAAGGCCAATGCAAGGGACCCTTTCACTCACCTTATTTTACAGAGCCTGTGTGCTTCTAGCTAGTGAGCTAAAGTCAGGTGAAGAAGGATCATCCCCAAGCCCTCTTGTCATTCTTCATCAGAGACATTTTTTTTTAATGTTTATTTATTTTTTGAGAGAGAGAGAGAGAGAGAGAGAGGAAGGGGCAGAGAGAGAGGGAAACACAGAATCCAAAGCGGGCTCCAGGCTCTGAGCTGTCAACACAGAGCCTGATACGGGGCTCAAACACACAAACTGCAAGATGATGACCTGAGCCTAAGTCAGACATTTAACCAACTGAGCCACCCAGGTGCCCCTCTTCATCAGAGTCTTTAGGGAGCCAACTCAGAAGTATGTTGGAGCTTGGGGATAGAACCTTTCCCCTCCTGTGCAATCTGAGGCTTTGAGATTAGGCTGCAAACTGCTAACTATGGGATTCACAAAGCATCAAGATCATTCTAAACAGACAGGCCGACAATCTGGTCAATGGAATAGGATAACCCAGGAGGTTTGGAAACCTATGTCCATGACATAGGCTGACCTTTTAAATAAGGATTTGTAGGGGCGCCTGGGTGGCTTAGTTGGTTAAGCGTCCGACTTTCGCTTAGGTCATGATCTCGCGGTTCGTGGGTTCGAGCCCCGCATCGGGCTTTGTGCTGACTGCCAGCTCAGAACCTGGAGCCTGTTTCAGTCTGTGATTCCCTCTCTCTCTGACCCTCCCCTGCTCACGCTGTCTCTCTCTCTCTCTCTCCTAGAAATAAATAAAAAATATTAAAAAAAAAGTTTTAAATAAGGATTTGTATCATAGAAAATTTATTCTTCATGATAATTACTATTTATTGTACTCAGAATAGGTATGCAGACCTTTATTTACATTAGCTTTTTCTAACTTTTAAAAGTTTACTTGTTTATTGAAAGAGAGTTGGGGGGGAGGGCAGAGAGAGAGGGAGAGAGAATCTCAAGCAGAGAGAAAAGAGGGCAGAGAGTCTCAATCTCTCCCTCCCAAGAGAGGGACAGAAAATCCCAATTCTCCCAAGAGAATTCCAAGATACAGAGCTCTATCCCACGAACCATGAGATCATGACCTGAGCTGAAACCAAGAGTCAGACACTTAACTGACGGAGTCACCAGGATACATTAGTTTTTTTTTCTTTTTTTGGTTTTGACAAATGTATATTTATTGACCCTTTGAATTATATATTATACATTATTGCTAAAATACATTAGCTTTTTCTAAAAAGTTTATTTATTTTGAGAGAGAAAGAGAGAGAGGCAGAGAGAATCCCAGGCAGGCTCCGTGCTGTCAGCGCAGAGCTGGACACGGGGCTTGATCCCACAAGGCCTGAACCGAAATCTAGAGCCAGAGGCTTACCAGAATGAGCCGCCCAGGTGCCCCTACATTAGCTTATTTAATACATAACAGAAAAGTAGATCTATTATTATCAGTTGACAAAGGCAGTCATGATTCAGAGGTTAAAGTCTCAGCTTTGCAAAGCTTCATAAGGTGCAGATCCTGGATTCTAACCTAGTTTGTGGACAAAGACAGAAATATGGCCCTGCGATGATTCTATACACACGTTTTTATAGATCCAGGAAGACAGGCAACCTAACAGGCCAGACTGTACCTCTATAAAATAGAATAGCGAGTGGTTCAGAGCTCAGATTTTGTGGTCAGATGATCTCTTTTGATGACTATCAGGGAACAGAATTAGATACAAAATTATCTCCATGTCTTCCTTACAGTCTGTGATTAAATAGACTTCAAAAAACATTTTTTTTCTAAATAACAGTAGATTCTATGTGCACGGTGTGTTTAGTCCTAGATATTAGTCATGAGAAACTCTACATTTTCCAGAAAAAGTAACACATTTTTTTAAACAAAAATGATAACTTGTATCCTTCTACAAGATGTATTTGTGCCCTGATTCCAAAAATCTGCTTATTCTTTGGGTCACACATTTATATTTGGCAGCAAAATTCAGAAGTTTGCATGAACAAGCTTCCTTGGGCAAGTGTGGAAGGAAGAGGGTGTGTGCACACCCAGCAGAAATGAAACTGCTGGCTTTATGGGTTTGGAGGTCTTCCTACAACTTGGAGAAAACATTTGAAAATCTACACTTGCCTCCCCATGCCTGCAAGCTTTCTTTCTCGATTTGTTTTTTCTTGAAGCTCTAAGCATGGATTTCTCTTGTGCTCAATCCAACTTCTGCGTGAGCCATCAGGAAGAAATTTCTCATCAGGAGTGCCATCAAGTAGCGAGCTGGCACATAGTAGATCCTTTGTGGAGTCAAAGATTCTCAGGATTGAAAGAGACTTTAAAGACCATGAGCCTGTAATGGACATCTGTAGTTTTGGTCCATTCATTTTGCAGCAAAACTTCTCAAAAAAGGTCTCTGTGTTTGTTGGGTCCACTTACCCACACCCGTGTCAAACCTGCCCAGCCATGTTCGGTATCCCCGCTTGCTGAAACTGCTCTAGCCAAGGTTTCATAAGGACCTCCTCTCACTCAATTGGGTGGTCATTTCTCTACTCATACCTCTTCCTCTGCCACCCAGAGGCATTCCACCCAGGGACTACAAGTCTGAAATATTCTTTTTTTTTTTTCTAGCTTTCATGAACCCACAGTCTCCTGGCTCCTGCCTCACCAGCCTCCTCCTTCTTCTTTTTTTTTTTTTTAATGTTTTATTTATTTCTAGGAGAGAGAGAGAGAGAGAGAGAGACAGCGTGAGCAGGGGAAGGTCAGAGAGAGAGGGAGTCACAGACTCTGAAACAGGCTCCAGGCTCTGAGCTGGCAGTCAGCACAGAGCCCGACCCGGGGCTCAAACCCACGAACCGCGAGATCATGACCTAAGCGAAAGTCGGACGCTCAACCGACTAAGCCACCCAGGCGCCCCTCATCAGCCTCCTTCTTAATCCCAGTTATTGAATTTTAGGTTTTGTCCATCCTGGGGCTCTCTCCACACCATCTCCCTGGTGTTATTCCCTTCCAGGCTTCTGGTGTTCAATACTGTCTTTTACTGATGATCCTCAGATTTATGTTCTGAACTCTGGACTCAAGTATTCAACTGCTTACTTAACATTGCCTTTTGGATGCCTGGCAAACATCTCAAACTTGCTATGTGCAAAACCCTCTCCTCCCTGGATCTTTCTCTTTTCAGTTAATGGGATCACCATGAACCCAGTTGCTCAGGCCTAAAGCTTATAAGTCATACTTGATTTCTCTTTTACTCATCTCCCTATGTGGTGGCTCAGCAAGTTCTACGGGCTTCCTCTCCTCAGTATATGTGCTGAATTCATCTACTTCTCTCGCCTTTCCACTTGTCCATCTTTCTATGGATGTCTGCCATAGCCTGCTCCCGGTCTCCCTGATTTCACCTCTATTCTCCTGTAACCCATTCCCAGAGCAGATCTTTTAAAAATGGAGGTCAGATAATGTGGCTCACTAGTTTAAAACCATCCAGTAGCTTCCCATCACTCAGAATGAAATTTAAATCCCTCAACAAGATTTATAAGGCACCTGTGACTTAGCCCTGGGGTCGGCAAACTTTTCTGTAAAGGCCTACATAGTAAATATTGTAGGCTTTGTGAGCCATATTGTCTGTGTTGCAACCACTCAGCTCTGCTGTTGTAACAATATAGTAGCCATAGACAATATGGTAAACAAATGGATGTGGCTGTGTTCCAATAAACCTTTATTTACAAAATCAGGCAATGGGCGGATTTGGCCTGTGGGTCACAGTTTGCTGACCACTATCTAAGTCCCTTTCTACCTTTCCAAATCCATCTCACACCACTCTGCCCTCCACTATGGTATCGCACTGGCTGGGAAAGATAGCCCTGAGGATGGCCACCCACCAGTTTCTTTGTCCTTATATACTAATGTCAGACGCCTTGAATATGCTGGCCCTATGACTCCTTTAGCCAATGGACTGTGGTAAAACTGATGTTCTAGGACTTCCAACGTGAGGCCTTGAGAAGATTGGCAACTTCTGCTTCCTGTCTTGGAATCCAGCCACCATGCTGTGAGAAAAAAGGCCACACAGAGAGTCCATGTGGAGGAGAACCGAGAAGTTCGGGGTCATAATCGAAGATGAGCCCCTGGCTTGCAGCATCGATGGCCAGCCATGTGAGTGAGCCATCTTGGAAATTCCAGCCTAGTCGAGCAGTCAGCTGGAATCACATGGAACAGAGAATTGTCTAGTTGAGTCCAGTCATTTCATAGAGCTGTGCAGGAGAAAATGGTTATGACCTTAAGCCATTAAGTTTTGGTGCTTGGTTTTACAGCAATAGGTAACTGAAAAACTAGTCTTCTTTCTGTTCCTCACACCTACTTAGGTCATTTCTCCAGGAGCGTCACCTACTCTCTCTGTCTGGAATACTCCTCCCCACAGATCTTCACTTGGCTAGTCCTCCTCCTCATTCAGGTTGGCCTGTAGCAACTCAGTATTTTTGTCTGGTGTTTTGTTTTTTTGTTTTTGTTTTTGTTTTTGTTTTATTTGGAAAGCTACCCTTGCTTTACTTTAGGCTGTGTGGCTTATCACCTTACCTCACCCCTTCTCATTCCACCCTTATCTTTACTCCAGGACCAACCTGTAATGAAGGCCAAGCCATTCGGTAATTCTATTCCTCTCCACCCCCAACACACCCAGCCTCGGTGATGGATTCAAGGATGGACATGGGACTCACGTCAGTTTAGTCAGAGTAAGTCCCAGGAATTATTGGTGAGGAGAGACTCTTGGTCAGGGTTGTTAAGCTGGGTTAACCCACTCCTGGAGCTGCTGGTGCCCAACTGTCCACCACAAGGGCTGGCCTGTCTGGAAGTAGAGCCCACCCAGAGGAGGGCAAGGAGGAGGGATGGAGAGAGAGAGACTCCTGGATCCAGGCATACTTGAAGCCAGAATTTCCCTGGACTTTTAAGTTACATAAATCAATACATCTCCCACTTTACTCTCACCCCTCTCTTCCTCTCTTTAAGCCAGTTTGAGTTGTATTTCTGTCACTTGCTCTTAAAGTACCATCAATGGCTTGACTCACCCTCCACCATTTTCACCAAAGAACAGGTTGAGCCGTATGAAATTGCTATTCTTATAGGTCAAAAATAACTGAATATCAGTAATTTTAAATGACTAACTTATTTGAACACCTCCAGAGACAGGAAGCTCACTCTCTATTGTGCCAATTCAATTAAAAATTAGACATACTTAACAAACAAAATTATTTTTCTAAAAACTAAAATTTGTATTTCTGATCTTTTCATAGTCCTGGACACTCTCCTCTGAACATATTTTATATCTGATGTAGACCTTGACTGAGAAACTCCAGGACAGTCTCCCTTAGTTAGAGAAAAGTGGCATTATCACCTCTTCATTCTAGACACAATACTTTTGGTAATGCAGCCTAAAACATCTAAATCTTTTGTAAAACCGTGATGTCTTAAGCCATGTCTTCTCTATCTTGTTCTAGTGTATTTCAAACTAAGTTCAGGACTTTATATGTAGCCCCAGTGAATTTCATTATGTTCTATTTGACTTGCTGACCCTTTCTTTAAATGCCAAGCTTCTGCCCCTGCCCATCCAGTCAAAGTCTTTGTCAACTATTTTCTGCATGATTGTCATGATACAGCAACATGATGAAAATTTAGTGCCAAAGTCAGGATTGTGCACTCCAGCGTACCCCTTCCAGGACCATGTTTTATGCAAATTTGGGAAGCGTGCCTTCTCTGTATTCATCTGAGTCATTACTATAGATGTTGGAAAGGATCAAGCCCAAAGGAATGTGTATGGTTGGGCAGTGACTCATTAGCCTTTAGTTTGGGTTGTCTGGTTGGTCACTGCTTCTCTGAATCTGGCGTGGGCTAACAACCACCCGTGTTTCTCAACTTGTCCATAAGAGCTTGCAGGATACCAGCTAAGGGTGTGGCTGAAACGTATAAGGGGCTCCTCATTACTGGGTATTCATTATCCTTTTCTTGAAGTTAGGTGGAGCAGGGTGCTATTTAAGAATAGGCGACCCACAATAACAAATAGACCCAAGGGTTAAATGGCTAAGTACAGTGGAATTTTATCTGTAGCTTAGATAACAGTTCAGAGTGCTCAGGTTGGCGGGAGCATTCCCCTCCATGCAGCCTCTCTCTCCTGAAGCCCTTCTCCAGGCACACTGCCCTCTGTTTCCAGCCACGGAAGAGGAGAGAGCGTAAAGAAGCACACATGGAACATTTTCTTGAGAGAGGCTTGAAAATGGCATAGCCCTGCTGCTCACTTAGTTAACAAAGCTGCACCTAGCCAACGATAGGTAGGAAAATGCTGTTGAGCCAAGCACTTTAAGAAATGGAACAGAGAGTCGTTCAACAGCCCACCGCCTCCTCTAAAGGCAACTACCATCACCATGTTACAGAAGTAATCCCTAAAAAATTGACTACACGGCACATCCCTTCCTTTTAATACCAAGCTTCTGCCCTTTCTTATTGGGTCAAAGTAGTTGTCCACTATTATCTCTCCAGTTGTCAGACTTCAACCACATAATGCAGATACAATGCAAATAACATAACAATTGATGGCAAAGTGAAACCATCAGCCTTGCAAGATAAGCAAGATTTCAGGAATAAGAAAGCAGTTTGGGGAAGTGCCCCGTCATTTGCAAAGCCATTGACAAATGAGGAAATGGCAATGTTAGATCAGAGGCAACGCAGGATGGTAAGGACCAAAAGGAAGTGAGAACGATTTGAACATCAGACGTACAAGAGGCACCCGGGACGATTAACAAACACGTCAGATATTTTTGTCAAATTATACTGTCTCTGATTTTGCTGCGAAAGTCAAATCTTAATTGAAGAATTTCATGTTATATGATCTTCAGTTGTATCAGTAAAATATGCCACAAGAGAAATCATCCTCAACAGTTGCCTGATGGTTTTTGTGGTGGTGGCTCTTCGAAGAATGAGCTGCTGGCGGGCCTCACCTGGGCCCTCCTGTGAGGCCTACCCTCTGAAGTGTTCACGTGCCCAGAGCCTCCTCCTGGGCCTCTTCCCTCCAGGGTCCCCCCCTTCCTAAGTGACCCATACAGTCCCTGGGCTTTAAGTATCATCCACCTGCAGCTGGCTGGTCCTGTGATGTATATCCTTCTGCCCACTCAACATCTCCACTTGAGGGTTTAGAACTTCTCTTGCTTACATGTTTAGAAACACACCTCTTGACTTCATACCTGCTCCTCAAGCCCTCCCTGCCTCGCTCAGTAAATGGCAGTGTCCTTCCGCCTCTTTTCAAGGCAAAATCTCGAGTCATTCCTGATGTCTCTGACCTGTATCCTCCCACGTCTAATGTAGTAACAAGAATGGCTGGGCAAACCTTCCCAGTACGTCTTGAATACGCTCCATGCCGACTCCTCACCACGCCACCACCTCTCACTGGAGACCCCCATGGCAGCCCCGTAATTGGTGTTGCTGTCCCTGCCTGCCCTTGCTTTCATGGCCATCCCATGTGGGGATGCCACATTGCATGTGGCAGGCACAGTCAGCCTTTAAACATATAGATTGGATCACATCATTCCACAGCTGAAATCCCTCCAATGGCTTCTCATCACATTTATAATAAAATCCAAACCCCTTCCCATGGCCTCTCTGGCCTCACATCATCAGATTGGTGCCCATATCTGGTACATCAATTTCAACACCCTGTCCTCCTTGCTCAGTCTCCAGCCACTGTGTCTGCTGTCCGGCGAGCTCCCTCCTCAGAGTTCCCTCTGTCTGGACATTCTTTCCTTTTTCCTGTCTGACACCTTGTCATCAAATCTCAGCTAGAAAGTCATGTCCCTAGAGGCCTTCTCTCCTTCCCTTCTAAGGCAGACCCACCCTCCAGCCGTCTTTATTTGGTTTTTTGACTTTTTCCCTCATAGCGCTGTCATTATTGCTAACTGCAACTATTTTGCTTATTTATGGATTTAAAACATTTTCTCTATCTTCCCTTAGACTATAAACCCCAACAAGGGCAGGGATTTTGTCTAATTTGTTCACTGCTATCTCTTCATTGCCAGAGACCTAATAGATGTTCAGTAAATATCTATAAACTAGTTTTTGGAATAGAAGAAAAAACATTTCATAATTTTAAGTTTCATTTTGCAGGGTAAAGTCCCAATAAAAACCTTTCTCATGATTTAATATGAATTCTTGGTTTCCTTTATAAGTGGATTTATTTAAGGGGCCTTTTCCTGTATCAATTCTCTTTGAACAATAAAGATCTCCTGTTTTGCGTATTTCCTTCCTTGCATAGACTACTAATAAACTCATGGAATAAGTAAAGGAGGGCAAGGCTGACATGATTTGTTCTCGGTTAACCCAAGCTGGGTCACAGTGATCAATCACTTTTCTTCCAGGGACACACGATTGCCTTTTCCCCTTAAAGTCCATTCTAGAATCATGCTGCAGTTTGCTCTGCTCACTGGTTCCCAGGATATGAAACACACTTTTTTCTTTTTAATGGAATACTTTTTCTGTCTCCAGGATTCTAGCATCGTTTAATTAATTAAATTATTTTTAATGTTTATTTATTTTTGAGAGAGACAGAGACAGGAGTGCGGGTGGAGAGGGGCAGAGAGAGAGGGAGACACAGAATCTGAAGCAGGCTCCAGGCTCTGAGCTGTCAGCACAGAGCCCGATGTGGGGCTTGAACTCACGAACTGGGAGATCATGACCTGAGCCAAAGTCGGATGCTTAACTGATTGAGCCACCCAGGTGCCCCAGCACCATTTTAAATATCTGCAGGTCCCCTAAGATCACAGATAAACACTGAAAGTCTCTTTCCTGGGTTCTGTAAATACTCTGGCCTGTAATTTATCTGAACCCAGAAGCTTGAGTGTAATTCGATTCAGGACACAAATAAACGTTCTCATTAGAGGGGAGTGGCCACAGTGCAAGACAATTTGGCAACACACTGATGTCATTGAGTCGCGGAATTAAACAGATGCCTTGTTAATGATGAAGCCCTGATACCTTTCCAAGAACTGGCTTCTGTAGCTCTTTGAGTTCTGACAACCAGTCATCTGGGGCCAAAAAGTAGTGCTGAAGGGTTTGGAAGCCTACTTTAAAATTTTCTTCCATCTTGCCACATGCCATAATCCTTTGGGGTCCATGGGGAGAGAAGAGGGAGTGGGAAGAAGGCAGAGGGAACCGCCTGCCCACCTGGCTGCTGGGGAGAGGTGGGGCTTCACCTGTGTGCAGCCTGCTGGTAGAAGCGAGGCTGCCAGTAGGATTCCGAGGTTCACTTGAGAGAACACACCTTTTTAAGAGGTCACCCACTCTTCGTGTCGCCTTCAGACTCTTGCCAAGCAGAGAAGTCTGAATTTTCAT
The DNA here is from genome assembly GCF_003009895.1 of Hyaena hyaena. Lineage (NCBI taxonomy): Eukaryota > Metazoa > Chordata > Mammalia > Carnivora > Hyaenidae > Hyaena > Hyaena hyaena. The sequence continues at coordinate 2,061,098 of NW_024080841.1, read as the reverse complement.
TTGTATTGCTTGAGTTTTAACTGTGGGCTCAAATATTTAAAGCACTGTGTCAGCCAGACCACACATGTCCTAGGGTCCGACCAGTAGCTCCCAGTTTGCAATCCTTGGCCAAAGGCACCATGTGGAGATTACAAGTTGGCCCAGAGAAGATGCTGATTGCCAGTGTCTTCAGTCATTGCTACCAGAATGTGGTGTGCTGTGAGTTCAGATTTGTTTCTTTTTTAACATTTTTAAATTTTTAAAATTATTTTTATTATTTTTAATTTTTAAAGCCTATTTATTTATTTTGAGAGAGACAGAGACAGTGTGAGTGGGTGACGGGAGAAAGAGAGAGACAGGGAGAGAGAGAAAATACCCCAAGCAGGCTCCATGCTGCCAGCACAGAGCCCGATGCAAAGCTCAAACCCATGAAACCATGAGAGATCATGACCTGAGCCAAAACCAAGAGTCAAATGCTTAACCAGGTGAGCTACGTAGGCACCCTGGAGATTCATTTCTTTTTAATTCAAGAGAGCAGTTTTCTATTTTATAGGGGTTAAGGAGCAGGTCCAAAGCATACGGGGGTGGAAGGAGGTGGAGAGAGAGAGGGAGAGAGAGAATCCTAAGCAGGCCCCGTGCCCAGCACAGAGCCCAATACAGGACTTGATTCCACAACTCAGGATCACGACCTGAGCTGAAATTAAGAGTCAGATGTCCAACTGACTTTGCCATCCAGATGCCCCTAGTTCAGAAGAGAAGTTTTCTATTTTATAGAGGTTAACAAGGAAGGGCAAAGCATTAAAAATAAAAATTGGTGTCGCAGGGAATTTTCCTTTAGTGGCACTAAAATCTGACAGAAAGTGCCTTAACTTCACACTGAGGGATTCATATGGTTGCACAATTTGGGGGCACAATTTTGGGGGGCTCTGTCTCCCCAGATAAGAAGACTCTATGACTTTATCATCTACATGTTTGGTACCTGGAATAGTGTATGTAGTAGGTGCTCAAAAACATAGTGAACTAATGTTGCTGACCACTTTAGCTTGCAAATTTCACTTTATTTTTTTTTAATATATACATTTTTTAATTTCTAGGAGAGAGAGAGAGAGAGACCGTGTGAGCAGAGGAGGGTCAGAGAGAGAGGGAGACACAGAATCTGAAGCAGGCTCCAGGCTCTGAGCTGGCCATCAGCACAGAGCCCGACATAGGGCTCGAACCCACAAACCGTGAGATCATGACCTGAGCCAAAGCTGGACATTTAACTGACTGAGCCACCCAGACGCCCCTGCAAATTTCACTTTAAAAAACATTTTAAAAGATCTGTGTAAATACCTGATTCCCTTAGGCTTGAGGCATGGGGCAGAGGAGGAGAACAAAGACAAGAGAATCATCATGAATTAAAGTTTTGTTATGTGCCTATAATTCTATAAATATCATTTCATCTAATCTTCATAATGTCTGACAGAGAGACACCAGTGTTATTATCTTTATCGGACAGGTCGGGATACTGAGGTTCAGAGAGAATAAACAACTTGTCCAAAGTCAGCTCATAAATGGTACAAGCTGGCATTTGAACCCAGTTCAAATATAATTCTTGTTCCCATAACCGTCTGTGAGCTTCACGAAAATGTCCCCCCACCCCAACCCTGTGCCTCTGCTTCCTGGAAGGCACCAACTGTCAGAAATACAACCTGCATAATCCTCAAAGAGCAGACGAGCTGTAACACACTGGCTAAGGCAGGGAGGTATATCGAGGTAATGAGAAAGAACTTCAGGTGAGTTTTGTTCAACCTCCAGATAACCTGGATCCCAATCACCAAATACAACAGAGAATCGGGCTTTCATGGTTTTTCTTTTCAAATCAGTGGGTTTAAAAAAAAACAAAAAAACAATTGGGTATCCTCCCAACCAAAGCCTTTATAGCATAGGTCCTAATTATGGTGTCATCCAATCACTCAAACCAGAAACTCTGGAATCATCTTGAACTCTTCTCCCTCCGGGTATTATTAGCCACCAACTTCCACACAGTCTCAAATTCATTCCTTCTTTCTAGCCCTTGATTCAGGGCTTCATCATCGCTCCCTGGTATTTTATGATCTATCCCTCACCCCCTCATGCCTGCATTCCCTATTTGATCCAGTTTCGATTCCATGGGCCGTCATTCAAGTTGTTACACCTGTAGTCGCCCTTGACCGCCATAAGCTTCTTTCCCGCCCCTCCCCCCATCATTGTAAGAACTTGGTTAAATAACCTCAACCCTGGTTAAACCTGGTGTTCCCACTACTTTCCACCTGTGTCCGGAAGCTGAGCTTTGGTGGGAAAAACCACCCATCCTTGCAGTCAGGTCGCACTGAGCATCCTAAACCACAGGTGGGTCCTTGGTACAGCCTGGAAATTATAACGTTTTATATTTATAACTATACAATTATAGTGCACCCACTTTCAGCTCCCCTGGACAGCTGTTTCCATGTCTCTCCACCAGCCTCCCGTGCTGTTCCAGGCTCACCCTTATTCTCAGCTGCTGACTGTGCTGGCAATTCTACTGGGAAAGGGAAGCAACCAGCGGGGGCGTCTCCCCACCCCCGCCATCACTAGACCATCAGCCTAACTCATCTCCTTGTGTCCCTAACATTAACCAGAGCGACTACATGTTGCTCACTCAGTGCAACCCAAGCTCCTTGCCAAGGCATGGCCTTCCTTGGTCTACCCACCTCCATGTCTCAGATTCTGTGTCCCTGGCTCGCTAGCACCTGAGGCACAGTTTCAGCCAGTGGGGTCTGCACATGCAGCTTCAGGGGGTGGAGTGCTCTCCCCGTGAAGGCATGCGGGGTTCACTTGGTCGTTTCTCCCCGGTCTTGGCTCAAAGAGGCCTTCCCTGTAACCACAAAAGCCCTCCACAGCTTGTCACCCTTGGTCATTCCCTGCTTCATCGCCTATGCGCTTACATACCTATATATATATATATATAGTAGTGCTGTGATTTATTTAACTTCAGAACGCTACTGGGATTAATGCTATGACTGGCCCAGGCCTCCTAAACATACAACAAAAAATGTTCTAGAGCAGTTTCCACATTTGTGGTGGCAGTTGGAATCACTCTATTGCTCTTAGATCTAAGCTTAAATAGGAATGTAATTTGGAGGTTGCTGTTTGGAACGGTAGGTTGGGGTCCAACCAATTGAGTCAGGACTGACCCCTTTTCTTGTTTTCAACCTCTGTCTCTCATTTCATTACAGCTAGGCTAGACCTGCTCAGTTACAGCTCAGTTCCAGGCCATCGGGAAAACAATGGCGGTTCTCTTGTCCCAAAATGACCCTCAATGGCCATCTTGTCCCTGCCTTCATCCATCCCTGGAAAATCAAAAGCAACTATGTTTTTAGCAAGGGGTTTTAGGACTTTACTCAAAGAATTGTTGCCTTTCTATTGATTTTAAGAACGATGAACAGGTCTGACTATCTTGGAACCCAGCCGCTGGCATGCACCTGGGTTACCTCCAGGACACGGAACCAATCTCCTTTCCCCGTGGACCGCAGTGCCAGCACTACATGCAGGCTGGCGCCAGCCCAAGGAGTCAGTCCCCCAACGTAGCTTCTCATGAAGCCATCATGAGCAGGCTTTCCAAAGGTGGCTTTAAAGATAGGCTCTCTGTAAGCTTTGTTCTCAAGCAAGTGTACCCTCCGAACTCACGGAGCTAACGGCCGTTAGCCTCTGTATAGAAAGTGTGCACATTCTGTGTTTTTGTTGTGAAGGAGACATGAGCAGTGGCCAGTGGCAATGTCCTTGCCTGCTTTGCTAAGGTCATCTGAACCTGTGCTCCCTTGACATCACAGTGGTCCTGACATTTCATAAAAGCACAGAAATGTCCCTTCCTTCTTTGGCTTCATGATGTTGGGTTTGCCAGGCAAACTCAGGCTCCCTACTTGTTCATAAATCCCTGGATGAAGTGTGTCCGTTATCAGGGGGTTCCACCTGCCGCCGCCTGGGGAAGGCCGTACCCACCCAGCCACATCCATGATCATCGCTGGATTTTCCGCGCTTGGTGGCTATTCAGGTAGGCCATTCCCACAACGGTGAGAGCACCGGTGTTTGGGGGATAGAGCTCTGCCAGCGGGGGCCGCCGAGCCTTTGGACGAGGAATCCATGCACGCACGTGCACCTAGCTTCCCCCTTTGTACTTTTGTGTCTACGTGAGCATGTGTTTCATTTCCCGTTTCGGGCGGAACCCTCGAGGACACACAATTCCCCGGGTTCACCCAATGGGAGAAACGTGCTGCGGAGGTATACAGGGATTCGAGCGAGTCTTGAAACGGGTCCAGGGTCACAAGCTTCCCGAAGTGACTTCAGACCATTGGAAATACCCCAAACTTTCCTTCCGTACAGTCAGTCGGCCTCGGCTGAGGAGGGAGGGAGCGCTCCCCCGAAAGCAGGCGGCCAACGATGCGTGCTCTGGGATATGCCGGGCTGCTAGGCTGACAAAGCGGGAAGGCTCTCCTATTTCACCACGCTGAAGGGGTTCAGGGAGCTGGGGTTTTTGTGACGGAGACCTGCGCGGCTGCGACTGGCGGCGGAACAGTCCGGCGCCGAGGGCGGCCCGCCGGGGCGAGGGCGGAGCGGGCGCCGCTGCGCTGACGGCCGCGGCAGAAAGGGGGCGGCCGCGCCCATTTCCTCCGCTCAGCCCCGGCCGGCGCGATCCGCAGCGGCGAGCGGCGCCTCCCTGCTGTCGGCCGCGGCGCCTCCGGACTGTGCGCGGCTGGGGCGAGTCGGCTCTGGCCGAGCCTGCGGCGACCGCCGCGCCTCCGGACGCCCCGAAGTCCCCCGCGGTTGGCGTTCCGGCTGCCTGCATGGACGCGGCGCTGAAGCGGAGCCGCTCCGAGGAGCCGGCTGAGCTGCCGCCGTCGGCCCGGGACTTGGAGGAGGAGGAGGAAGAAGGGATGGAACAGGGTCTGGAGGAGGAAGAAGAGGTGGACCCCCGGATCCAGGTAGGGCGCGCGGGGGGCGCCGCGGGGGTGGGCATCTACACTCGCACTCGCTTCGCAGCCCCCGGTGCCTGAGGGAATGGTGGCCACGTAGCTCCGGGGGCGAGAAGAGAGGGTCTGAATTCCCGGTTTTACCGGCTTCGTGGGGAGGCTGCGGTGCCCGCGTGGATGCGGCCTGATTGTATCGTGGGGATCCCCCGCAGACCCCCGGCAGGATCTGGGGGTCGCCGCAGCGTGCCCAGCGGTTCGGGCGGATGTACAACAAAGGGAAATAGGGGGCGGGGGCACCATGCGGGTGTCGGGGTCCCCGGGGCCAGGCTAGCGGCGGGTGTCGCGCGGCCTCGGGGCTGGGGGCGGAGGGGTCGCAGGTCCGCGTGGGCGCTGGGCGCCGTGGGCGTTGTCCGCCCCTGCAGCGTGGGCTGGCACCCGTGGCCGGGTCGCGAGTCCTCACCTGGCGGAGGTGCGCGGCCTGAGCCATCTTCCACCTCCTCTGATTCATTGTTAGCAAAGGGCTTATTGTCAGCACAGACTCAAACCTTCAAACCTCCGCTTGGCTTTGAAGGGTTGAAAACCCAGCTTTCCCTTGTTATGAGGTCGGGGTGTGAACAGAAATCAGGGACAACTGATGCGCAAAGCTGGCGCGGGGAAAGGGCGAGGGGATTGGCCTGGCTCTCTGTGCCTCCATTTCTGAGGGAGATGATTAAAAAACAATTTCCAAGCCAAGGTCTAGGAGTGACAGCTTAACCTCCTCACCCTATAGGCAAAAAACACAGCAAGTCCCTTTGCAAGACTGGTTTTTCTACCCTTTTCATAAATCATTTTATATATATATATTGCTTTTAACCATGCGCTACAATTTCTGGAGCCCTAACTGGGTTTTTTAGTGCACAGATCAGTTAAAAGCTCATTTAACTCAGCTGTTGCCATTAAATGACTTGTTTTGGCAGATTAGCAAGATAAAGATCAAGTGGAAAAATCTTTGCATTAGGGCTTCTATTAATTAAAATCACTAGTTTGAACTACTAAATCTTGTTTTCCTGGTACGGGGTTTCTGTTAACAAAATCCTTTGTTTGCAGAGTAAAATGAGTCCACTTGTGCTGGGTACTTTTTACAAAATGTCGGTTTATAAGTATTTTAAGGATCAGGATTAAAGCTATTTTTGTTTTGTTAAAAACAGCTAGGTAGCTTTAATAATTGGCAGTTGAAAAAGATTTTCATCTCTAGAAAAATAACCACTAATGAGTTAATGCCAGAATTCTACCCTTGACTTAAATCATTTCACTGGGTTTATAGTTTTGGCTTGGCGTTATTTTCCTTTATTGTCTTTCTGCAAAATTCTTGCTCCAAGGCAGAAGATCCTGTTTTGATTTGACTTCTGAACCATTTGTAACAGGTGGGCTTACCTGAAGGCACATATCTGCAATAAATACTTGACCTTCTAAGAAAAAAATTCCTAGGACCTTAAGACATTTTTGAAAGGGACATCGTTGAGAAAAAGGTTTCAGAAATACTGACATTCATTTGCTCTTCCATCCAAGGCTCAACTATTTTTCTGAGAATGAATACTGACTTGTCCCTCTTCCTACAAACTGTGCTGGAGTACTTTTGCAGAGAATGAGCTCAGTCCTACTGGAAACAAAAGACAGATCCCTTCAATCTTTAACCCCCCCTCTTTTCTTCACTAGGGAGAACTGGAGAAGTTAAATCAGTCCACGGATGACATCAACAGGCGAGAGACTGAACTTGAGGTACGGAAGGCTGGGTCCCTGTTCCTGGTGAGGTGGTGTCAGTCCTCCTGACGTGAGGCTGCTTGATTTTGTTTTAATAGCTGGAGGATGGTTGCTGGCGTCCCCTCCATGGAGTTGAGCAACAGCCCGCTGTCTGACAGAATAAAATACACTGCTGAGCCCAGCGTGTGGGTGGAACACATGTGGATCCTATTTCACATGTTTTTCATCATGGGAGCTCCATGGGGCCCAAACTAGGGGCTGTGTGGAGCCCTGAAGTTCATGTGTCTGTGGAAAAGCTTGAAAGGATTGAGGGGAGAATTAGCTGGAGAAGACCGAATGAGTTTGCAGAATCCCATAAATATTTTAGGGGGTTCCTTACGTTTGTACTTGGAAATGTTGTGTATTTCCTTAGACTTCTGCCGTTTTTGACTTTCTGTCCTAAAAATTCTCCCCTCCCTTCCCCTGCTCATTTCTTTATTGTCTGCTTGCATGTAGAATATAATTATCTTAATGGTAACGAAAAGCTGTTTAGACTAGAAGGGCTTTCCTGCTGGGAAGAATCTTGGGAGAGACTAGAACTTGATTTGAATTTCATGAGCATCTTCCAACGTGAGTGTAAACAGATGAGCATTCTTCACAGCTACCGATTAGTCCCCGGCCCTTTTTAGTAGTGGTTGGTTTTACCATCCATCAGCAAATTTGAACAAGCCCCGCATGTATCTGAGAGCCTGTGAATGATTCTGTCAGAGAGTGGAAGGGATGCAGGCAGCTGTTGGGAGGACCCTTTCTGTAGCAGGAGAAATAGCAGGGAAGGTCACCGGGAAGGGCAGGAAACATCTGGTCCCTAAGAATGAGGGTGGGGGAGATAGGAATCATCTACTGGGAATACACTGGCAGCCTTGATTTCTGACTGCATGGCTAGGTCCCTGAGGCACCAAGTCTGGGTGTGGCAAAGAAAAGAGATTAAAAGCTTGTTTTCTGAGTTGTGTGTGAAGGGTTATCTCCAACCCCTCTATTCTGATTGTATGTATCCATGAACCCTGACTGCCCTTCTCCCACAAATGAAGTAAAGCTGCATGTTTATTTGAAATGTTTTGACTTCTGATGAACCAAGGCTCTTTAGGCGATTGAAATCTCTCAGAATCTAACATTTCTAATAATATTCGGCGACAAAAACTACCATTTCTGTAGGGCTGGAGAGTTTACAAGTGTTTTTAGAAGCTGTATCTCCTGTTATGGCAGCCTAGCACAGTGCTGGCCAGCGTGGTAGGCACTGGCGTGTGTGGCTATTTAACTTTAAATTAATTAAAATGATAGAAGATTAAAAATTCAGTCCTCAGAGTAGCCGCTCCTCAAGAGCCTGGTAGCCACCATATTGGACAGAGCAGAGAACAGTTCCATCATCGTAGAAATTTCTGGAGAGCACAGTCCTGGAAGGTGGGGATCTACGTTTTCTCTGGATGAGGATGTGCAGGTACAGGGTCTCCCGGTTCAGTGATAGGACAGAGCCACTTCACTTTCACATGCCTTCTAGCTCTCCTGTTCTTCCATTCCGAGTTGTGAGTAGACAAGTTGGAAATAGCCTTTTTTGTTTTTTGCACAGAGGATTGCTTTCTTCAGAGACACATTTGTCTGCCTGTACTCCATTTTTTTGGGTCATGAAGAAGGAAGCCCCATATGGTGCTTACCTTCTGAGTGTAAAATTAGTTCACCTGATAAACTTTGAGCTCTGATTTCACAGTCGTCTTTCTGAATACACTTAAGTATTTGTGACAGGAAGCTGCAGGACAGGTGTTTCCTGCCTTGTTCTGGAGATCACTAGGCAGCGGTGAAGAGGTGGTCAGAGCTGGCTCGTGTTGCCGCCTGACCTTCTCTTGGTGGTGGTATAACTGAGATGGACTCACCAAAGTATAACGCCAGCTGTGTGAGGCATTAAAACTTCCCTACTGGCCACATTAGAAAGTAAAAAAAGGACTGAAATGAATTTTGATCTATGTTGTTTAGCCCAGAATGCCCAGCATCGACTTTCAATATCAAAACAAGTAATGAGATGCTTTACGTGTAGTTCTGTAGTAAGTCTTCAAATGCTCGTGCATATTTTCCACTTAGGGCATATCGCAACGTGAACTGCCCACATTCGCTTGCTTAATAGCTACATGTGGCCCAGATCTAATAGATGTTTCCTGTCGACTCACTAAGGAGCACTGAGATTTCACCCTCCGTGCAGGCACCCTGACATTTGTCACGCTGCCGGAGCCTGGAGGGAAGAGGATGTGTCTGGGGGGGGAGGGGGGGAGCGGGGGGGTGCGGTGAGGCTGTGTTCTATGTTCCTTCAGTCAAGAGCTGGGCACTAGCCTTGGGGTGGGCGCTCTGTTGGCCACTGCAGAGACGTGGGTGAACAAGACAAAGGCCTTGCCCTTGGGGAGTTTAATTTTAGCGGAGGGTGAGGAACGGAGAGGTAGATAATTGCTGATTGTAGTAACCGCAGTCAAAGAGGGGAGGAGTGGCTGGAAGACACCTGAGCCGGAGCCTGCAGTGCAGGAGAGTCCCTGTGCAGAGGGAAGCAGATGGAGTGAGCAGTGGGGGTGGTGAGGGGAGTGTGCCAAAAGAAGTGGGACAGATAACAGCCATTTTAGCATCGGGGTGGTTCTCATCTTCGTGCTGTTTTCTGTAAAGTCGCTGCGATCATTCACTTCCGTGAATACTGAACCACTGCTCCTAGTGAGGTGGGGCGGGTGCAGAGTGTCGTGACCAGAGATTTACAGGAACCTACCCCTGTGTTACGCTCCTGTGAGCCTCTGGTCGCAACGTTTTTTTGTCAGCCGATCAATATATTACCTTGTTTATGTGTGTTTCTGTTTAAAGACAGTCTGTTTAATGTACGTTGATTCATTAGTGTTGGACTCAGAGGCAACAGCACTGTGGCTCATGCCTGAACAAAGCTTGCCTAACACACGGATTTTCTCCGTAAGAGCCAGTTGCAGCCTTCTTAGTGTCAAGAATGCTCGCCAGCACTTCAGCACTGTGCTTGGGGGCATCTGACTCTCGAGTTTGGCTTCAGGTCATGATCTCACTGATCTCGAATCTGAGCCCTGAGTGGGGGACAGTGTGGAGACCGCTTGGGACTCTCTGTCTTCCTCTCTCTCTCTCAAAATAAATAAGTAAACTTTAAAATAGAAAAAAAAACCGCTGACTCCCCAACACAAAGTGCAAAGTGCAAAAAGTGTGGCACTAAACAGCCCGTGAGCGGACACTTGTTTGCAGCATGAGAGCTGAAACAAGGCAGAGCGGCACTTCGTTCAGCCTCCCTGGGCACATGCATGTTGGGCAACTGCAAGTCTGGCCTCTTTGCATGTCCATGAATGACTGCAAAGCTCCACCAGTATTGATTTTAGAATTACAAATTTTAATGAGTATGGAATCTGCAAATAATGAGGATTGATTGGACGTAATTTCAGAGCCTCTAGGGGAAGAGGATCTTTGGCTTCTGCATTTCCTTTCCCTCTGCTTTTTACTTATGGTCTGGAGCGCCCAGCACCCCTCCTGACTTTGACTCCGATAAGAGCAAAGTGGTGATGAGGTTTGTTAGCGGCTACTTCACTCAGAATGTGGCACCGTTGTCCCTGGGCAGCCGTGGGCTGAGGCGCGGGCCTGGATTCACCACCATATCCCGTCCCTTGTGCTGGTGGTTGAAATCGGAGAGTTCCAAAAGGCGTTTGGATGCCAGCCACCTGCCATGTTGTCACTTGGATATCTGCCTCTTCCTGCAACCACGGTTCACCTCTGACATTGTTTAAACAAAGTCGTATCCCCTTTGCGCTCTGATTTCTATCAAGAGGGCCGGTCCTTCCAGGCTGTTGATGGGAGTAACCTTTTAACCAGGGAAGCCCTTGGATATGGGCCTGATATTTCAAATTAAGAAGCTGTATTTTTTCCCAGACTTTTTCACTTAATGTTTGTTTCTTTTTGAGAGAAAGAGACACAGAGTGAGCAGGGGAGGGGGAGAGAGACAGAGACAGAGACAGAATCTGAAGCAGGCTCTAGGCGCTGAGTTGTCAGCACAGAGCCTGATGCAGGGCTTGAACTCACAAACTGTGAGATTATGACCTGAGCCAGAGTCAAGACGCTCAACTGACTGAGCCACCCAGGCACCCCCCTCAACGTGTTGATTAGTCAGCTTGAATCATTGAATACTTACTGAGCACCTACTGTGTGCTGAGAGCAGCTAAGGAGAGAGCAGTGGAGAGAATGGACAGAGAATTCCAGTTAAATGATGAAAATACACAGGTTTTATGGTGATACGCCCTGATCAGAAAATAAGGCAGGGAGGGTCCTGGCAGGGTGGGTATTTGGGAGCTCAGAGGATGCAGTGTTACATACAGGGGGTTTGAAAGGCTTCCCTGAAAGCATGTCTGGAGAGAATGCACCTCAGGGCCACGTGTGGGAAGAGCATTCCAGCTAGAGCTAAGCTGGGAGTTGGGCCTGGTCTGACAGAGCACCAGCAAGGGGGGCCCGGTGTCCTGGGGGTGGGGTGAGCCATGGATGCTGGAGTCAGGGAAATGCGTCATTCAGTGTGCAAATGTGCCGATGTACTTCTGCACCTCATGGTGTACAGAACTGTCTTTTTTCAAGTGTTTGTTAAAATGAGGATTTCTGAAGCATTGTCATCAAGATTTGCAGTATTCCACGACAGTCATTTATTTCGTACCGTGATGTGTGGGGTTTTCATGCTCTCCCTGCTTGTGGGCTGGTCTGGGGCTGGGAAATGGTGAGAGAGGAGGAGGAAGGACATGACCGGGGCAAGTTGGCCGTGGACAGCTTTTCTGGCTACAAGTAATCAAAAGCTGACTTTTTCAGCCTGCCCTTCCCCCAGGGAGGTAGAAGCAGTTAATTGTAAACGTTCAAGCTCTTTCTCTCACTGCTTGGGTTGGGTGCTTTGAAAAAGCATTTGATTCTGGCCAGCTGTGTTCCCCAAATTTGCATAAGGCCTGCACCTAGAATCTGCCTTTTTCCCCCTTCCAGAAACCAGCAGACACTTTCTCTTTAAAAATAAAACAAAAAAACCCAGCTGTTGTGTCCTTGGAAACACCAGGGTGGGAGAGGAAAGGCAGAGGTGAATTGGAAGCAGCCTGGCCTCTCTCTAATGAATTGTTCGCCCAAGTCAGGGGAAGAGAGAAGGTCTTTTCTGAAAGGACAGTGTTGTCACGTCTGAGCACTTTCTCCTTCAATGTGTGTGTGTGTGTGTGTGTGTGTCTGTGCGCGCGCACACGCGCGCGTGTGTGTGTGGAGAGAGATACATACATGAGTGAGTGCACGTGTGTACTGGGGAGAGCGCTATGAGACTCCATTTGTGCTTTGAAGAAGGTCCATGCCGGGACTTCTGTACCTCAGTGAGATCTGGTTTCGGTAGACACTCGTGTGACAGTACTGGGCACCCCCCCATCTGTGGGTTGAGTCCTGTGTGGGGCGCTCAACACAGCCTCACACACGCCCCCTGCCATCTCCCAGCTTGTGCAGTTACCTAGTAAAAGGCACATGGGTGGCCTTTGGGGAGCCAGGGGCAGCTTTGTTGGAGTGGAGGGACATCAGAGTTGAGGCCTGGAGACACCAAGTCCTCTGGGAGAGTCAGTTAACATCCCAGGGGCCTGGCCGCAGAGGAGAAAGAGAGCTGACCAGACGCACCTCAGCTTGGGCAGCACTGGGGAGGTGGGGTGGCTGCTTGTAAAGATAAACACACTTGAGGACTTCTCTGGGTGCCTCTGGGTGACTTGAGCTGGAGCAGCTGCTGTCCTCACAACTTTGGCTTGAAGTCTGGCCATCAGCCTGGTAGGATTTAGGGCTTCCTGCTTCAGTGACGGTTCCCCACACGGCTGCCGGGATGTCAAGGGACAGTAACTTTTGACCCAGCGATTGCACATGTAAGAATTTATCCTTAGGGAATAACTAGGCAAGGACACAGGTCCATTAATGTTCATTGCAGCATTGTTTAAAGATATTGGAAAATTATGAATCTAAATGACTATCAATAGGGGATCCGTAAAATGAATACAGCGCACAGGCAGTGGCTGATAGCCTAGGCCTTAAAACGATGACGTAGCTTGTCATTAACATGGTAAGAGGTTTGGATGGAAACAGGTTCTGAAAGAGCACAGTATGGTCCTATTCTAAAAATCATGTTTATAGGCATAAAAATGCCTGGAAAAGATCATACGCGTTTGAGAAATGAGCAACATTCACCGTCTCTATATTTTTCTTTCTATCTTTTCTTTTTTTTTTTTTTTTGTTTTAGTTATTTGCATTGAATTTGTATTACTTTATGGTCAGGAAAAAGTCCAAACCCAAAGTCCTGGGGAAGTTGCGGGCTGAAGGAAGACCGGTCTTGGTATCGGCTGACACGGGTAGAATCTGAGGTCTGGTGACATTTAGAGACACTTGGCTCATTGGAAACTGAGTCACCTCGTCTGTGAATTGAGGTAGTGATTCTTGCCCAAGTCACGGGGTGGCCTGGAGGGCAAGAGGGAGTGCTTTGATAGCCATGCGGCCTGCATGAAGGAGAGGCCTCGTGCATGTGGGACAGGCAGACCCCACTGGGTGCTGATGCAGAGATGTCTCTGACAGGATGTCCGTGGGAGCCAGGCCTGCCGCGGGCCCTCCTCTACGCTCGCCACCCCCCCCACCTCCCGGTGACATTTCTGTGTCAGAGGCTGGACAGAAGAGAGGGCCAGAGAGAGGACTTGTACAGGCAGGACGGACTTTGCTCACTGGAGCAACAGGGCTGTCCTCTGTGGCTGGTCCGCTGGGGTGTGGGGGTGAGTGTCCCGAGGGAGGCCTCCTCTGTTAGAGCATGTTCCCTCCTGGGATCTGTCTGGTACTACTTGTGGTGCCCAGTGGCTATTTGGGTGGGCGAATAACAATAGGTTGCCCCTTCATGGCTTTGGGCTAGTGACTTAATGTCTCTGGGCCTCAGTTTCCCCATCTCAACGATGGTGCATAGTAAGTCGCCAATGCATATTGTCGCTGCTGTTAATGAAGCAGGGCAGATGTGGGCTGTAGTGTGGTTCATTCGTATTTGCAGGGAAGACTTCGGTCCATCCTGGGCTCTCTTCCCTGCCTGTTTTTTGTCTCCTGACTGCTCTTCAGGAGGCACGACAGCTAACTAATCGTGCCAGGATGAGCCAGACTCTGTTCTAAGCACTTCAAACTCACTGAGTCCTCAGAACAACATGATGCAATAGACATTATCACCATTTTGCTGATAACAGAGTTCAAGTGTCTTCCTCTCGATTAATTGCCCTGTTGTCCACCAAGCATCTTCCAGACTTGAGAATGGTCCCAGAGGTGCGAAATGGCCCCTCGTTGTGAACCAGTGCCCTAGAGCCATGCCATCCAGGTGTGGCCCCTGTGCCAGCTGCCTGTGCCTGACAGAGGACATTGTTAGAGTTGCAGAGTTTTCGGCCCTATACAGACCTGGGGAATCAGAATTTCTGGGAGTTGGGCCCAGGAGCCTGTCTTAAGCTGTGCCTATCTTATACATATTCATCAGGCTGTATTCCCGGCATTTATTTACTTGTCTGGCACCCCCACTAATCTGGGCCCTGGGGGGAGGGGGCTGGGGTCCCATCTTTGTGCTTCAACATCTCCTGCAGTGGCAGAACGCAGGTACCATGAATGTCGGAATGGATGGATGTTAGTGTGTAGTTAGAATCAGAGGTCCTTGTGGACTGCTGGCTCTTTGACATTGTCACGCAATGCATCCTACAGAACCGCTCCCCTTTCCCTGGTGGCCACTCTGGAATTGCATTCGTCCCCTGGCTGTTCCTAGGCTGGGCCCAGTTTCAAAACTGGCAGAACACAGCCTGCGCTCTCTTCCCCTTCCTGAAGTCCCTCACTTAGCAAGGCCTTAGCTTGTGAAAGTTTACAATTCTGCCCTACTTGGAGATGCTAGGGGTTTGTTTGCTTTTATTTGAAGTACAATTGATGAATATTATCATTTCATCAATTGCTAGTTTTAGCTGTAAGATGCAAGGGTTTCAAGAGTGGCCTTTCACAGTAAGAGGGTGGCATGTGTGATTAGAGACAAGTGGCCATGATCGATTGAGTGGGGAAGAAATTCAGTAATAAAACTATACGTAGACCGTATGTCCAGTGACGTACACCTCCAGTAATGGAATCTGCATCTGAAAGAAAAAAGGTCTAGTGTGGTCCATAGACTGTGAACTGCTTGTTACCAATTAAGAGGAAGTAAATACAGAAATTGAGGGTAAGACTTTGGAAACTTTTTAAAAAATGCAGTTTGACATTGCTGTGACGGTCTCATAGCATTCCACTTTCCTAGTTTGTTTTTTATTCTACAGAAGCGTTGATTCCTGGTGGGTTGGGGGAAAACAAAGATCCATTCCCATGTAGTTTGAGAAGCCTGGCTCTAGAAAAATGTACCCCCAGATGTGACTAGTGGTTATTGCTAGTTGCTAAGAATGCCGATGATTTTTATTTTTCATTTCTTGGTATCTTCTCAATTATTTACAATGACCATATTTTATCACTTTCATAACCCTTCATAAGCAAGGGTTGGGGGTGGAGAATGAAGCAGGATTATAAAGAGATGTCTTTATGAGTCAAAGAAATGAATTTCTATGAAAGGAATCTTAGGAACTATGAAGGCTGGTGGGAAAAAATGTTGAGACTGGTAGTCCCTGCCCTTAATTGTAGATAAACCCTGATGTTGGTGGGTTTGTTGATGAATTACTGTATTGTTAAACTGTCATTGTGGTAATTCATGGAGGGGTGAAAAGTGCCATATAGGCATTTTAGGATTCTCTATAGCCAAGAAACCCTCATTTATACACTTACTGTAAAACACAAAAATCACCAAGATATCATGGTGGGAACCATTTCAAGTATTAAGAATGTTTAGATACTGAACCTTAGTTACTACATGAATTCGCGTCACTATATGAATTTTAAGTGGATGGGGACTGTGGGCACATGGAGGCTGCTTTGCCCCATCTCACTCCCTGGAGCCCCATTAGCAAACTGCTGTTCGCATGGGCTGCTGGCTAGAGTACAGAAATAGCTATCTAATACTGGGATGGACTCTATTGCCTTAAAAAAGATCTGCTCTGTCTTCCTTTGAAGCTGTAAAGACCGGTGAGTTGATACATAAACTTTGCTGGCCGCTCAGCTGGAACCCACCATAGGAACGTGGGCCCTTGTAACAAACGAACTTTTCCACAGTGACATGACTGTAACCTTAGGTTTTCCAGGACGCCATCCCTCTGCCCCTGAGCTGTCACAAAGTGTCTCCACTTCAAAAGAAGACAGGCTCTGGGGGTTGATGGATTTGTTGCTGTCCCAGTGGTCGATAGAGCTTCAGGTCCCCTCATCAGCAGAACAGTGGTCACCATGGACTGTCTGTCGCCTTTTCATATAGAGCTGTTATTTTCCCTTCTGAGCATTTATTTTAGGGATTTCTAACGTAGGGTGTGAGTGTGTGGGTGGCTGAATTAAACATCTATTGAACTTTATCCCTTGGCAAGTATCCCAGTTTTCTTTGCCTATCCCTCCTCTTTGAGGGTTACTTTATCTTGCCTGTCCTCACTTAGATGTTTCTAGCAGTAACAACTGTATGACTTTTATGCAGAGCATCCTCACCAAGGGTCTCATGATAATTTGCAAAGCATGTCTTTGAGACCTTGGAGAATCCCCACCCCCCCCTCTTCTTTCCTCACAACTAAGGGAGGGGCAGAGAGGGAGAGAGGGCATTCCAAGCTCTGACAAAGCCTGATGCGGGGCTTGAACTCCTGAACTGTGAGCTCATGACCTGCGCTGAAATCAAGAATCCGATGCTCAACTGACTGAGTGACCCAGGCACCCCGAGGATCCTCCTCTTTCACTTCCTTAAAAGAAGACGGAAAAACACTTTTTTCTATTCTTGCCTGATTTTTCCTTCACCATGTTCTGCTAGATTATTCAACAGATATTCAGGTTTGTTCTGACAGAAAGAAACTGCTAACGGGGAGACCACGAGAGGAACATCCACCGTTTCTTAGAACCGCAGACAAGCCCCCTTAATGTAAACACTTCCATTTTGGACATCAGGCTCCGCCGAGGCATGATGAATGGGGTTTGGTTGTCGTCGTCCACGCCACCCTTTCGGTGCCGGCCTGTGAGGGTCCTGCTTCCTTCTGAGAGATCTGAAGCCTGCAGACTGGACGGTCCCGTCCCCAGTTTTTGGCTTTACTGGAAGACAAGTATAATGGGGTGTTGTCCTTCTTCATTGTTCTGGTTACCATTTCCACCTAACAGATTCCCCCAGAGCTTCATTGCTTAGAACAACTGCTTTGTTTAGCCCATGACCGTGGGTCAGGGATTTGGAGAAGGCCCAGCTGGGCGGCTCTCACTCGAGGGCTCGCGTGCAGTTGCAGTCACCGATGCAGCTGGGGCTGTGGTCTTCTGAAGGCTTGACAGGACAGGACCTCTGAGGAGGCCGCTCCTGTGTCCGGTTGTGGACACTGGCTCGTGGCTGAGAGCTCAGCTGGGGTCATGAACCAGAGTGCTGAATGTGACCTTTCTGGCGTGATGTCTCAGGCACTCTGGCCTCCTGATGGTGTCTGGCTCCCCTGACGGTGAGCACCCCCCATAAGCGGTTGGCAGCATCCTGGCCTTTTCTGTCCAAGCCTTGGGAGTCCTGGTGCGGCACTTGTGTCACATTTCTAGGTCCCGGCAGTCGTGAGCTCACCCACAGGAGGAGGGAACAGATTCCATCTGTGGAGGGGAGAGTACCAAAGAATTCTGAACCATGTTTTAGGGGCACTTGTGTGGCTCAGTCAGTTAAGCATCTGACTGACTACGGTCATGATCTCATGGTTTGTGAGTTTGAGCCCTGTGTTGAGTTCTGTGCTGAGCTCAGAGCCTGCTTCAGATTCTCTGTCTCTCTGCCTCTCCCCTGCTCACATACTCTCAAAAATAAACATTTTTTAAATGAAGCAAAATACAAGGAATTTTGAACCACAGTTTAAACTGCCATGCTTCATGGGTTGCCTGGGTGGCTCAGTCAGTAAAGCGTCCAACTTCGGCTCAGGTCCTGATCTCACGGTTCTTGGGTTCGAGCCCCGCGTCGGGCTCTGTGCTGAGAGCTAGCTCAGAGCCTGGAGCCTGTTTCAGAGTCTGTGTCTCCCTCTCTCTCTGACCCTCCCCTGCTCATGCTGTCTGTCTCTCTCTCAAAAACAAAACATTAAAAATTTAAACTGCCACGCTCCCAGTGACGGTGCACAGGGACCCATGTCGAGGCCTGCAGGATGTCCATAGTTACTTCAGGAGCAACCACATTTCGTGGTGCCTCGTTGAGTTGCTCTAATGGTTAACCAGCAAAGCAGGGACTTTGGTTAGCATTCTCCGTGATCCTTAAACCAGCAACAATAAAAGCAAAAGGGTGCTGTGTTTGGCTGTACTATGGGTCTTGTTTTAGGGACAAGTTGCCACTTCGCACATAGTGCTGTCTTACACATTTTGTCTGAGAGAAAATTATGCTCTGCCTTCAATGCCTGTTAGAAACAACTAGTGGACCCTAACGCCAATTGTGCAGTACCGAGGCAGGCACTTTATAGGCTCAGGGGGAAGGTTCCAAAGCTTCTTGGGCAGCTCTTGACATGCTGCGCTCTTTCCTCGCCCCTAGTTTTGCTAGCATCCCCAGTGGGGGAAATAGAATCTTGGTATTGCATGCATTTGCTCGAAATTGGATCCAGTCCCCAGGTTGGAACTTGTTAAAACAAACCACACTTTAATGCTATAAAACGTAAGGTCAAAATGCGTAGGAGAACTTGTTGCAGAGCAAATAGATGCTTAAACAGCATAGCCTGGGATCGTGGAAAGCACGGGCTTTGCAGTTCTGGAAGGCTGGATTTGAATTCTCCCTTGGCCTCTTCATAAACTGTACATTCTTTTCTGGGTTGGGTTTTCTTCTTTCTAGAATGGGAAAGGCAGTACCTGTTGTGCAGGGCTGGTAAGGATTAAGTGGGGTGATGTTTATGAAGTGCCTGCATGGTACCTAGCACGTAATGTTCCACAAGTGTTGGTCCTTTCTACCTTTTGTCATTTATTGAGTAACAGTACCTACATAAAAAGCATTGTTTACAGAAACCTTATTATATGTTCAGTATTGTGTTAAGTGCTTTGTATGCTTCGTCCTGTCCTCACAACAGCTCTTGAGGACATTGATGACAAATGGAGGCCGTGAAAAGGTTGAGCCCTTCTCTAGGTCGCACGGCCAAGTGACCTGGTTGGGGAGCCGAGACTTGAATCCAGGAGTCTGAGGCTGGAGGCCATGCCCTTGCGGAGTTTGGGGATGTGTTATGGATGTGGAGGAGGTGTCTTCCGAGGTTCCTACCAAGACTACAGGTGGAAGAATGCTGGTCTAGGACTTAGGGGACCAGGTTTCCAACCTCTGCTCTGATACTTACCAGGTATACATCTTTGGGAGGGGAAGTATGCCTCCTGAGGCCTCAGTCACCTCGTCTGTGAAATGGGTGCATCTGAGCTTAATGATCGGCAGGGCCCTGAGATTTTGACTTTCATCTAGCCACATGCTGAATGGATTATGACTCCCCCTCCATCCTGATGACAGGGGAAATACAAAAGCTCTTTGGTCATTCTATGCTGCAGTAGACATAAAATTTTAGTTTTACTGAAGAGCGACATGCACGCAGTTAAGGAGAAGCCCCTGAGAAGTTTTACTGAGAATGTCTTCTGCCTCATTCCTTCCCACCCCCAGTTCTCCCCCCAAACAACCGCTTGTAATGTTTTTAGCCATTTCTCCTGGTGGATTCTTCTGGATGTCTGGTCATAGCAGTGGATTTTGACTTTGGTGTTTTTCATGCTGTTCTCTCCTTTCTTTGCATTCGGAGCAACTGTGGGCAGTGGGGAGGTTCTCCAAAGGTGGCAGGAGAGCCAGCTTGCCCAGAGCTCTGTGGTGGGTGGGGTCGCGCTTCCCGCAGAGGCTGCGTGACCTCCAGAGCTTTCCAAGGATACGTGAATTCACTATATTGCCCTAATTCTAAAACCCGTGTTCAGTACAGAACGGACCTTGTATTGTGTCCCAGCTTAGGCGGTGGCTGAAACATTAGCCCTGACACACATGCGCATCAATGGCATAGTGCGTCCAAAATGTAAGGTTTGTGAATTTTTGAAAAAAAAGTGTGTCTTGAGGTTGAGCAAATATGTGAAGGCTTTTGGTGTAAACATGGAAATAGTTCACTTGTGGTTGAACCCAGGAAAATGCCACAGTTTAAGCAAGTCTCTCTCCTCTTACACAAAGAATCCTGTGGGTTTAAAAACCCATGTGTGGCCATGAATGAAAAAGCACTGGGACCCATCAGTCTTTCTAGAGGTAGGGGGGTGTGTGTGTGTGTGTGTGTGTGTGTGTGTGTGTGTGTGTGTGTGTGTAGGGTTGTTATGTAACTTTAGTCTTTCCTCCAGGGCCTCCTAGGACTGATCCTTCTACCCCAAGATTTAAAGGGCTGTGTGGTTTTTTCCTTTGTGGTGTTTTGGACCTTGGGCTGTTTAAACATGCTTTTCTGGAATTGGTTACATTCCATTCCGGTGGCTCATGCACAAGTCACATCAACAAAAAAGATGAATTGAAAGTGAGTCGTTTCCAAATTGACATTCTACAAACTAACTGGCTCATATTATTCAAAAATATCAAGGCCACGGAAGACCAAAAAAGACTGCAGAACTGTTCCAGATTAAAGGAGGCTAGAGAAATATGACCACTAAGTGCGAGCTGGTGGTCCTGGCTTGGATCCTTAAAGATTTTGTTCTTTTACTATAAAAGACAATAGTGAGACAGTTGATGCTCTTTGAATGAAGTCCTAGACCAGATGCATTGGATTGTATCCATGTTGATTTTCAGATTTTCATCACTGTACTCTGGCTATGTAAGAGCGTGCCCTTATCTTTGGGAATGATGAGCTGAAGTATTCCAAGATCAAAGGACATCATGTCTTCATCTTCCCCTCTGTTTTTCCAAGTCTGAAATTATTTTAAGTTTACTTTTGAGACCGAGAGAGAGCAAGGGGAGAAGCAGAGAGAGAGACAGACAGGGAGGGAGGGAGAGAGAGAATCTCAAGCAGGCTCCATGCTGTCAGCGCAGAGCCTGATGCAGGCCTCGAACCCACAAACTCTGAGATCATGACCTGAGGTGAAATCGAGAGTCCGACGTTTAACCGACTAAGCCACCCCGGTGCCCCTGAAATTATTTTAAATTAAAAAGCTCCTCATTCCCAGATCTACCAACTGCCTTAACACACCCTCCAATGGCAGGGCCTGTGGGATTTTGACCTTGGCCGGAGCGTCAAGGGAAGTTGCACGGTTAAGGCTGGTGGGATAGCCGTGGAGGGCTGTGATGTCCTGGGCGAGGCGACGGGGTGCTTACCTGCATGTCTGGAAACAGTCTACACTGCCGTCAGCGCTCTGAAACAGAGCCTTTCTGGGTAGGAGGAACTTGGTTCCCGTTGGGCCTAAAGAAAGCTCTCAGACCTCTGTTAACCTCAGAAGAGAAGAACTTGCAGCAGGAAATCCTATTGACCACCTATTTTCTTACTTTCCTTTCTCCCCTCTTTTTTTTTTTTTTTTTTAATTTTTTTTTTAATGTTTTATTTATTTCTAGGAGAGAGAGAGACAGCGTGAGCAGGGGAGGGTCAGAGAGAGAGGGAGTCACAGACTGAAACAGGCTCCAGGCTCCGAGCTGGCAGTCAGCACAGAGCCCGACGCGGGGCTCGAACCCACAAACCGCGAGATCATGACCTAAGCGAAAGTCGGACGCCTAACCGACTAAGCCACGCAGGCGCCCCTCCTTTCTCCCCTCTTGGTGGAAGGAAGCTCTTGGTACTTCAGACCCAGGACAAGTGCGATGCTGTGAAAAGAGGAAACGGCACTTGGTCTTGTCACCGAGGCTGCGTAGGGCCTGCCCCTGGCTCGGGAGCTGGGCAGTGCCTGAACTGGGGTTAGAATGAATCCCTCACACTGTGTCCCACAACCACTCAAACAGCTTGAGTAAAAGGAATTTCTGCAAGGTTGGAATCTTTCCTGGAACCCAAGGGAGAGAAGAACCATGGGGCCTTAAGTATAGAGAGCCCAAAAGTCCCAGTTTGGCTGGACAGACTCACTTTATGCCTGTCGTTCCAGCATAATTATTAATAGTGCTCTACCTCACTGTCAGAAGAGCCTTGGTTTGCGTGATAAATTGTCTGGCCGTGTTCATTGCGGGATTAGTCAGGGACCCAGAGAATCTCTCACAAGCCTTCCTCTCCTGCCTCCTCATGTTCTCTCATGGGCTTTTGCTCACTGTCTGCCCTCTCTTTGTGTCGCCCTTTGGCTTCCTCTGTTCCCTGAGAGAGGCTCTTGTATCAGAAACGTGGCTGCAAGGTTCTACCGGATGCGGGGGTGGGGTGGGGTTGGGAGGGCGGACAGTCCCCACAGAAGGAACTAGTGGGATTGGCAGACACCTCACTAGGCCTCTGCTGCTCAAGTCCGGGCTCAAGGCGGAAAAGAAAAGGACTCAGAAGGGAGAGGAGTTAGGTACCTGGTCCTCAACAATGACTGGCTTCTTCCAACTTGAAGGCCCCTTTCTTCCCCTTTTCCATGCATGTTTCCATTCCATTGGAGCCATTTTAACCAGATTCTTCTGGTGGGATGAAACTCGCTGATGCAGGTTTGGGCCGGCACAGCGAGTGGATGGGGAGTATTGGCTAGAGCTTCCTGCTGCTCTTCTGCGCACCCCCCCCCCCCCCCCCCCCCCCCCCCCCCCCCCCCCCCCCCCCCCCCCCCCCTGCCCCAGCTCAAGCCTTGGCCTTGACAGTCTAGCTCTCTAGGTGCTGGCTCTACCCTGGAGCAGTCTTTCCAGTTCTGCCTCTGCTGCAAAATTCCTGAAGGAGAAATGAGATAGATCTTCCCGCTCCCCTCCTCACAGGCTCGTGAAAGCCACTCCCCATGGGAGTTGGGACTGAGGGACTGAGGGAAGGGAAACCAGACAGAGGCAAGGAAAGAAGGCCCCTGGAGGGCCCGAGGAGCCAGGTGTGGTCTCTCAGAGTGGGAGAGTGGAGTGAAATCCAGGGCCTGGAGCTAGGCCTGTGCAGTCCAGTGTAGCAACCACTAGCCACGTGTGGCTGTTCAAGTTATAATTTCAACATTAACATTTGATTAAGAATCCAGTTAGTTGTACTAGCCACACTGGAAGCTTTTATTGAGCCATAAGTGGCCGGTGGCTTCTGCACCGGACAGCACAGATACAGAACATTTTTATTCTTGCAGAAAGTTCTGTCAGACAGCCCTGAAGAGCACTTACCCTTTTCACCCAAGCACTATTTCAAGTGCTTTCTTTGTGTGTTTTAGTAGCTGCCACAAGTACTCTTAACGAACAGATTGGAGGGGGTGAAAAGAAAACATGGCATGTAGTAAACATAAAAACATTTCAGGTACCTTATAACAACTGGTCAGTAAGTCAGAATATTTCCAGTGGTCATGTAATTCTAGAATGTTCCTGCAAATGGACACTACATTTTTGACTTGTTACTCTTCTGCCACTGGCATAATTTTTCCCTTATCCTAGTTCTGTATGATTCACATTTTTACTTCACCGTGTTTGAAGTGGAGACTTCATGACTGTAAGTGAAAAGCTATCAAAAGGACATACTTTTTTTTGAGGGAGCACATGTGTGTGCATGTGCACGAGCAGGGGAGGGACAGAGAGAGAGAGAGGAGAGAGAATGAATCCCAAGCAGACTCCATGCCCTGCACAGAGCCCAGTGCAAGGCTCGCTCTCACGACTGTGAGATCATGACCTGAGCCAAAATCAAGAGGTGGATGCTTAACCAACTGAACTACCTAGTCTCCTTGGAAATGTGTTTTTTTTTTTTTTTAAAGCAAGCTTTCTATTAAGTTTTTAAATCCAATATAGTTAACATACAGTGTTATATTAGTTTCATGTGTACAACATAGTCATTCAACAATCCTATCCATTTCTCCGTGCTCTTCATAAGTGTACTCTTAAAGGAAGTTTTTTACTGAAGAATTTTCCATGTATGTGCAAGTGCCCAACTCGTAAGCCCAAACTCACAGCTTGGTGACTTTAAAGGCAGTGCTGTTTTATTTCCAGTGGATTTGTTTTGCTTATCACATTCTAGCGGATTCCCCTCTCTATGGAAGGCTCGGAGCTAGATTAGCTCCCCCTTTCTCAAAATGGAGATTAGCAAATGTAAAGATCTGTGAGGGTGCTGTGGAGACATGGGAGCACCCAACAGGGCTCTCTCCTTAGACAAAATCAGAAGTATTCAAGAAAGATCTGAGCAGGAACAACTGCTTCACTGTTACTGAGAATATATGGTGTTTCTAGTTTGTGAATGTCTGCAGGGCAGGCTCAGGGAGAAGAGTATGGCTTAGTCTACACACCAGACCTGATGCTTCTGGTCTCAGGTTTCCTTTACACTCTTTTTTTTTTTTTATGTTTTAATTTTTTTTAATGTTTGTTTATTTTGGGGGAGGGGGAGGGGCAAAGCAAGAGAGACACACAGAATCTGAAGCAGGTTCCAGGCTCTGAGCTGTCAACACAGAGCCCGATGCGGGGCTTGAACTCAGACCGGGAGATCATGACTGGAGCTGAAGTCAGACACCCACCCGACTGAGCCACCCTGGTGCCCCTCCCTTTACACTCATAGAATCACTGAGCACTCCAGAGAGCGCTGTGTTTGTGGGTAAGATCTATTTGCTGTATTGGAAAAGTTAACCTTGGTGGCTCAGTTAGTTAAGCGTCCGACTCTTGATTTCAGCTCAGGTCATGATCTCACAGTTTGTGGGTTTGAGCCCCACATCCGGCTGTCTGCTGTCAGTGCAGAGCCCCCTTCGGATCCTCCGTCTCCCTCTCTCTCTCTCTGCCCCTCTTCTGCTGCTCACGCTCTCTCCCCCCACTCAAAAATAAACATTAAAAAAAAGTTAAAAACTTGTATTAATTCATTAAAAATTACAATAATAAGCCTATTACATGTTGACATATATTTTGTGAGAAATAAGTATTTTCCCAAACCAAAAATAATTTGTAAAAGGAAGTTAATTATTTAATGGATTTTTGTTTTGTTTTTTTTTTGTTTTACAAGTCTCTTTCTAGTCTGGCTTCCTAGAGGAGCTGAGTTGTCTGCTTCTGCATTCCGTCTTCTACCGTGCCTCACACTGAGTAGTCTCTGGGAAACGCCGCTGAATACTCGTGAGAGAATGAATGTGAAAAGTTAAATAAGTTCAGTATGATTAGGAAAATGGTTTTGACCTTGCAGACTCCCAGTAAAGGCCCCAGGGACCCCTACGGTAGCCTGGTCCCCTGGGCCACACTTTGGGAACCTACAGGTGAAGTGAAAGCCACTGGATGAACAGATGAAAGGTGTGTGCTTCTGTCTGAAGTCTGACACACACTGGCATGTGACCACAGGCCCCACAGCGCTTCACCGGAGATCCCTGTAGGCTGGGGACTGTCATTCTTGCTCAGCCTGTCTTACAGGGTCATTGTGAGGCTCAGATAATGCCTGTGAGATCTTTCTTCAAGCAGCAGTGTATTTATAAATGGCATTACTAAGGCTCTTCTGAAGCATGGTGTCATCTTGAATTTGTAGGACAGTTATTTTTAAAAACCAATGTCCTGTCTTAATCTCTCTCGGTTCTGGGGACACGTTTGCGGAGGAGAAAGGCTGTCATTCTCAGCTTACAGGTGACATCATTGAGGCTTAGATGAACAGATTGGCCAGAAAACAGACTTGTCCCTAGTGGGGTGACTGACTCCTGGCACGCTGTCTCCAAGGCACATTGGTCCTGGCCGCTTTGGTTTCGCTGGAGTTCGTAGCTGATAGCGGCCTGTATTTTTGACACACCCGTTCAAAACAGGGAGTCTTTGCCACCCTCAGCAGTTCTTGGAATAAATTGCCCTCAGTCTGAGTCACCTAATGGAAATGACACAGTTTTCAGATTTGGCGATCTGAGGGATCCCAGCTGAGGGAACCCACCCCACCTGGTAAATGGCTTGTTTTTCTCAACTGTTAAAAGGTCTTGCAGGCTCTCCCAAGATAAGTTTATACAGAAGTGCAGCATGGAGTGTTTACTGTAGGGAAAATAGTCCACTTTCTCTCCTCCCTGGGCACTCCTGGAAGCAGCCCTCCGCTCTGATCTTGGCAAACATACCTGCCTGTCATTGTAGGAGATGGGACAATCACGATCATTATGTCCTTGATCTAGAGAATAAGGCAAAAAGCACAAGGTCAGTTGCAGCAAGCTGTCTGAAAGAGGTGGCCAACTGGCACTCATGTGGATTTAGAGAAATGCTTTGTACAGGTTATTTCCAGATTCTGTTCCATATAAACATGGCTTTGCTGTCCGGGGAAGAAGCCCCCACACTTAACCACATTTAATTACTAGTGCTTTGTCATAGTACAACTATAGACTGACCCTCTACTCCCTGTCTACATTAATTATGACTACCTTAGGGCATACTTGTCAGTCTTTTTCATGTAAAGGTTTCACTCAATTGCAAATAACAGAAATCCAATTCAGCTACCTTAAGCAAAACATAAAACAGCTGGGCGGGGGGTGTGTGTGTGCTGTTTTGGCTCTGGGGAAGGTGGAATATAGGGTGAGACTGTAAAGCATCACTACTTCCTACTTCCGGAAGCTCAAAGCGTTGCTGGCTGGGACTTCTTCCCTCTCTCAGGCTCTCCCCTCATGGTGCCAAGATGGCTACCATCTGCTCCAGGCTTTCATTCCATTTTTTCAGCCATCTCCCTGGAAAACAGTTCCTCTGACAATATCAGAAAAGTCCCAGAATGAAGTCTCATTGGTCCTGATGGGTCACATGCTCTTCCTCAACACTCACTGAAGCTAGATGTATCCAAATCTGATTGGCTAGACCTGGGTCACATGACCTCTTCTGGGACTTGGGTGAGGCCCAAGAAAGTCAGGGCTGTTCTTAACATTGGGCGGGCAGAAAAGATTGGGGTTTGTGGGCCCTCACACTCCAGTATTTGTGGAGAGTTGTTACTCCAGTGGCTCTGATTTTCTGTGGAATGGTAAAAGAACTGGGTCAGCTTTATCTTCTCAGGGAGAAGACTGGCTCTGTTCAGCCTTTAACGCATCTTGGATGAATAGGCTTGTTGGTGGTTGGACGTCAGCCAGCCATGCATCATCGTCCCCAGCAACACAGCCTCATTTATAGAGTAAAACGCTGATGTCAAATCAAGTCCTTTGGGTGCAATGCCCTTTGATGGCCACACACTTACCTGGGTTGGTGGTCCCAGGGTCTGCCCACCAGCCTCCCCTGAGAAGCCCTGTTCACTCTTTGGCAAAACCCACATCTGATCCGGTCATGCCTCTGCTTAAAAATTCACCATAGTATCTTACCACAATTTTTAAAAAGGCAAAAACAAAATACACCGGTACTAGCATCTGGTCCTTCTACCCCACGCCATTTTCCCCTCCCTTAAGGGCAGTTTGATCAGTTGAACGTATTTTAACTGATTAGCTATTAACTTCTATGACTTTAAATGGGGGGGCTTTGTGTGGCTGCTTGTTGATTTGTCAGTTTCAGTTACCATCTGCCAGCATCCCTCTCGGAAGAGGAGATTTTAATTTCTTTCCTCCCTCTGTCCCCCCAAACCACCTCCCTTTCTCACTTCCTTTCCTCCCAACAGAACCATCTTGTATGTCACTGCAACGTTGGAAGTGCTTCCCAGTGGAGCCTCCCAGTAAACTAGATTACTTTCCTTTTTGTGCAAGAATGCATTCTCTGGTCATTTCTGACAGGGGCTCATGGAAGTAAATTGTGATTTACATAAAAAGAAAAAAAGTCCCCCGATGTCTCCCCACTGTGCATGGGATAAAGTTCAAACGCCTTAAGGCAGCACTCACACCCTTTCTTGCTCCAGCCCCCACGGTCCCTCCCGCCTGCCATTCTTGGCTCAACCTTCTCCCTCTGCTTCTACTGCCCCTCTCTCCCTGTCTGGTGAAATCCCCTTTCTTCAGGGCCTGGCTGGGGTGACACTCGGGTGGCCTTCCCAGTTGTGTGTCTGCTGCGCAGGGTATATAGTAAGGTCTTCGTATTTATCACGGTGCATCGTACTTATTTATTTACTGCTTGAGTTTAAATCTTGGCTCTGCCTTTTCCCAGCTCCATGGCCTCAGACATGTTACCTTTGTGCCTCAGTTGTCCTCTTTGTAAAATGCAAATAACAGCAGTATAGAGCACCTGCCTGATGAGGTTGTTAGTGATTGCACAAGTTGATGGAATTAAAGCATTTATGACCGCGTCTGCCACATAGTAAACTGTCCATCTGTGCTCTGCGTCCCTCTCCCTCCCTCACAAAGGCAGACATGGTGGGCTATATTCACCAGTGCCCAGAATAGCTTTTGGCAAATTAGAAGTCTCCGGGGGCTGGGCTGGGCACCTAAATGAGCCATGCAGGCAGGCTGTGATTCAGCAAAGGGCAGGGGGGAATGGAAAGGGCAATCAGTCTCTTCCATCCGGGATGTCTCCTTCTCCACTTCTAGCCAGTGGTCGCCAGGTAGGAATGGGAGCCCAGTGTTGCTAGATTATCAGATTCTTTTTGTGAGACAATTGAGAATCTACCTTAAAAAACAAAACAAAACAGATTTTCCTGACATTTATGGACCAAAGGCACTAAGCCTACTGGCCCAGGGGCCACTGGTTTAGGGCCCAGTTCTCATTTTACAGAAGAGACCCAGAATGACGATGTGATCTGCCCTGGGTCACACACAGACTGACAATGCGATCTACCCTGGGTCACACGCGGACTGATGTCCCTGTTTTCTCACTTGTGGTCTGGACATCCTACTGGTGCTGCCTCTCAGGGGCGGGGACTTTGAGAATTCAGTCATGCTTGTGAGCTTATTTGCAAACCGTCTATCTACACACACGGTGTAACAGGTTGTTACTTCCGTCACGTCAGCTCCCCCTGCCTCAGAGAGACCTCCTTGGTGTTTTTAAAATAGGATCGTGGGTCTCTCTTTATGCTGGGTGGTGATGGGAGGTTGCGTGCATTTACTGAGCATGTGCTATGTATCCAGGAACTATTAGTTGTGTTACATTTGCGTTCTCCTTTATTCCTTTTTTAGAATTTTTAACATTTATTCATTTTTGAGAGAGAGAGAGAGAGAGAGAGAGAGCGTGCGAGCGAGCATGTGCAGAAGAGGGGCAGAGAGAGAGGGAGACACAGAATCTGAAACAGGCTCCAGGCTCTGAGCTGTCAGCACAGAGCCCGATGTGGGGCTCAAACTCAGGACCGTGAGATCACCACCTGGGCCAAAGACGGATGCTTACCCGACTGAGCCACCCAGGCACCGCACTCCTTTATTCCTTTTAACTGCCCTCCCTGTGAGAGTAACACCTAATTGGTAGGGAAAATAATTAGAAAAGAAGTTGCCTGATTAGGTCCTCACAGAGGTTTTTTGGAGATTGGATCCATTGGATCTGATTAAAAAAAAAAAAAAGAATCTTGGGCTTCAGACAACTCGCTGCCTCTGACATATTGGAAGTTCAGCCTGGCAGAAGCTCAGCGGGGCTAGTCCCCAGACCGCCTTGTGCACCCACGCCACTTCCTCTCGAAGACAAACCTAGTGTCGTTCTTGGTCTCCAGAAGCGGTAGCAGGGGACTGCAGGCCTGGCCAGAGTGAAGAGAAGGCAGGGATGATGATGATGATGATGATACAGGGCTAGCAGAAGGGACCAAGGCCAGTTTCAGGAGTAGGATGGGGCTCGGGAGCCGAGAAGCTCCCATGGGAGGCAGCGGCGGTACCCTCGTATGCTGGAGTGCTGGCATCATTTTCAACCCACCCAGCAAGCCCTGGTGCAGTAGGATAGAGGGGATGAAACAGAAGTGGGCAGAGGCTCTTTTACCCCCAGGAATGCCATTGGCCCGGGAGGCCCCTACAGTTCGATGCTTAGAGAAAGTCTTCAGGTAGTTACTCCTGAGGCGGGCCCTCTGCAGCCAGTGGAGCATATGTGTTTGTTTGTTTTTTAAATGTTTTTCATGTTTGTTTGTTTTTGAGAGAGAGCAGAGCAGGGGAGGGCCAGAGAGAGGAGGAAACGCAGAATCAGAAGCAGGTCCCAGGCTCTGAGCTGTTAGCACAGAGCCTGATGCAGGGCTCAAACTCACGAACCTTGTGATCATGACCTGAGCCAAAGTCAGCTGCTCGACTGACTGAGCCACCAAGGCGCCCCAGCACACGTGTTTTACCAGCAGGGTGGCTGCTGGGTCTTGGGGCAGCCCCACGGCTGGTGTTCATGCATTGTTCCTTCTTCTCTATCTGTTTCCCCTCTCAGTTGCTTGACCCCACCCCACCCCCACGCCTATGTGGCTGTTAGACAAATGCCTGAGGGAAAAGGAGTTGAGGGGTGTAGGGTCTGTGAAGTACTAACCCAACCCTCCAATATGTCATTCTAGACACTGGACCAAGTTTCTTCTTTTTAATTTTTATTTCCTTCTTGTGAAGTCCGTGGATCTGGGTTTCTTGAGTTTGACAATGTGGTTAAGCCTAGAACGGCCCACATGCCTCTTCGTTCCTTCCAAGCTCTGCGGAGAACCATGGTGCTTATAGCTGCCTCCAGGATGGGTGGCCACCCATCTGTTGCCATTTCCCGGCTTTCAGACTGCTAGATCCACTCAGACCATGTCTCCCCCCTCCCCTCTCGACTCAGTATGGTTCCTCTACCTGCTTGGGGTTTGGTATTCCCTCTCCCTCTTCCCCAAGTGACCATTCACGCTTCTGGCTTCTGTGTAGATACTGCCCCTCTGGATGTTCTCCAAGTCTCCTTCTCCTTACCCCCTCCCCCCTCACCAGGCCTCGTGAGGTCCTCTGCTCCTGGGTTCCCTGACGCATGTATCAGTCTCATCCTGGCATGGACTTTTCCGAAATGGCTATGATGCCTGCCTCAACTACCAGACTGGAAGTGCCCTGTAGGCAGGAACCAAGCCCCATGCTCAGCGTAGGGTCTGGCACGTGGGAAAGTTCCTCTCCATGTTTATGTGGAGGACAACAGTATGCGGTTGAGGACTCCATGCGAGTGTAGGAAATGGTGCTATCATAATGGCTGGCTGCCAGGGGTGGCTAGACCGGACATCTTCCTCTGAGGACAGAAAGCTTTTAGATCAAACCTGAGCTGTCCACCTTCATAGAGTAGTCACCGGCCACACTTACTTCTATTTTTATTTCTTTTCATTTTTTTTTTTAACATTTATTTTTGAGAGAGACAGAGTGCCAGTGGAGGAGCAGAGAGAGAGAGAGACCTAGAATCCAAAGCAGGCTCCAGGCTCTGAGCTGTCAGAGCCCCATGCAGGGCTTATTTTTAAAATAGAAATATTTAATTAAAATTAAATAAACTGGAAACACATTTTGTCAGTCTCATTAGCCAATTTTAAGTGTTCAGTAGCCAAATGTGGCTAGTGGCTACCGTACTGGACAGCGTGAGCAATAGAACATTTCCAGTATCGCCGAGTTTTGGATGGTGCTGCTTTACACCAAAGGTATTAATTTAGGAGTTTGTAGGTTGCGTGAAGGCCCTCCTTGGTGCTTGTGGTTGGGGAAAGTGGATTTTCACAGATTCCTCCATAAGCCTCAGATGTTTCCTCATTTTCTCTTGGCTGCAGGATGCTCGTCAGAAGTTCCGCTCCGTTCTGGTGGAAGCAACTGTGAAACTGGACGAGCTGGTGAAGAAAATCGGCAAAGCCGTGGAAGATTCGAAGCCCTACTGGGAGGCGCGGAGGGTGGCGAGGCAGGTAAGATAGTCCCACTGACTGTCTCCCCTGCCTTGGCCCCCAGCCATGTTTTGGATGCGCCTTCTGACTTCTGTGTCTCCGGTCAAAGGTTAGAAACGTGAGTCCCCAGGGATGCAGAGCCACCAGGACTTTGTATACAGCTGCATTTGAAGACAGCCTCTTATTTTTTCCTTCGCTCTACCATAGCTGCTCCATTCCAGCTCTTGATGCTATTAATAGAGTGTGGGTACTGGCATTTTGCTGACCCTGGGAGTGGGTGCTGCCTGGACACTTGACTTGGTGCCCGCATCCGCGCCTCCAGCCGGGCCAGCTGGTGTCTTCCTCTGCCCTCTCTGGTCATCGCCTGGCAGGCAGCAGGTGAAGACTCCCTCCCTTGCAGTGTCCTCTCTGGTTTGAAAGGAATTTGCCATTTGCTTCTCTTGAGACATTGGTTCTTTGCCCTGAGAGCCCAAATGGGCAGCTGAGGATCCGACACCAACAAAGGGGTGGTAGAGGGGAGCTGTGGTTGGGAGGCTACTGGACGGTGTGGGACCTGGCTCTGGTTTCAGAGTGTGTCCCCCTTTGTCTCCACTGATGTGCAGGGTTCTGCTTGTGTCCCTGCCCAGCCTCTGACTGCCAGGCCCCATGAATGGGGTGGGAAAAAGCCCCAGCACTCACCAGTGTGTGCTGGGTGCCAGCCCTGGGGCTGGGGCTTTCACACACCTCCGCTCGCTCTGGCTTCCCGGCGCCACGTCTCTTCGGTGTGAATGGCCACCCAAAACAGGCCTGAGCAGTTGGTCCAGAGCACAGGGCCCATCCCTGTTGGGTGTGTATGTGATGGGAGATGCGATGCCTGCCAGTAAAGAAGTGTTTGGTGAGTGGCAGGTGTGTGCGCACGCGTGTGGTTGGTCTCGGTAGGCAAGGGCAGGGTGAACTCTCGGGAGATGAAGCCTCAGAAATCTAGCAATGTGTTCTGACCAGACCTATTGAGGGTTAGGGGCCAGAACTCGGGCATTCTTCCTCTTTGCCCTGCCCCCACGGACCTCTCAAATTTCTCCTCAGGGGCTTCCCTTGATGCTTTAGTGGCTCTCCTGAGATCCTGGCTGTGTATGTGGGTTCGTACTCTGAATCCTCAGCTGAGTTTCTGTTAGGAACTTGCCAGATAGGTTGCCTTATTGCTAGACAGAATGGCCGCCTGAATCCTTCCTCCTGCCCTGGCCACTAAACTGGGTTGGTCAGCATCCGATGCCAGTAACTGGTCTGCAGCGAGCTCTGAGCAGCCAGCCCTTCTTTCAGCCTCTCTCTGGGCCCCACCCAGGCCTCTAGGTCTCCTGGGAGATGAAACCCTTCTCAAAAGGTGCTCCAGAACCCTGAGATACTGTCTCCAAAGTGCCTGTGTCTCACCAATTTTTAAGGGACCCCCCAAGTTGGGTATGTGTCACCCCCTCTCCCATGTAGCCCAGAGTAGCAGTATTCTTGACCTAAAATGCAGCAGGAAAGGTTTGAGGAGAAATTTCTGATAACTTAACGTAACATTGATCAGTTCCAAGGAGGTCATGAAATCTCCTTTTCTGAAAGTCTTCAATACTCAAGTTTACTGTCCTCTGACTCTTTGGATCCCACAAATGTCAGATCCGTTTATGTGCCCGTGCCTCAGGATCATTGGGAGTGGTCTGTTAAGACAACTCTGCCCTTGGAGTTGTGGCAGTGGTCTCCTCGCTCGGTCCCCTGAGCTCAGGCTTCGACACTGAGCTGGCAAACAGGACCTGTGTGTTCAGGGGCCAGTGGAGGCTGGCCCATCAGGTTGCTGGCCCCAGCACGTGGGAGGTGTCCATCTTTGGCTGTACTCGTGTCAAATGTGCTCCTACCTCAGAGTCTTGGAATTTGCTGCTCCCTCTGTTTGGCATTGTCTTTTTTAAAATATTTGTTTTGAGAGAGAGTGGGATCCCCAAGCAGGCTTCATGCTGTCAGCACAGAGCCTGACATGGGACTCGAACTCATGAACCATGAACCATAAACCATGAGATCATGACCTGAGCCGAAATCAAGAGTCAGACGCTTAACTGACGGAGCCACCCAGGTGCCCCTCTGTTTGGCATTGTCTTAACCCAAGAATCTGCATGGTGCTCTCAGTTGTCTTCACTTTTCTGCCCAAATGTCACTTTATCAACAAGGCTTTCCTGGGCCACCATTTAAAATAACTGCCACTTGCCATCCCCACCACCTCCATCCCTTGTTCCTGGATGTGCTTTTCCTCCATTGCACACTTTCCATCTGACTTGTTACTGTTTGTTTGCTCATAGTCCCGAAGCTCCACGAGGAATAACTGAACAAATGGGTGGACCGTGCCTTGACAGGCCCCCAGCAGAGCCACTGCTCCTCCCGGCCCTTCCTTGGCATTCTGAGCATTTCCTTTGTTGTCCCTGGACTGCCCAGCCCCCTCTGGCTTTCCTGCCGCGGGGCCACAAAAGTGCAAGGATAGGAACACAGCTGGCAAATCCGTTCATTCAAATCTCATTTGCTGGGTAGGTCCTCGGTTGTCTGTGACACATCTGGGATAGATTTCACACCACTCTCTTCTTTTCCGTCCCCAAATCCTCTTTGATGGGAAAAGAAGTGGGAGGGACCTGGGTGGGCAGAGTCCCACTGCCCGCCAGCTGTGAGCGATGACATTGCTCCTTCCTCTCTTCCTTTCTCTTGGCTAGTGGGGCTAGTGATCATGAGAATTAGGGAGTCCCTGGGGTGAGCCACTGAGTCATCAGCTCTCACAAGATAATAGCCAGACCCTGGGGGTGACTGAGTGACTCACTGTCAGCTAGCAGATGCCAAGAAGAATGTGAAGGGAACCCCAGCCTTCTTGCAGGTGGGGCAGGAAAAGAAAGGCGGAGAAGTCCCCAAGGGGCCTGGTTGGTGTATAGCCGAGGAACTGGAAGGATGCTCAAAGGGTGAGGCCGGGCACGGATGTCACATTTCATCTGTGCACGTGGTGGGCTGTCTGGGCTTGGGCCAGGTGGCCGAGGCTGTTTGTGTACCAGCATCCTCTGACCTTCCCGGTGGGTGTAGGGGGTGGGGCTCAGCTCTGGCGGCTGCCAAGTGGGGCTTCCTGTTTTCTTCCTCTCTCTGATCCCCACCCCCTTCCCCTCTGTATTTACAGTCCCCTCTGGCTGTGTACAGCAGGGACGGTCTCTGAGAGATGCCTTCAAAGCATCTCCTTCAAGTGTGTATCGTGAGGCACTGCGTTCCCAGAGCCTCTTCCTTCCGCCTCGTCTAGGAAGCCAGATGGTCACGGGAGCTGCCCCGGGAGGTTGTCTTCGGGATGTCAGTGAGGCGCTGTGTTTGACAGTGGGGGTCCCGGCATGAGTTTCGGTTTTAGCCTCATTAAACAACTTTTTTGTTGTAGAAAAATTCCAAAATATAGGAAATGAAGAAAGTAAATCCCAATATCTTCCGTTAATATTTGATGTGTATCTCCTTTTTTTTTTTTTTTGATATGCGATCATCCTATAGTGGTGGTTTTATGATCTGTCTGAATGCATATGTCCGTCCAGAGCCCCAGTGCAGAAGAGACTTAAAGAGCTTGGATTTCCATAAAGAGTTTACAAAGATTTGTAATTGTTGGGCCAGTAGAAATTGTATTTGCTCATCAAAAATTTGCATTAACTTTATTGTCCCTGATGTCAAGATGGATCAGGAAGGAGTCAGATCCAGTTTTACGATTGTGGAAACCCAGGCCAAATTCTGCCAAGAGGAGGCAGAACGTAGCCCCCCCACGCCCAGCGGGAGTGGGAGCAGGGAACTGGCTTTCATTTATTTGAGGGTTTTTGTCCTTGAGCCAGAGTGTGTATTTAAGGCTGCTTTGGCATACCTGTCAGCCCATGTGGCCTTCAGTATGTGGCGGGGGACTTTCTGACAAGGAGGTGGGACCATGTGACTCAGGAAACCTGAACCGCTGAGTGTTGCTCACTGGCTTTGCTCCCTGGTCTCTGACTGGTCTGGCGGTGGCCCCGAACCTGTTGTTTTTATCACTGCCAGTCCCAATGCTTCTGCTTTTTTTTTTTTTCTTTTTAAAGTGTGATAAACTATAGAGAACATACATTTGCCCATTCGAGCCATTTTGAAATGTATAATTGAGCGGCATTAAGTACATTCATACTGTAGGGCAGCCTCACCTCCGTCCATCTGCAGAACGTTTCCCTTTCCCCAAACTGTGTTAGATGCCAACTCCCCACTCATCCCTCTGGCCTAGCCCTTGGCAACCATGGTTCTACTTTCTGTCTCTGGGAATTTGACTACCTTAAGTGCCCTGTACAAGTGGAATCGTGCAGTATTTGTCCTTCTGTGACTGGCTGATTTCACTTTGCATAACCTCTTCAGGATTCGTCTGTGTTGTAGCATATGTTAAAATTTCATTCCTTTTTAAGGCTGAGTAATAGTTTGTGGTATGGATATTTTGTTCATTCATCTGATGATGAACATTTGGGCAATTTTTCTTTTAAGTTTATTTTGAGAGAGACAGAGACAGAGATCACAAGCAGGGAAGGGGCAGAGAGATCCCAAGCAGGCTCTGCACTGTCAGCGCAGAGCCTGTATGCAGGCTTGAACTCACGAACCATGAGATCATGACCTGAGCTGAAGAGTTGGATGCCTAACCGACTGAGCCGCCTGGGGCCCCAACTCTTATTTTTAAGTGGTTGCAGTGTGTCAGGAGACTTTCCAAACCCGAAGAACAACATAAATACAAAATAGGGTCATTCAGTGCGGGAAATTGCCTGTAGTGTGCTTCTGGGGCCATGTAAGTCCATGTCCTACACTTAGCCTCCTTTGGGGAAGCAAGTGACAGGAGAGACATTTGCAGCTTGTAGAGCGACCTCTGTAGGACAACTGGCAAATCTTGGCCTCTGAGCCGAACAGATTGGCTTTGAATCCCACTTTACCATCTAACAGGTGTGGGACTTGGGTGGGTTACTTAATCTCTGTGCCTCAGTTTCTCCATCTATAAAATGGATCCGTGTATGTTAGCGTTTGCTGTGAAACAAACCACCCCAAACCTAGTGGCCTAAAACATTTATTCAGCTCATTATTTTGCTGGGCAGTTGTTCTGATGTCAGACGGCTTTATCTGTCAGGCACTCTCTTGGCCTGTTGTCAGCAAAGGCATCCTGGGTGACTGGACCACATGAGTCTCAGCCAACAGGCTGGCTTCTTCCCGTGGTGTTGGGATTCCAGGAACTAAAAGGACAAGCCCTTTTCCAGCCTCTGCCTGCGTCACATGTGTCCATGTTCTGTTGGGCAGAGTAAGTCACACGGTCAGTCCAAATTCCAGAGGTGGGAAGAAATAAACTCCACCTGTAAAGCACCGTGAACTATTGTAGCCATTTTTGGCAACTTCCCATAGTGATGGAATTAGTACATGTAAAACATTTACATCAAAAAAAGAATCTAAGTTCTAATTCCAGATGTATTTTGCTATCAAATATTGTGTCTCTCTGGTGAATCTGCTGCCCTGAAAATGAAAGACTACCATACCAAGAACCTCTGGGTGGAAGAAACAGTCCTGTGCTGGCTGAGAGGAGATGGGTAAAATGTCAAGAATGTGAGGACAGGAGGGTGACCCCAGGCAGTCGAGGAAATACCGAGTTGTTTGTGGGGGTAACATGTGACAGAGGAATCAAAAATGATGCGGAGGGAGTTACTTCTTCACTGATCGCAAACACTCTGAGCCCTCACAGACAGTGTAGTAAGGGCCTTGGATAGATGGATGGGGAGTCCTGCTTCCCACGAAATGAAGCAGGTCAAGTGCATCAGATAATCCCTTACATTCTTAAGTTAATCATAGAGGAGCAGAGCATTGTAGTCTTTTTTTGGTTGGGAAATTCTAGATGCTGATCTAGCTGGCGGAAGACCTTCCTTATGTGGAGAAGGAGAGGGCCAGGTCCCACAAACTTGGGACGTAAACTCGAGGATGTGTCAAATAGGGGTTCTTGCTCTCTACTCGTTGGGCTTTTTTTTTTCCTTCAATTTAATTTCTTTTATTAACAAATGTTTACTGGGTTCCTACTAATTGCCAAGTGCTGTTGTAGCCACTTGTCAAGAACAGAAAAAGACCTTAACTTTGAGGAGCTGGCTTTCCCCTCTTAGTCTTATAAAAAGCATGTTGGGTGGGGTGTTCGGGGGCACAAGTAGAATCTTTGTTACTGATCTGATTTAAAGTGTGGGGTTCCCCCCACCCCCATTTGAGAAGTAGAGTAAGACCACAGATTACAGTAGGCTAGTGGATTGGTGAGTAAAAGCGTTTCTGAAAGTGTTTTCTGAGCATCTCCCCTTTTTGCTGGCCGTTGTGGAGTGTAAAATGTGGCCTGTGTCATCCGGGAGCCCTGTCAACATATACGAATAAGATGATTTTAAGGCATAGGTAATTACAGTCCATTGTTATTATTCACGGTAGTTATGCTCTTCAAAGTCACTGCTGGGGTGCCTGGGTGGCTCAGTTGTCTGACTCTTGGTTTCGGCTCAGGTCATGATCTCCCGGTTTGTGAGATCATTGGGGTCTGTGCTGACAGCATAGAGCCTGCTTGGGATTCTCTCTCTCTCTCCTCCCCTGCTCATGCACAGGCTCTTTCTCTCTCAAAACAAACTTAAAAAAGAAAATTGCTACCCCTGCTCAATTAGAGAGGCACTCTATTGAGGCATTGCTCATAGGAGAAATAGAGGGTCAGGTTCCTGAGAGCCTCTGATCACATTTTCATCAACTGACCCATACTTAGCCTTGTTTTATGTATGTTTGTCTTTAAAGGCACCTTATTTAATATATATTTCTTAGAAATAACTAATTATATACAGTACTTCCTTATAACAAAACACTAGCCAAAGAGGGTCAAACATTTTTCTGACCCTAGGTGACAAGATTATAAATTTACTTGGCTTTGAGCATCACACAGTGCTTTTTAAATTGGTCATGACCTCCCATGCATCGATACCAAATGGGGTCCATACATTTAGCCGCTTTTCCATAGCTTCCTCCTGCACTATGGGCTTGAATTTAGCACTTACTGGAGCAGCCTCTTGTAGAAATCTACAAGTTTCCTCTTTGTTTTTCTAGATGTACTCTACTGTTGGTTCATTAACATTGAACTCCTGGCCAACAGCACTATGACTCACCCCTGAATGAAACTTATGTAAGACATGTATTTTCTCCATAAGGCACATTGGAGCCTTACACTTAGAAACACTGGACAGCACTGTAATACTAGCCTTGGGGACGAATTTAAACAGCTGAATCAAACAAAACACAAAAATGTGAGAAACGTGGCACTAAGCAGACAGAGACGGACAGTTGTTTACAACACGAGAGTTGAAACAAGGCAGAGTGTTGGACCTCAGCTGGGAACATGCATGTTGAGTGACTGAAACGTTTTGCTTCTCTGTGTGGGTCTAGACCCTGAAAGTGCCATAAATGTTGATGTTGGGGTTACAAATAAGTTGTAGCAAGTAGACAGATTTGCAAATATGGGAGCCGAGAATAATGAGGATCATTTGTAATGAGGATCTTCACCAAGTAAAGAGCCCGATGGGTGAGGCTCATTGCTTAGAGAACTGAACCACACAGCACAGAGGTAGACGTCATGTGGAAGAAGCCATGGTGGGTGAGGTCACTGTAAGGGCTGGGGCTGGAAACCTGAGCAGAAAGGCACACCTGAGCCCTAAAGTGCAGAAGTCTGGGTAGAAAAGACAAAAGGGCCGAGATCTGAGGGTGAAGTCAGTGTGGACATAACCTGGAGTAAGTGCATCAGCTCAAGAAGGCTGTGGAAAGGAAGACTTCCGGGAACTGAAGAGCCAGATAGGGAAGGAAGGGTGGCCAGCTGAGCGAGTACCTGATACCCTAGCCTGGCCCTCACACTGGGTTGAGACACTGCACAGCAGCCATAGTGGGCTCTTATGTGGGAGGTTCTGCTGTTTGAGATGGTGATTAGATTTTGATGCCAAATATTGTGTCTTCCACTAATAGTGGCATCATCTTTTGAGATCTATGTGCCGGGTACCATGTGTACTGCTCTGTGTAGGGGAGAGCATTTCTCTTTCCTGTTTGTCCCCATATTACAGGTGAGGAACCTGGTCTTAGAGCCAAAGACCATTACTTGGGTCTTTGCATAAAGCCTTCTGGTGTCATGGCTTAGTCTGAGAGAATGCGAGGGGAAGCTTTAACAAAAGGAGTGGTTAACGGGCAGTCAAGAGTAATTAACCAGGGGGTGCCTGGGTGGCTCAGTCGGTCAAGTGTCTGACTTGGGCTCAGGTCATGATCTTCTGGTTCGTGGGTTCGAGCCCCACGTTGGGCTCTGTGCTGACAGCTAGCTCAGAGCCTGGAGCCTGTTGCAGATTCTATATCTCCCTCTCTCTCTCTCTCTCTGACCCTCCCCTGCTCATGCTGTCTCTCTCTCAGAAATAAATAAAACATTAAGAGAAAAAAAAAAAAAAAAAAAAAAGAATGAGTCACTGGGAACTCCACGGTTTTGACCTGAATAGCCTGAATGCCAGTAGGAAGTTGACAGTGGGGATCCAGCTTTGGGAGAAAGGGGTGCACTCATCCTCCTGAATGTTAGGCCACGATGGGTGGGGATGTCATGGGCAGGGATGCAGGACGGCTTGGAGGTGGGGAGCTGGGAGTCATCTCTGGACAGTTTACTGGAAGCGTGTGTGTTGAAAGACTGAGTCAGAGATTTGGGATGGAAGGAGAGAGAGGAGAGGAATTTTGGCACTCTGTACCGGGCACTTTTCCACATGCAGGAGGGAGATACTTTTGTAGGTTTTGCAGAGTGGGAAACTGAGGTTTAGAGAAGTCGAGTTACCCAAGGGGCCCCCACAGTCCTCATTGATTGAACCATCTCTAGGTGCTCACGCCTGCAGTAACAGGTCCCTGTATGCGTTCTCTGGTGCAGTCCTCTCTGCAGAGTTGAAGGTGGCATTCCTGTCGTCATATGGAGGGGGTTAATGGCTGAGGCTTGGGAGGTACATGGTGTCCCAGATCGCCGACCTTCTGAGGCGAGGAGCGGAGGTTTGAACCCACATCTACCTGGTTCTAGTGACCAGGGTCTAGTGACCATTGGAAAGCCGGCACTGCACCCTGACGCATTTTAGGGGAACGGGTTTGAGAAATCACTGATGTGGAAGGCTCAAAGTAAGATGTTGAGCTCATCTGTGCAGTTTCCCTGCCTTTTCTGCTCAGGGGGTAACTGAGGCTCTTGTTCCAAGCAGTTTGAAAGGAGTTGAAACTCCTTTCCCCTGTGGCACGCCCTCCCGGTTCCCCTGGGACTCAGGCGCAACCTCATCATGCCTCCCTTCTTCCCAGTCACTTTTCATTTCCGCTGGGCCACTCGCCTGTCTGGGTGGCAGCTCTCACGTAGGACTCGGGTGAGGAGGTCTGGGTCACTGACGTCCTTCCCCATGGCCCTGATGACATTCCCACTGGGCGGGGGAGGCACAGGCCAGTTCCTGAGAACCGCGTCACCCCTGCCTCACAGGGTAAGGGCAGGCAGTGAGTGATGGGGCACCTGCCCCAAGGCAGAGCCCCTGGTGATTTACAGCCGGAGAGGAGAATGGACTGTTCACTCTCCCTCGCCTGTAAGACCACATCCTGCTTTGCAGTCGTGCTTGGAATTTTTGAGGAAGAAGCAGATGCATTTTGGAAGGCTAGATGCTTGGTCAGGATGGGAGCGGTAGGAGGGTTGAAGGCTCTGAACAGAGTAGGTCTTGGGGCTTAGGTCAGAAGGGCTCACCTCCCTGGAGTCCCTGCACCTCGTGCGTGGCCGGCTGTGCATCGGGCATCCTGTGCTGGGGCTGCAGCAGGGCACGTCGCTCATCTTGAAGTTTTCTCCTCTGGTGGTGCAGTGGGCACTTGCTTTGACCCTTTCCTGCTTGGGAGGTGTCAGGAAGCTACCAGTGGGGGTCTGGTGGCAACAGAGTCCCAGCCCAGCAATATCCACCCCCGCTCCCCATTACCTTGTAAGTTGGGAGTGTTGTCAGGGCCAATTCCCTTTTCCTTGTCCCCTTTGTCTTTCACTGGGGACAGGGCTGATGCCCGGTTAAGTGCTGCTCGGCGGGCAACATGCTGCCCAAAGCGGACAGAGGTGGTTTGTCAATGCGGTTTAAAGGTTAGTGGGAGGTATGGAGTTTTGTACCGTGTCTGAAACCATGAAGCTCCTTGGATGTTTCTCTTCTTTCCTTCCATCTTCAATAAAATTACTGCTTTCACATGGATCATCCCTTCCTTCCCCCCTCTGTGAACCACTCTGGAACAGTGGCGGGGTGACCAAAGTCTCAGCTGAAGAAAATCAGACCATGGGATGTATTTTTGTTTTGTAAACAGGGCTAGGCCTTTTTACGCTGTCAGGTAACAAGGTTTGGTGATGTTTCTCTTGAGTGCTTTTGGCTCACCTTTCTGCGCCCTT
This sequence comes from Hyaena hyaena, assembly GCF_003009895.1. Classification (NCBI taxonomy): domain Eukaryota; kingdom Metazoa; phylum Chordata; class Mammalia; order Carnivora; family Hyaenidae; genus Hyaena; species Hyaena hyaena. The sequence continues at coordinate 2,019,174 of NW_024080841.1, read as the reverse complement.
TCCTCACCTTGCAGATACCCTCTGCCCCCCCTGCTTTCCTTCTTTTCTCCTCCAGTCCCGCTCCCAGTGTGACTTCATAGTCTCCCCCTTTCCATCCGTGACAACCTGCCCTGAAGAAGTGGATGACCTTATTCACCCTAAGAAGTAGATGAGCGAAATCAGAGGAAGACAGATACCATATAATTTCACTCATGTGGATTTTAAGAAACAAAACAGATGGACATAGGGGAAGGGTGGGGGTGGGGAGAGGTGAGAGGGAAAACAAACCACAAAGACTCTTAAGGACAGAGAATAATCTGAGGGTTGATGGAGGGGATGGGCATTAAGGAGGGCATTTGTGATGAGCATCGGGTGTTACATGGAAGTGATGAATCACTGAATTCTTCTTCTGAAATCACTGTTGCACTGTATGTTAACCAACTAAAAACAACCTCAAAAGAATAAAATTAAAGCAATGTAAACACATGAATCTAAAAAAAAAAAAAATGAATTAGATGAGTGGTAAGGCTTGGAGATCTACAGGCTCTGGACATGTTTAGAAGCATTCCCCCATGCTGGGATACACTGCTTCCTGCGTGGGACTGCGGATTCCCAGCTCGGGTTCTGTGGTGCAGACAGAGCTTCCTGACGTGTGTGTGAAGGAAGCACCCCATTCCCAGGATGGGAGTGTGTGGTCATTGCCACGTGGAGCATAGACCAGAGGCAGAGGCAGCAGATCGAATGTAGGATGCTTGGCTAAATGTGAATTTCAGATAATTTTTTTTAAGGCTAACTCTCTCCCGTGTGATATTTGGGACTTACATAACTAAAAAAATCAGTTGTTGTGTACCTGAAATTCAAATTTAACCTGTAGCCTTGGGCAGGTACAAGTGAACAAATATCTAGTGGTGTTCATTACAGCTGAGAGTACTCAGCATCTCACACTCCAGCTCTGCACTCCTAAGCCTCATGTTTCCAGGAAGAAATGGGGTTTCTAAGAAAAGTGGCTGAGTGTACCATCACCACCTCCCTCAAACTTACCGGCTTCATTGCTGAGAGCTGGCCAGCTCCAGACAGAATTCTGAAGGGCTCTGTGAACCTGGCCACACAAATGAGGTCTCTTTTTCTTTCTTTTTTTTTTTTTTTTTAATTCTTTTTTAATCTTTATTTCTGTGTGAGAGAAAAACCGACAGATAGAGTGTGAGCATGGGAGGGACAGAGGGAGAGGGAGACACAGAATCTGAAGCAGGCTCTAGGCTCTGGACTGTCAGCACAGAGCCTGATGCAGGGCTTGAACCCATGAACCATGAGGTCATGATCTGAGCTGAAGTCAGACGCCCAACTGACTGAGCCACTCAGGCATCCCTAGTGGGTTCTTTTGAGAACAGTTGGAAGGAAATCATGAGATGAAGGTGCTGTATAGAGTTTATCCAGATTCCTCTTCTGTCTGGCCTCATTGCAACACCTGAGGCCATAAGAAGATATAAAGTCCCATAGCCCGAAATTCTGAAATTTACATTGCCTTATGCACAGAACAATGACCTCATCTTCTATCAACCAGGAATTGCATTTGGTTGCAAGTAACCAAGGACTCTAGCCATCACATCTGCATTTCAGAACAGAAGGGATCAAACGGGAGTGGGGAAGGGACATACACTTTCTCTATTTGAAAGAGTCTACTCAGAATTCTCAGACACCACTCTGCCTCCATTTTACTGCCAGAACCCAGTCACATAGTCATGGGAAGCTGCAAGAGAGGCTTGGCTTGGAGTTGTTTTTCAGCTAGTAGGGTTGTTTCTAAGGGTGGAGGGGAGGATAGATACTTGGAGGCAGCTAACTGATGGTGCCATGTCTGCGCTGTTGGTTTACCTGTCTCGTAGAAAGGCTCTGCGTTGGAAGGAGTTAGAGGTGAGCAGGTGTGACCCCCAGAGCAGACCAAGGACTCCTTGGAGTAGGGAAATGTTCAACCCCGTTTCCCTCTGTTGTGTCACTTCCCTCCCTTTGTGGTATGTGGAGAGACTTCCTGTCCTTTATATTGTGTCCGAGACCTAGGAGGAAATTGTCGCTTCCCATGAAGGTGTAACTGTGTGTGTGTGTTGTCAAGTCACAGAATCCATTCATACTTTCTTTTAACAAATCGTAATTAAGTGACTCATTTCCTACTGACACTTCTTTGGTAGAAGCCCTGATGTCTTGCCAGGATAATTGAAGTAGCCTTTCCCTTGGTATTCCTGCCTCTTGGTGCCCCTCCCCTACCTATCCCCACTGCCTCCCCACTGAATCTTGCCAGAGTCAGTTCTGCTGATAGTTCTCAAAACCTTTAGTGTGTGTGATGGTTGATTTTATGTGTCAACTTGGCTGGACCGCACAGTGCCCTGGTACGTGGTGACACATTATTCTGAATGTTTCTATGAGGGTGTTGATTGGATGAGATTTACATTCAAACTGGTGGGATTTGAGTAAAGCAGATTGCCCTCCGTAATGTGGATGGGCCTCATCCAGTCAGTTGAAGGCCTGGATGGAACAAAAGAGCGACCCCTACCCCAAACAAAAGAGCATTCTGTAGCAGATGGCCTTTGGACTTGATTGAAATACGTACGTACGGGCTGTTCGGGCTGTTTGCTGAGTCTACAGCCTGTTGGCCCACCTTGCAGATTTTGGACTTGCTAGCCCCCAGGATTACGTGAGTTGATTACTTAAAACTTTTTTCTTTATAAACAGACATACTCTGGAGATACTGCAGGTTTGGTTCCAGATCACTGCAATGTCCCAATAAAGCAAGTCAAATGGTTTTTTCCCCCACAGTGCATATATAAACTGTGTTTATCTTGTACCGTAGTATGTTAAAAGTGCAATAGCCTTATGTCTAAAAAAGTATATGCCTTAATTTAACACTCAATCAGTAGGCTGAGCATCTAACTCTTGATTTCAGCTCAGGTCATGATCCCAGGGTTGTGGGATTAAGCCCTGTGTCAGGCAGAAAGTTCTCTTGGGCAGCTCTACTTGGCTTTTCCCCTTTGCCCAGTTAAAATGAGGGCACGGGTAGCTGCTGCAATTGTCCTACAGTCCCCTCCCTCACTAAGCCTTCCTTCAGCTTTGCTTCTTGAGAATTTGATGAAGGCCATAGGTATTACCCTCTGAAAACCTGTGCACATGGGTGTATAAGTTACAAACATAATTTCAAGGTAGTCATCAGCTTCCCTTAAAGGTCACCTGTGTCTTGTGGGTTAATAGCTGTCAACTAATACTGCTCCTGCTGCCTGCTTCTGTAACAGCTGACATCTTCTGTATGGCTTATTATGTGCCCATTCTGAGCACTTGGCATGTGTTCACGCGTTCCTCAGTGCAACCCCGTGAGGGAGCTTCTGTTGTTACCTGCATTTTGCAGATGAGGAAACCGAGGCACAGAGAATTACAGTGCTTGGGACCACCCAGGCAATGAGTGGCCTGGCCAGGATTTGACCCAAGCAATCTGGGTTCCACTTCTGCATTCCTCACCTCTACACCCAGGGCTGAGAACCCTGCCCTAGACACCTTAGCTCCTCGAGGACAGAAATTGTTCGTTATCCTTTGCAGATCTTCACGATGCATGGAGCACAGTGAAGGTGAAGCGAATGCCTGATGAAAGGAATGCTTGGGATTGAGTTACACAGGCTTAAGGTGTGGTCATCTTGGCCCTGGGGCGTTTGGATTCTTCCGCAGGGTGTCTTATCCTCTTTCTTAGTTTCACTGGCTGCAGTTTGTTTAGAGCTGGGAGAGCAGCTTTGCTTGGCAATAGCAAATGGAAAGGAGAGGGTTTGCCAGGAGGCCCCACTCGCTTGGAGCACCCCTGCCACGCCAGCTAGTGCCGCCCTGGCGCCCTTGAGCTGGGGACCCAGCTGCCACCGTGCCCTGTCATAAGGCCATTCCTGTCTTTTCCAGAGATCCCTAGGTGATTCAAAGTGGCACCGCTCTAGCAGCCGGAGGGGCCCTGAATGCCTGTGCTCGTGTGTCCCTTTCTGTCAGCTCCTGCTGGGGTTTGCGGACCTTAACCTTGTTGATATCTTTGCCTTGTGCTGCAGCAGACCCCTAGCTTTTCCATACGCCAAGCTAAGCAGGGAGCTAGCTGTGTTGTGCTAACTCTGGTTTATATCAAGTGCTCCCTTTTATCTGAGACCCCCTGACCTTGCACTCTTTTGGAGATCTTACTGCAGGTAGAAGTTAAAATTAAGCCAAGTCATGCTGACCCAGAGATAGAAGAGCGGCTAGACAAAGGGGGTTGGTATTTCAGTGAATTGACTGTTCCTCTGGCTGGACTTAGGTGTATCTGGTAACGAATAGTTCCAGGTGATCCAGGAAAGCCTGAACCTCAGAGAAGGTGGGACAAGGTAGCCAAAGTCTTAGGCTCAAGAAGGTTTTGGAATAGTCCCTGTTTCTAAGTGCAGAGTCTGCATTATCCTGGTCGTAGTTGACTCGCAGAGGTACAGAACGTGGTCGCTGCCTTCAGGGAATTTGTAATCTTGATAAGACCCAAATGAAGATCAGAATAATCCAAGAGACGCGTCTTTCATGTGTTCAAATATCAGGCAGTTTCCAAAGTGTTTTTCCATAGCCACTATCTTATGATGCGGCAAAGTGCTGACATAAGTATAGAAACTTGGTCCTGTGGATTATTCAGAGGGGGTAAAATTTTGCCCGGGAACACATTTTCTGAAGACCCACCGGGACTTGGGTTATATATCTTTTAGCTTGGAGGAGGCAAGGTAGCGTGGAGGGAGGAATTATTTCGATGTTGAGAGAATGGCATTCATGCCACACAATTTAGCACAATTTAGTATATACAATTAGGCCATTATTCAGATGAGTTTGCACATCATGTAAATGGGCATTTCCGAGGATAATTGCACCCACAGAGACATTAATCTGATTGTGTGAGCCACAGAAAAAGAAAACCACAAGGCATATTAAAAGACTGACCACAAGGGAATTGTCTGTTGGCTTATCGTTTGTACCCTAACTTGGTACCTTAATTAAACACACATTTCTTAAACAACTGCAGCCATGGGCCACTAGGCTAGGTTTGGGGAATTTAAAAATTCGGGCGCCTGGGTGGCTTAGTCGGTTAAGCGTCCGACTTTCGCTTAGGTCATGATCTCGCGGTTTGTGGGTTCGAGCCCCGTGTCAGGCTCTGTGCTGACTGCCAGCTCAGAGCCTAGAGCCTGTTTCAGTCTGTGACTCCCTCTCTCTGTAACCCTCCCCTGCTCACGCTGTCTCTCTCTCTCCTAGAAATAAATAAAACATTTAAAAAAATAAAAATAAAAAAAATAAAAATTCAGTAACATAGTCCCTGTTCTTCTAAGGCTCCCTGGGTCACTGGTGATGGTGCTGTAGAGGTCATAGAAATTCCATGCACCATGCAGAAAGGAGACTCTGTGGGTCCTGGACCTTTTCTGCTATAGCACCGACTCCAAGGATCCCAGTCCGGGTTACTGAACAGCAGGTGTGTCTTGTCACTTAGCATGTGGCAGCGGCCCTGTTTCTTCTCCCTTAGCTCCCTTCAGGCCCCTTTGGTGGGTTTCTCCTAGGCTTCCAGATCAAGAATAGAAAACTTTGAGAACCTTCTTTCCAACCATCCGTTCCAGGTTGCCAAGTGAGTTAGTGTTAAAGGAAGTCCCTTTGTCTAGAATGGGTATGTCCTCTGCTTTGTTCATGGCAGCCTCATGGGACTGCTGGCTTGTGAGAGACCAGTGCTGATATAAGGAAGCTCTCTAATTGAGAACTTCTTTTTATAGATCCCAGCTGGCAGGGAAGGGGCCATCAACAGATGCTCCCATTATTGGTCTCCGAGGCAGGAGGAACGCTCATGACTTTGAACCCATTTATTTTATTTATTTATTTTTAAATGTTATTTATTCTTGAGAGCAAACAAAAATGCTTGAGTGGGGAAGAGGCAGAGAGAGAGAGGGAGAGCAAGAGAATCCCAAACAGGTTCTGTGCTCCGTGCAGAGCCCAACTCAGGGCTCGATATGATGACTGTGAGATCATGACCTGAGCTGAAATCAAGAGTTGGGAGCATAACCTACTGAGCCACCCAGGTACCCCTGTTTTAGTCATTTTAGAAAGCAGCCTCCAAATGGAGACAAGTGGAGCACAGGTAGCTGGTGACAGTTTGGTATGTGGCATGCGCAGCAAGCGGGCAGGGGGCGAGGAGTATGAGTGGAGGTCTGGCGGGCTCTGGAATCCAGAGTTAGCCTCCTGTGGTGTGCTTATTGACGTCACACTCTGTCATTGGTTGTCTGTATCACCTTAGATTAGTTTCTTAATGATCCGAATGTGACTTGAGGGAGTTGGGAGTCTTTATTGTTTTGGGAATGGTGGGTGTGTCTGGAACCAATCGATGGTAGACTGCTAATCAGTCTTCCTACCTGTGTCAGCAGGGCAGGATCATGACCTGCCTTAGCAAAATGGGGTACAAGGAGCCAGGGATGGACAGTATAACCAGAGTGCCTGGGAGAGCGGATCTGGGTGGGGACGTGTGTTCATTCATCTCTGTGCCAGTCTTTGTGCGTGGTAAGGTGTAAACCACACTTCCTGCCCTCAGGAAGGTTTTATTCTGCAAACTTTCATGTGCCCAGCTACTTTGGGGCCGTGCAGGTCACCCTGACTGAGATCTCCATCAAGGGTTGGAAGATTAATCAGTGGGGGTTGAGAAAAGAGGGAAAGTTGTATGTCCTAGAAGAATAGTTCACTGTGAGGAAGAGGCTGAAGGATGACAAGGACTTTTTTTTTTTTTTTTTTTGCCTATGAAGTATCCTAAGAAAGAAGATATGATTATTGAACAAATGAGTCTAGCATGCTACAGGGAAAAAAGAATTCACAGAAGATGGGGTATTTGAGATGGGTTTTAAAGGATGAATAGGAGTTCCCTAGGTGGAGACAAGGATGAAGGGCATGTGTTGCTGGCGGAAGGAATGGGACATACAAGAGTAAGGAGTGTTGAAGGAGTGGCGAGTGGTTGGGCATCCCTGGGTGGATGGGAAGTGAGAACCTGGGCTGTTGGTGTGGGGAGAGTGGTAGGCAGGGAGTGACATCATCAGATAGGTACTTCAGACAGATTACCAGGTGTCCTGTGAGACTACATGGATGCCATGAAGAGTTCCAATGGCTGTTTGAGATGGGAAGCTAGAAGACCAGTTGGAAAGCTTGTAAAATAATCCAGGTAAGAACTGATGGTGGAAAACATCCACTGAGGTTTCCTTAGGGCGCATTTGTTCCTTGGTGCAGAGCTTGGGGAGGGGTAGCTTGGGCAGGGCTCGTCAAGCCTCTGGACGCTCTACAGAGAAGATATCTTGGCCATAGCGCTCGGCAAAGTGGGTGTGCAGATGGTGTGGTGGAGATTGTTTACCCACCTGAGGGTGGCCCTTGGGGTCCTGTGATTTCTCATCCGGATCTAAGGAATCAGTTTTGGAAGTTCCTTTGGTTGAGAAGTGAGTAATACAGGGCTCTGTTTGTGCTTTTCCTTTTTTTTTTTTTTTTAATGTTTTATTTATTTTTGAGAGCGAGAGACAGAGCATGAGCAGGGGAAGAGCAGAGAGAAAGGGAGACACAGAATTCAAAGCAGCTCCAGGCCCTGAGCTGTCAGCACAGAGCCAGAGCCTGACACGGGGCTCGAACCCACGACTGTGAGATCAGGACCTGAGCTGAAGTCGGACACCTAACTGACTGCACCCTCTCCAGGTCACTGGAGTCAGAGGGTTAGGGTTTGGGTTTCCTGTCCTTTCTTTCTAGCATGTGACCTTGGACCAGTTTCTTAACCTCCGTTTCTTTGGATGTGAAATGGGTACAACAGTACTTAACCAGTAGGGGCCATAGGCTCGATTCCGCGATGGGGGGGACACCTGGCACACAGCAGGATTGAGTAAACACCCCTGCCTCAGTTCCTTTGTCCTTACTCCCTCAGGGCAGTAGAGATGCAGGGAGGGACAAGACTTAGCCAGATGCCTGCAGTGTGATTTCAACCGCTTTGTCGCTTTTTTCTTCTCTGTCTCTGCCAGAGTCAGAGAAAGAGCTGAGGGCTCTAAGTCCTAGCAGATGAGATCTTCTGGACACTCGAGTGGTTTGGCCACTGGCAGGACATTCGGGGACCATGTTGGACCCCCACGTTTTGATGCAGCTTAAACATTGCACATGGGCAGGGGGGGCTTCGAGGGATCCGGAGCCCTTTCAGTATTAGAAACTTGGCTCTCCCTTGGACGGCATTCTGACTTTTAACTTTCCCTCCTTGACAATCTTATTGATACTTTTGTGGTTTTATTTATTCCTTTGTTTAAATTTTGCCTTCAGTGAGGATAGCCTTTGGCAAATATCTTTGGTTTCTCTATCATTTCAGCGAGTAGCGTTTTCTTGAGTTTTGTGATTATGTGGCAGGTAAATAGGCAAGCCTTCAAAAAACATTTCTTTACCATTTTTTATTATGAAATGTTTCAAGTATGCAGCAAAGGGGAGAGAATAGTCAGTGAACCCTCCCCACCCGTCACCAGCATCAGCAATTAACATCTTGCCAATAACATCTTCTCCACTCTGCTGTTTTCTTATTTAAGGTTTTTTTATTTTTATTTATTTTTTTTTTTTTTTGAGAGAGAGAGAGCAAGCAAGCAAGCGGAGGAGGGGCATGGAAAGTGGGAGAGAGGGAGAATCCCAAGCAGGTTCTGCTCTGTCAGCGCAGAGCCCTATGTGAGGCTCGAACTCCTAAACCCATGAGATCATGACCTGAGCTGAAATCGAGTCGGATGCTTAACCAACTGACACATCCAGGCGCCCCTATTTTCTTATTTTAAAACTAAACAGATATCCTATCACTTAAACGGTAAATACTTAAATATTTTATCTTTAATAGATAAAAGCCTATAAAAGATCATTTTCACACCTAAGAAAATTAAAGTTCTTGTAATTCTCTCTAGTACCCAGTCTTTTTTCAAATTTCCCCAGTTGTGTTAAGTTTTTCTCACCATTGATTTAAAGCACCTGACCTGAAACAGCTGTTCTATTTTGACTTGACAGTGTGGACCTCCCCTTAGCCCTTGCATTATGCTATTGCTCAACCCAGTGACATAGTTTTGAGATAGAAAGAACTATGGGGTAGATAGATAGCAAAGTGATAGCTGAGTAATGCATAGAGAAGCAATTTTGTAAACTTTTTATTTTGGAAAATTTGCAAATATGCACAATAAAAATGATGGCAAAAGTGAAATAGCTCGGTCATTTAGCTTCCCTGCTGATTGTTTGCACCTGGCCAGACGCTGCATTCCAGAATGACCTTGTGAGTCTTGCCGTAATTATGTGTCCTCAATACTGAGAACACAGCTCCCTGGTAGTTAACAGAGGCCTGGCATTCCAGTCTGAGAAGTCTGATGACTTGTTCAAGGTTGTAGACGCAAGACAATGGCCATTGTCAGTGCTAGGAATTGACCCTTTCACTCCCAGTTCTTTGGACATGCTGTGCTGCCTCACAGTGGCCCAGCCGTCCTGTTAAATCAGCTCTAGCTCTGTGCAGGGCTTCGGAGCATTTCTTTTGTTGCTACTGTGGTCTGTTAAGAGCTGGAGTCCCTGGGGTTGGAGAGTTGCAAGGAGGGCCTGTTTGTCCCCACTCTGTTCCTGGAGGAACCGCCTCTCTGGAGGGAAGCCCCTGGAAATGCCAGCAGCTCTTTGTATAGTTGCCAGTAGAGAACGCTATGCCTGCGGGGGCAGAAGGGGTGGGGGCAGCCGGGTGAGGACCCACCAGCCACTTGGCTCCTCCACTGGAGGGGAAGGAGAGGAGGAGGGAATCAGAGCTTTGCCCCAGGGGCACCTCATGGCTGCTTCTAGCCCTTGACTCCCCGGCTGTGGCTGAGGGGAGGGAGATGCTGTTCCCAGTTCTGGCACCCCAGTTCTTCATACGCCCACCTCTTGGCTTTTCCATCCTCCTCACAGAATGCAGCAGCTGCTGACTAGCGAGAGAGACTGTCATGAGATGTAGTTACAGAGTACATGGTTGCTCTCCACATGCGGGGTTCTGGTTCGCCCCCCGCCCTGGAGCATAAAGCAGCGTTCTCCACTCCCTCAGGATGCAGGGTGCTGATCAGGCCACGTGTCCTGTCCTGTTGTGGCGCAGGTCTGCATGGTGTTTCCCTGGGAAGGATGACATGACTTCCCTGGTTGGTGTGTGTGTCTCTGGCCTTGGTAAGGGGGGGATACGCATGCTTCGTGTGTCCTGGGAATGACAGCGTGGGAGGCTGGGGCAGGGAGGGAGATACATTTGCATGGATTTGCAGAGAGGAAGGTGCCGCCATACTGAATTTGAGGAAACCTTCCACAGCCAGGGGAACTCTGAGTTAGCACACGTTTGAAGAATTCAAGAGATGAGGTACATGACTTGTGCCCTTGAGCATGCCGTTTTACTTGTTAGGCTCTTGAATTTTCTTCTGTAAGATAAAATGATTGGTTTACATTGTTTCCATCTCCTTGAGCCCGAAGACTGGGTGATTTGATTCTGTGGACCAGGGATCAAGATGTGGTGGTGGCTCCTGGGATAGTGTTGGGTCACACGGGCCGTAACTTCAGGCATTGCTGCCGGCCTCTGCCTGGGGCCTGGCCCCAGCTCTTGCCCGTGCTCCAGCCCAGCCAGCATGTGTGTGACAGCAAGAGAAAGCCCATGGAGGAACGTGGATGTTGCCTTTCTGGTTGGGGTGGGTGGGACGGCTAGACACGTGCAGCTGCAGAAAGGATTTGGTTTGGGCCCTGCAGGGAGGTGCATTCATGGCTGATGGGTCTCGTAATCCGCTGGTAGTTGAGTGGGTTTGGAGTATGTGAAGGGGCCTGAGACTGCTGGCCGACCAGCTCGGATGTGCTGAATTGGACTAAGTAGCCCCTGGTGCCCTGGGGAAATACAAGGCCTGTGCCTTCCTCCTGCCAGAAGCTTTTGGCTGAACTGGGAGATTCGGTAGGGTGACAGTGGTGCCACCCTAAAGCAGAGGGACAAATGATGCATGAGTTGATCGGAAGCCCTTTGGTCTGATTTGGATGCGTATGCTTGTGTCCAGAGGTGAGTTGCGAACTGATGCCCAGCACAGAAGACAAGGGTGGTCTGAAACCCTTGAGTTAGACCCACCTCTGGTCAGCATAAGGCCCTGGGTGACTATGGGGAGTAGGGGGTTGTCTGGCCAGAAACTAGGTCACTGCATCCTGTTGGGCAGCTAGGCCTTCCCCATATCCAGGGTCTTGCCACATTGTATCCTCTGGTTCCTTTATTATGGGTTTAAAAAAAATTTTTTTTCAATGTTTATTTGAGAGAGAACGAGAGCGAGCAAGCACAAGCAGGGGAAGGGCAGAGAGAGAGGAAGACACGGAATCTGCAGCAGGCTCCAGGCTCTGAGCTGTCAGCACAGAGTCTAATGTGGGGCGTGAACCCATGAACCGCGAGATAATGACCTGAGCTGAGGTTGGAAGCTTAACTGACTGAGTCACCCAGGCACCCCATATTATGGTTTTTTTTTTAACGTATGATTATTTATAATCTAAAGCAGGAATGTGGATGCCGTTTTAATGAACACAACAAATTCAAGATTACAGATGCTCGCTGAGATTTTTATTACCCTTCATTTCTCTGTTGCACAGTATCTAGGCCAGCACTGTCCAGTAGGATATTTTGTGATGCTGGAATGTTCTGTATCTGTACTGTCCAGTGTGGGAGCCACTAGTCACATGTGGCCGTGGAGCACTTGAAATGGGCCTAGGGCATCTGAGAACCTGATATTTGAATTTCTTTCATTGTAATTAATGTAAATAGCTACATGTGGCCTACTGCCTCCTGTATTGGTGAAGTTCTAGAAAACCCTAAGTGGGCAATTGCACATGATGGTTTTTTTTTTCTTTTTTACTTCTTATTACAGAGTATTTCAAATAGAAAGCCGAGTGAATAATGTAATGGAGCCCCATACATTCTTCATCCCCTACGTTATATCTCCCATAGCTGCATGGTTTCCTCATGGTTTTCATAGATCCACACCATAGACCTTTTACTTAGAATCTATATCATTTACTATATCCCGTTATAGGCAATTTACTGTTAACTGATCTGTTAACTGTACATGGTGACAATTGGGACTGAGTGAGAATTATTGTCCCATATGCTCAACTGATTCTTAGATGTATACAGAATTGATCCAAGAAGACTGAGTTGGATAGAACTGATGAAAAGCTCCCTGGCACAAGTGGCATTTAGTAAAGTTTGATATGGATGAAACTGTTCAGTTGATCGAGCCTATTGATTTGAAATAGGAAAGAACTGATCCTAATACAAATAACTTTGACTAAAAGAAAAATGAAACAGATTAGGAACTGGGTATGAAAAATGACCAAGGACCTAAATGGGCTTAATGGAATTTTCTCTAGAAAATGCTCTCAAATGAAAATGTATCTTACTCTGGGATAGTTCTGATTAAAATGTTTGTATCCGAAACAGCCTCATAAAACAGCCTCGTCAAAATGGCCGGCACCCGTCTCTGGCCAGACAGAAATTTTTGCTCAGATAGAGGTTTTTGTTTTTTAAAGTTTATTTTGAGAGCATGGGCTCACGCAAGCAAACGGGGTAGGGGTAAGAGAGAGAAGGAGAGGGAGCATCCCGAGCAGGCTCTGTGCTGACACAGAGATCGAACCCACGAACCGTGAGACCATGACTGGAGCTAAATCGAGAATCAGATGCTTAATGGACTGAGCCCCCCAGGCGCAGCTCTCTACCCCCTCAGAAGTTTGAAAGAGGAGTGAAAAGAGAGGAAACTTTCAGAATGGAAAGACTCAGACTGTCCCGTCAGCTGCTGAGGAGGAGGATTGCTCAGAACACACACAAAAAACTAGAGCTTGAATCAAACTGAGAACGGATGCCGCTGTCTGTTGTCCCCTTTGATGTTCATCCCGGACGCGCCTCCCTTCCCGAGGCCAGCGTGGTTTTTGATCCTGCTTTCAAATGTTTTCATTTCCTCAGGTGGCCTGGAGAGGAATCTGGGACTTTTCTTCATGAGCTTCTAGCTGAAAGATGGGTTCTTTCCAGCAGCACATAGAAGCACATACAAGAGGCAAGGACAAAATTGTATCAAATTTAGAAGAAGAAAAAAAAAAAAAGAAAAGAAGACCACAGCAGTGGGTTTCCTGCCGGTGGTTGCTCAGTGCAGTGACCGTGTCCTGACGCCCATGGGGTTCGGGGCCAGTTGGAGCACTGACCTGGCAGGAATGCTAGACCTCCCTTTCCTCAGTGGCCTATGGCTCCATGTTTGCTGCAGGGTCATTGCTGACCTCATTCTTGGGCAGCATCTGCTTAACCTCCCCCCGACCCCCATCCCGGGCTGATGTCCTCCCGACGCTCTTCCATTTGATGCCCAAGTATGAAACCTCTGGAAACCTCATTGTCCTGTGACTTCCCACTTCCAGGAGGGCCTGGACCTGGGGTGGAATGGAATGGGAGAAATTCTGACCGCCCCATGCTTCCTTGTGTCTCTTCCATCCTCCTCCCTCCCCTGCGCGTGGGACCCAAGTCGTTCCCAAGAGCAGGTAGGGAAGAGGCGTTGGGCTGCAGGAGGAGTCATGCTCAGCGTTCAGGATCAGCTTCCCGTCCCCGCTGTCTGCACGCTTGGCTCCTCACTGTGAACGCTGTGCTCTGACAGCAGCGGCCTGTCCCTTGCCCGTACTCTTGGGGGGAACAGCGTGCTCCCCTTGATGGTTGACCTGTTTTTTCCCTGCAACCGCCTACCTTCTCTGCTCTATGTCGCAGTGGCCAGTGTGGCCTTGATTAGGGTGAAGGAGTAAGACCACACTTAGCTTGACCTCTCAGTGAGGAGTTGGTAGCCCCAGCAGGTGGTGGTTAATAGAAATCTAGAATGAAGACTCAGGGTTTGAACCTTGACCTCACCCTTGGTAACTGTGTGATTCGGAGCAATTTGTTTAACCTTCCTGAGCCTTGGTCTCTTTTATAAAGTAGGGGATGATCACCTGACCTCATCGCATAATTTTGAGATTGAAATGAGGCACTTTTCAAATGTTATCTGACTCAAAATAAATGCCCAAACAGCACCTACTGTGATTATTGTCCTAAAGCCATCTGTATCCACCCTTAGGAGTTTGCTAGTAGGCAGGTGCAAGATTGGTCTCATCGTGGGGGCTTTCTCTGTGACTTGGAGCCATGCCATCCCCAGGTGGAGTATGGCTTTGGGAAGCCATGTGACAAGACTCCTTCATCTTTCCGGTTTCCCTAGCTGACCGGCTGCTGTGTTAGGATGCCTGCATGAGCCACAAGCGGGAGGCAGCCATCTCACACAGCAGTTTGAAGTCCCATCTCATCTTTGGCCCCCTGAGCAGCTCTTCTTGCTCCAAGTCGTTATAGTTAGACTGTCCAATTGTCCAACGAGTGTGTCCTTGCCAGAGTTCTACATCTTGGCCGACACTGCCTGTGGAGCAGAAGCAGCCTTGTTTAGGGGGCAGAGGCTCTGGTTTCCTGGCTCTGGCCAGACACTAAACAGCTGTGTGACATTCAACAAGTTGCCTTGCATTTCTGGGCTGTCTTCTGAAAAATGAAAATGAAGGTCTTGAACTGGATGGTCTGTAAACTTCCTCCTACCCTGAACCTTTGTTGCAACTGCGTAAATGTCCAGATACTCTTGTTCCTTCCTGAGATCAAATATGGGCTGGGGTGGAAGTTCAGTGCAGCCTCTGTTTTCTCCAGGCAGCCTCAACTGTGGTGGACCTCTTCACTCACGCCCTCCTTGTTGATGACACAGAGGCCATAGCTTCACAGTCACAGCTGGCCCCAGGCCAGTCTAATGAATGTCACTATCAAATTCATTCATAAGCAGCCTTTTAAAATTCTTTCCAGAGAGCTATTTCCATGAAAGTCCCTAGTAACCCTGAGTCATGAAGACATTTAAAATTTTCCTGTGTTGCATCTTACAGCTAACACACAGCTCCCCCAACGTTTTCCTCGTCAGTGCTCCTCTAAGCAGAGCCTCAGCTGGTTTGCTAACCAGGTTTCTCTGTTACGAGAACCACTGCCTGATTTGTGTGTACACTAGGGAGTAATATACTAATAACTAGAGCTTGAGTCTTTTTTTTTTTTTTTTTTTTTTTAAGTTTGTAGGTAAACCTGTTGGTGTTGGTTGTGCCAAAGATTTCTGGATATCGTCTTTCATACATCGGTGAGAATCAGATAGTCAGCTCTTACTCTCTTACTGGATTGCTGAGTCAGCTTCTGATTTTGGAAGTCACATGTCCCCTTATGGCGCTGGGAAGCAATCTTGGAGGTCAGTCCTCCCCAGTTAGATATGTGGGTAAACTCATGGGTGCCTCCTATATTTCCACAAACTAGTCTGGTACCTCCCCCTCTCCTTTGATGAATCTTCCTTAGGAAGCCTTTGGCACATCATTCTCTCTTCCCTGTTACCCCGTAGCACTTCATACTTCTGTTACTGTCATGATCTGTCTTGTATTGGAGTTTATACTGAACGTTTGTTTTCCTGACTGACTTAGAACTCCTCGTTTTGGTGTGGGTCTCTCATTTTGTTGTGGGCCCCTCCCTTCCAGAAATTAGGCTTCAGGAGGTATCTCAGCAGTGTTGAATGGAGTAGATCCTACCAGCAAGGGTCCAATAGAATGTTCCTTCTTCTCGCATGGGCACCTGTCTGTGAATGTGGTTTTAGAAAATGTTTTATGAAATGTCTTACAAAGAGGCTATGGGCTTTGGGATTCTTTAGGAACCCCCAAAAGGTTGGTTCCTTGGGCTTATTAGTAGTTAAATGGGCTGTGAGCAGCCAGAAAGCAGTTGAGGGAGATTTGACCCGTCTGTGCTACTTGCTGTAGTCCCTTCTATCAGGTTTGCAGAATAGCCCAGCTGTATAGAAGGGAACGTATGATCACTTGGGTTTAGTGATTTGACTAAATGTAACAAAAAACTGGCTTAAATATGAGCCTTTATCTATTTATTTTTCTGCCATTTAAAAAGTCAGGAGGTAGGCAATCCAGGGCAGGGACCTAATTTACTTTTCCTCTATCCTTAGAAGAGTTGCCTCCTGTTCCAAAATGGCTGTTGAAGCACCAGCCATTGTGTTAATACCACAAATGGAAGAACAAAGAAGCCCTCTTGGAAGGCTCACTCCGTGTCCTTTTACATCCCATTAGCTAAGTTAGTAACTGGAGTCCCAGCTAACTTGACGGCTGTGAAGTACCGTCTTCCCTGGGCACATTGCCTCGCTGAGACACAAAGGCGCTCTCACCAGGGGAGATGGAGAGAACAGACAGTTGTCCCGAAGAGCTGCCCAACACTTACTTGAATAAATGAGTAGGTAGGGAAGTGATGGAGAGATGCCATTCAGTTTCTGTGGGTCAAGTGTAGACTGAAGCCTCATACTAGACCTTCAATATGACAAGGGCTGCACATTTCTGATACTACCACGTGGGAGAAAGAGCCTTGAGGAAAATTCAGAAACTCACAGACGTGACAGAGAGCGTGTTCTTCTAAAGGCCCCTTCAGAGGGGCCTCCTTTTTCCCTTCTTTGTGGAGATCCGCTTCCCTTATTTTGAACTCCTCAGATGCAAGATAGGCGGAGAGGTGCGGGTCTGTGAGACAGCGGCCACATTTCAGCTGTCTGTTTGTTGGAAGACAGAAAAGTTTTATAATTCAAATGGGGAGACTTGGGGGAAGAGAGTTGCTGACTTGAAATACACTTCCTTAAAAAAGCAACCACAAATGCAAATGCCACATTGGGAACGGTTTGGATCCTGTGGATTAATGATCGTCTCTTGGTGTTGGTTCGAAGCCCCTAGGTGATGTGTGGGGCGGGTTGGGGGCAGCTTTGCAGTGCCAGGTCCCGGTGCTTCCCACCCTCCTCCCGCAGTGCCCCTGGCCCAAAGGGGATGGGAAGCCACCAGGTTGTCCTCTCACGGGAAGCCCACGGACTGGCCTAGAGGCCTGGGGTCTGGAGGGCCGTGTTGTGTGCGAGGGTGTCCGCGCATGCTCAGTTGGTCAGTTCTGTAGGGCCAGGCCCCTCGTCCCCGTGTGTAGCTGAGGCACACCTGTGTGGGCGTGGGGCCCGGCACCACACAGTGGTCCACAGCAAGCAGGCCCCTGGGCTACTGGCTGAAGCATTAGCCAGACGTTCACTCAGGCCCACACACTTGATTCCTTTTGAAACTTTTTTAAGTTTACTTACGTATTTTGAGAGAGAGCGCATGTGAGTGGTGGAGGGAGGGGCAGAGAGAGAAGGAGAGAGAGAATCCCAGGCAGGCTCCACACTGTCAACACAGAGCCCGACATGGGGCTCCATCCCACAAACCCCAGAGATCACGACCTGAGCCGAAATCAAGAGTCAGACCCCCAGCCGACTGAGCCATCCAGGTGCCCCTGTGTTTTTTTTGATAGCAAGATACACATTTTTATTTTAATTCTGGTGTGGTTAACCCACAGTGCTGTATTCGTTTCAGGCGCATGATACGTGACTCAGCAGTTCTGTACATTACCCTGTACTTGTTCAGGCACACGTGCTCTTACATTTTGATGTTTTGAGCCTCATCTTTGTCAAGGTCTCCTGCAGATTCTGTGTCTCCTGAGGCCCCTTCCTCCTGGCCCCCCACCACACCTGAATTTTTCAGGTCATCTTGTCCTTCAGTCCTCAGTTCCGGATCAGCGTGTTCTCAGAGGTAGCCCTGGAGTCCCTCTTCCAGAAGGAGTTTCTTCTTCACGCCCCGGTACCGTCCGCCTGTCCCTCCCTCCTGCAGCACTCTCCTGCGCGGCTCTGTAGGACAGACTCTAGACGTCCACTCCATGCCTGTTTCTGTTCCCCGACCGGATTGTCCTTGCAGAAGGTGGGGTTGGGGGGGGGGGGCGGTGCACGGCACGTGTCCACTGTTTGCTGAAGGGTGGAGAGGGGCGTCTGTGGGGTCACAGAGCTGTTCCTTGCCTTGGGGGCCGGTGTGTTCCAAGTCTGCTTTGTTCCCCTTAACCATCTTTGTCTTGTGGTTCCTGAAGACTTCCTCTAAGTCATGTGAGACTGGCTCAGGGGATGGGTGGAGATGGTTGTTCCCCTCGCGCCTGTGCCCCAGGGACTGCCCCGTGGAGGTCCCCAGGGCTTGTGTAACTGATCTGGCTAACCAGGGGTGGGTGGGGACGATGCCGCGTAGGCCAGCAGGTGGCAATGGCTTGCTTGTGCTCTGCTGGGAAATGCAGAGTGGTGTCTGGAGGGTTTTGTCGCTGGTCCCTGATGCAGTCTTGTGGGCCACT
Source organism: Hyaena hyaena (assembly GCF_003009895.1). Lineage (NCBI taxonomy): Eukaryota > Metazoa > Chordata > Mammalia > Carnivora > Hyaenidae > Hyaena > Hyaena hyaena. Next base: position 2,000,921 of record NW_024080841.1, on the reverse strand, counting down.
CTTGGGGAAGATGTGTTTATTGTCCAAAAGAAATAGAAAGTGAGCCAACTATGTAATTTTAAAATTTCCCCTTGTTTCATTAAGAAAATAAAATCGAAAGACAGGTGCAGCGAATTAAGACATTATATTTAACCAACTATATCCAAAATTCTATCATTTCATCATGAAATCATTCTGAAAAGTGAGGTGGTCATCCATTCTTTTTTTGTATTAAGCCTTTAAAATTCTGGGTGCTTTAGGGGTGCCTGGGTGGCTCAGTCGGTTAAGTGTCTGACTCTTCTTGGTTTTGGCTCAGGTCCTGATCTCACAGTTGGGGAGATTGGGCCCGCGTCAGGCTCTGTGCTGACAGTGTGGAGCCTGCTTGGGACTCTCTCTCCTTCTCTGTCTGCCCCTCCCCTATTCACTGTTTCTCTCAAAATAAGTAAATAAATAAACTTTAAAAAATAGTACAGAAAGGTACCTTTAAAATAAAATTCGGGGTGCTTGGCACTCAGTGTGGATTAAGGACCCTTTCAGATACTGGATAGCCACGTGTGGCTGGTAGTGGTCTAACATAGGGTCCGCCACGATTTCTGTGCTTTCTCCCACTTGATGTCCCTTGAAAGCTGGGCCTGTGTTAGGACACTTCAGTCCTTCCCTTCACCCATCGCTGTTGGCAAGTGTGAACTGGGTGAGGGCCTGCCTGGCAGAGTGACAGCACTTAGTGGGACTTGCAGTCACTGGGGTCACAGCACCTGTAGAATGAATGAAGCCATTGGACCGCAACCCCCCTGGGGCCCCTCTGGTTCTGACCTGCTTGCAGGGAGCCACGGGCCTGGGCAGGGACGGGGCTGGGAACTGCTGTGTGCACCTTGGCATCGTTAGCAAGTGAGAGCTGCTCTATGAGAGGTCACAGCTGGCCACACCTGTCTTGTGAGGGGCTGGCCTGCCACCTCCAACTGACTGAGAGCATATCTGGTCTCTTGGGTCCTGGACTGTGAAGATCATCCGCTCCTCTACCTGGTGCCTGCCCCCCTTCATCCAGCATTTACAAGGCCCTGCAGGTGCCAGGCTCTTCCCCACATGGAAAGGCAGAGGTGGACAGGGCAGCCCCAGGCCCTCATGCAGCTCATGTGTTGGAGGGTGTGACGGGCCAAAGGGAGCCCCTGCCGTTTCCTGAGGCCTCATGAGGGTTCCTTCTTGCCCAGGCTCAGCTGGAAGCTCAGAAAGCCACACAGGACTTCCAGAGGGCCACCGAGGTGCTCCGGGCCGCCAAGGAAACCATCTCCCTGGCTGAACAGCGGCTGCTGGAGGATGACAAGCGGCAGTTCGACTCCGCCTGGCAGGAGATGCTGAATCACGCCACCCAGAGGGTATGAGTCACAGCCATGCGCGCCTGTGTGTGTGTGTGTGTGTGTGCGCGCGCGCGTGCCTGGTGTGTGCGCATGCGTCCACCTGTGTGTTTGTGTGTGTATGGGTGCCTGGTGTGTGTGCATACGTCCATGTCTGCAGGTGTGTGTGTGTGTGGTGTGCCTGGTGTGTGCGCATGTGTTCGTGTCTGCAGGTGTGTGTGTGTGTGGTGTGCCTGGTGTGTGCGCATGTGTTCGTGTCTGCAGGTGTGTGTGTGTGGTTGCCTGGTGTGTGCGCGTGCATCTATGTCTGCAGGTGTGTGTGCGTGCGCCCGTGTCTGCAGATGTGTATGTGGGTGGGTGCCTGGTGTGTGCACATGCATCCGCCTGTGTGTGTGTTGGGGGGGGGGTGTGCCTGGTGTGTGCGCGTGTCTGTGTCTACAGGTGTGTGTGTGCAGGCATCTGCGTCGGTGCCTCCCCTTTGTGGGTGGGGTGTGGGAGCATCCTTCACACTTCTCCTTGTCCGGGCGCTCCAGAACACCCCCCTCCACCCCAGTTCTCACAAGCTCTGTGTGCCCTGCTTCTCCTGGCAGAGGCGTGGTGCCTAAAAACACGCTCTAAGAGTCACAGGGGTCTCTGCTGGCCTGTTACTAAGCCACAGTCAGAGTGACAGTCTCCCAGTAATGCGTACAGCTGTTCCTTCCCTGTGTCGCTTGAGTTTGTCTGGTTCAGATGGTCTCTGAAGGACTTGACTGTGGATTGGCCTTCCCAGAGGGACCGGGTTCTTTTCCAGGGTGTGTTCTAGGGAAATGGTTGACTTTAGAAGCCAAGGTGGAAGACCTTGGTTAGTGGGGTCTGGACTCTGTGTGTGTGTGTGTGTGTGTGTGTGTGTGTGTGTGTGTGTGTGTGAGAGAGAGAGAGAGAGAGAGAGAGAGAGAGAGAGATGTTGGCGGTAGAGTGACAGCCGTGGTAGATGAGACCAGTGTCCAGTGGGCACTCTGGCCTGGCCTTTGGGCTGGGATTCGAGGAGGCAGCATGGGAGCAGGAAGTGGGCCGCATTTGATCTTTACCCCATTTTGGCTCCTAGGTTTTATAGCCATTATTTGGGTCTTTAACAGCTCGCATGACCTGCGCTCTGCCCACTTTGCTCAGAATCCAGACAGCTGCTTGGTTCATTTGGACTTGATACCTTTACCTAACTCCCCTGGGTTTTCTAGGAGTAACACCAAATATCCTTGTTACCCACCTCCCCTTCTCCAGGCTGATTTGCTGCAAGGGGTTGGGTGGGTGAATTGACATGTGGCTTTGGCAGCTGCGACTGAAGCCTTAGATGGAGGGGTGATGTGGCGGGGGGAGGGTGGCTGCAACTTCCCCTGGTCTTGCCACCTGTGGGGCTGGAGAAGTCAGGAGTTAAGGCCAGCAGCCTCTCCTTTTTCAATGTCACCTGCCACAGTTCAAGTCCTAGGGGATCTGATAATTAAAGATGGCCTTGTGCTTCCCTAAATAGAAAGCCTGACACACAAATAAATGACTTCAGGTCAAATCTGCATTGACTCTGTACCACCTCTCCTGAAGCCTGAGATGCCTGGCCCAGCTTTCTGTGGCTTTGGGCCTCCTGCCCCCTAGCGGACACGATGCTCAGAGAGCCAAATACAGGCTGAACTCACTTTTCTGGGTCAGCCCGTGGAAAACCAAAGTAGAAGTTGGAAATCTTTGAAAATTTACAAGCCACAGTCTGACAGACGTGGACAAGACCAAAACAAAATGAAAAAGGGGAGGTTGGGGACGACTGGGTGGCTCAGTCAGTTAAGCCTCTGACTTCAGCTCAAGTTATGATCTCACAGTTTGTGAGTTTGAGCCTGGAGTCGGGCTCTGTGCTGACAGCTCAGAGCCTGGGGCCTGCTTCTGATCCTCTGTCCTCCTCTCTCTCTGCCCCTCCCCTGCTCGTTCTCACTCTTCCTCTCTCTTAAAAAAATAAAATAAGAAGGGGGGAGTAGTTCCTTATAAGAAATTAGCTAACGGATGTTTCCTTTTTGCCCTCCCTCCACCCCAGCTGGAGATCTAAATCAGCCTTAAGAAATTATTTCAGAAGCTATTTGATCCATCCTTAGAAAGGAACAAAACATGTTTATGCTTTTATTATTTAAAAAAAAAAAAAACTGTTTTGTGAGTCCCAGGGCCCTAGCATGGATGGGGAGTGGCTGGTCATGTGTCCCTAGGACCTCTACGTCGCACACCTCCTGGGAGCACTGTTCGTGCCATCATCTTTGAGAATGATGCTTCTTGGGGTTGTGCAGTGTGTAACTTGTGGAGCTGTATAAGAAGGCAGTGAGGTCACATGGGCTCCTGAGGGTCTGGGGAGAGTTGTCTGATGTGTGCCCTCCCTGAGGCCCCTGGAGGTTTCTAGGCGTGGGGATAACTACTGCAGATTAGCAGGTACTCTGGGTCACAGGCAGGGATTCCTCACCCCTGCCCCGGACTCCTTCACAGCTGCACAGGTTTGAACTACTGAGGGAGAAGGAAAGTTCAAAACCGAAACCAGCAAGAGACAGAGCTGGTGGCAGAGGCTTCCCCAGCCATGGTCCTGCGTTACTGAGAAACTTAGTCTGGAAGGGGGTACGTGGAATTTGATGGGGGTGGCAGGCCCTCACTTTCAGCCTGGCGGTGGCTCTCCCGCTGGATGTAGCACGTCGCCAAGGGGTGCTTGTGTTGCCCGCTCCCCAGACCTCATGGGGCTGGCCCACCCGCCCTGCTGCGTGCTGGGTGACATAGACAGTGAGGGCTGCAGACCGTGTTTCCTGCCTTGTCTGACTTCCGGATACTCCAGGAAGCCCATTTCTTCAGGAGAAGGGAACTAGCTTCATCTCCCCTCTTCTTCTGGGGAAAGTGCCACTTGATGGTCTAGTCAGAGCTCAGAAAGTTCCGGCTGTCTTGAGGAAGTGGCTGTGGTTTGGGCCGCCTGATTCCCTCCCCCCAGACAGTGGAGGAATGTTCCTCGCCCGAGGCTGCCAGTGTGTGCCCTTTGCTCCCTTCAGGCTTCTTCTGGCAACATGGGGCAGCCACACCTTAAATCCATGCCTGAAGCCAGCATTCCAGGAGACCCTGAGCAATGCCAAGAGTCGCAGTTTCTCTGTTAGGCCACATGTAATGCCAGCCAGGGACGACGGGACAGTTCTCTGCTCAGTGCGGGGGTCACAGAGGGCCTTACAAGACGTAGCGGGTGAGGCAGAGTGGCTGAGCAGGCTATGCCTGTACTTAAGTGGCCTGGGTCCCTGCTGCTCACCATGTGGGGCTTTGGGCAGCAGCCTCGGCCCTCCAGCCTCAGCCATTTTGGCATTGAAGCAGCCTTTACGGGAAGGGGATAGCTTTTCATCAAATGGGGGAGGAGGCCCATCATCTGAGGGGAGAGGAATTGGTTTTTCTGATTGATATCTGTTGAAAGAGAGCAGATAGAGGAAGGAGCTGTGCCTTGGAAATGGGGAGGCATTAACGTTGGTGAGCAGGCAGCAGGTGGCCTCTGGGGAGGTGAGGGCTCAGGGCCGGTGTCTCACCCCAGGTTGGGGTGCGTGGAGACTGCCTGGGTGCGGGGATCCAAGGTACATGCGGAGCCGGCGAGGCCAGCCGCCCTGGGACTGCTGAGTATGCTCTACCTGTCTCCCACAGGGCGGTGAGCAGCCGTCCCCGTGGGCAGCCCCCTCCCCCCCCCACCCAGGGACGTGGGCCCCCTTGCCAGGGACGCAGCAGAATCAGAACCAGCCTGAACGAGCCGTCTGAGGTTCTGAGGACAACGGGAAACCGCCTTCCCTGGGGAGGGGAGAACCCTGATCTTTGCTCTGGGACATCGGGGGTGGTGGAGTGCGGGTGGAACGCTTCGGGTTTGAAGAGGAATTGAGGAAAGCTGGGACATGGGCCATGAGGGGCCAGGCCAGGTAGATGTCTTCCGGCCAGTGGAGGTGGTTCTGCAGGCGCGGGGCCCACAGGGAGGCTGTGCCCGGTCCAGCCGGCATGCCTGCTCAGTGCCCATCGGGGTCCACAGCACGGTTCCAGCTGTTTGAGCAGCTGCGTGTCCCTGTGAGCAGGGTCCCTAGGACCATTGGGACCCAGCTGCCTGCCTGCCCTGGGGGCACTCCCGGACTCCCAGACCACACCTGTTTCTGTCCTGCTGACCTAGGAGGAGGGGCAGTTCTTGGGCATTCAGGACAGACCCTGAGGTGAACACAGCCAGAAGGTCATCTCCAGGACTGGGCCCTCTCTGGGGAGACGGTTCTCAACTATCCTGAGAGTCCAAGACTCTCTTCCTGTTGAACAGTTACTTCCTTCAGGAACCTTCCAGCTCCAGCAGAGGAGGTGGGAAGCCCAGCACTGCCTGTCTTCCTTTCTTGAGTCCTGCATGCGCATCCCAGTGGGGGTGGCACACGGGGCTTGGGGACGTGTGGGAGGCAGGGAAGGACTGCTGCCCGTGCTGACCCCCTTTCAGCCAGCCTTGCTTCCTCCCTTCATATCCTTTACCCCCGCTGCCCACCCTGAAGATATCTCTCAAGTGTCACCTCTGCGCTGCCGTGGCCCTCCTGACAGCCCAGACCCCATGCTGCCCTGAACTCTGGCCACTGCTGCTGGACGCGTCTAGACCTGCTGGGCTGTGGGCCTGAGGTCTGGTGTGCAGTGTGCCCTGTGTGCACCGCAGGTGTGTGAGTGCTGTGTGCAGCTCTGAATGCAGTGTGAGTGGAAGCTGGGGCCAGTCTGTGCAGAGGTTAGACTCAGGACCAAGTAACTATCAACCCAGGCTTGGAGGAGGGCAGGGGTGGCCCCGGGAAGCCCAGGGTGATGGTGGCGTGCACCCCAGTTTGAGTTGCACCTGCCTTTTGGGTTGCTCAGCCCAACCCGCGGTGGCCTTAAGGCCCCGAGGGACTTAGTTGTTTCTTTCTTTCGTGGCTCACCCGTGTTCCCTGTGGCTTCAGCCTTCCTAGAAGAGCCCTGTACCTGTGCTGCCCTGCGCTCCCTTTCCCCCCCACTGCAGACCTCTCATGCCTCATGCTGGGCTCCAGATGCGGGTGCTCCTTGGTTACCATGCGGGTAACTTTCTCCCTGGAGGCGGAAAGATGAGTTCGGGGTTGAGGGGGTTCTCTTCCAAGAGCTGTGGGTTGTGTGTCTGTGGGGGTGCAGACACAGCCTAGTACGTGGTAGGGGTGAGTCAGGGGACACCGACACGCCTCCTCCTCAGTCTTCACTGGCAGTGTTGCCAAGTGCTTGGGGCTTTCTGAGTGTTTAATTTCAGATAGACTTGGCTGTTTTTTGCAGACTAGGGGCCGAGATAGACGAGGGCCTGTGTGCAGCTGGTGTGGGTCCTGCTTCTTGTGGGGACTTTTCCCATTCTGTAGCCACAAATCCCAGCTTTTATGAATTGGTCTATTTAAAATGCTTTCACCCATTCCTTTAAGAGCAGCCCTGTATCACATCCGGGGCAATGGAACAGTTCTCCACCGGTACAAGTCTTCATCTGCCCGATAAACTTGGGGTTTGAGTCCTCTTGAAGGTCACACTGGTAAATCCTTAGTGCTTTCCATTTAAGACAAGGCTGAAGAGTTACTGCTGTCTCCCTGAGTGCCCAAGTGTGGGATAGTTTTTGCGCTCTTCACTTCAAAATTGTGAAATCTTTGGTGTTTGAAGCAGAGGGAAAGGGGTTTCTTAGCCTCTTGGGCTTGGTTGAGGTCATTTTAGGAAGCATGTCACCTCCTGCCCACTTAGCTTGGTTCCTCATACTTCCCTTCGTTGACGTGGTTTTAATTCTGTTGTTTACAAGTATCTCAAGCATTGAAGCCTTTGCTAAGATACGTATATTTTTAAAAAGAGCATAACTGATAAAGTGTTCAAAATTTTCTTTAACTCCCAAATTAAGGGGGACACTAATTAGATGTTACAGTGATTTCAAAGGAGAATTTAAAAAAAAACGCATCAGGAATGCTGAAATGAATTTACAAACAGGCAAAATTGGTCAGCATTACAGGGCAATCAGTAATCAGATCCATCTCCACTGGGACATAATTCATCTTCATTTCTAGGGAGAAGAATCATTTACATTACTATTAGTTTTGACAATGTACAGGGTTGTAAAATAGCTCCAAGATTGTGAAGGCCCAAGATCCCTGCAAGAGAGGACACCCAGTAGTTTTTTATGCTCATTTGAGTCTTTCATAATTTTTTCTGACACTTTAAAAAAAATCTTTTTTTTTTTTTTTTTAAGTTTATTTTTAGAGAGAGAGTGAGTGAGCACAAGTAGGGTAAGGGCAGACAGAGGGGGATAGAGAGAGAATTCCAGGCAGACTCCGCACTGTCTGCAGCCAGTGCGGGGCTTGAACTCATGAACTGTGACGTCATGACCTGAGCTGAAATCAAGAGTCAGACACTTAACCGACTGAGCTACCCAGGTGCCCCCAAAATCCTTCTTATAAGTAAGTGTATAAACAGACTCTCTCAGGGCTTACTGGCCACTGACAGGAGGAGGTGGTAGGGCGTCAGCAGCCTCAAGTTAAAGGCATGGTGGTGCCTCCCTAAAATTGTCCTGCTGGGGTCTGAGGGAGTGGACCCATGACTTGAGGGCCCTCTTGGCTCTTCTCTGATGCCCTTTGGGTAAAAAAATAAGTGTGGGCCTATAGCCTGACCTTGACCCTGCCTCCAGTTGACTTTGTTCTTAATTTTTTAATGTTTATTTTTGAGAGAGAGAGAGAGAGAGCACAGCAGAGGAGGGGCAGAGAGAAAGGGAGACAGAACCTGAAGCAGGTTCCAGGCTCTGATCTGTCAGCACAGAGCCTAACACGGGGCTCGAACTCACAAACCGGGAGATCATGACCTGACCCAAAGTCGGTCAATTAACTGACTGAGCCATCCCTGCGCACCCCTCCAGTTGACTTGATAGCACATGTGTGAGCTCAGGAAGATGGAATAGAACTGGTGAGCTGGGCACGTGGCCTCAGCTGCCTTTCGTTTCCTTCATCCTCTCTCCTCCAGGCTGGCCTTGTTCTGATTTCCATGTGTTAGGGAATGCGCCTTCCAGCCACCTTGTTATTGGCCATTGATGGCCCCTGATTGTTGGCTTTTAAAACTCATTTTTATCAACAGGCTCAACAAAATGTTCCCTCTGGAATTTCCTGCCAGGATGCTCACTGGTCTCCTGGTCACGAATGTCTGTGAACCTCAAAATATGATACGAATGACTTGATACTAATTTGTTTAAATGTAAAGTTTGACCCTTCTGGGTCCTGGATTCCTTAGTGTCCATTGGCTGCTGCAGGCTATTTGGGAAAGGGCCGACAAGCTGAGATCGTGATTGCCTTGCTATTCTGAGGCGGTCATTCCTGGTTGTGCTAGGTGTCCCCATTCCTTGACATCTCTGCTGGTGCTACTGGCCCATTTGCATCAGCCTGTCCCAAGGCAGGAGCCCAGGAGCCCATGGTGACTACGTAGTGCTAAGAGGTCAGAGCATGAGGAAGTGGCCATTGAGTCATAGAATGTTTCATTTTTCTCTGATCTTTGTTTTTCCTTGTTTTCTTTCCCAGTCATTGCCACAGCCAGTTTGGCTGTTTAATCTCGCCTGAGGAGGCTTTTCCAAAACAGATTAATAGAGAAAAGTGACCCTCTTCTATTTGGAATTTAGTTTAATCGTAGTCTGTCCACTAAATCCCTCAAGGAATATTTTTAAAAATGATATAAGCAATACTCCAACAGAGGACTGTCTGGCTAGGCTGACATCGGCTGTCGTTTGAAGGTCATGGAGGCGGAGCAGACCAAGACGAGGAGTGAGCTGGTGCACAAGGAGACCGCGGCCAGGTACAACGCGGCCATGGGCCGCATGCGGCAGCTGGAGAAGAAACTCAAGAGAGCCATCAACAAGTCCAAGTGAGTCGGGCCGTGTGTGATTGTCCTCATGCATCGTGTCCACCTTTCATGTGCCATGTTCTCAGGGACCTGCCTCATCAGAGCCTACTGCCTAAGGCTGTGTCTGCCCCCCAGGTTCTATATAACCCCCAGAGGCGGGAAGTGCGGCTCCAGACACGACCGACCTGGGAGACAGAGAAAAAGCAATTTCAAAAGCAGACTGTTGTGTGGCTCGTTGGCTGGGGCTTGGGGCTGGCCTTTGGGAAACCCTGATTGTGCCCTTGGCTCTGTGGTAGCCATTGTGGACGAGCTTGGTCCTTCATTTTACCAGTCGACATATTGGGGATGAGCTGTGTGGACCAAGAGCTTATGAAATGACACAAGACTGGTTTTAATGGGGGTTTTTGCAAACTTCTCTCACTACTTCTCCTATATGTTTTTATGTAGTAATGATCTTGGGGACATGCCCCCTGCTTCAGTCACAGTTGCTGGGCCTCCAAGCAAAAGCGCTTTGTAGCAGGTGAACAGCTGGAGAAAAAAGCGCTGGTCTTCTCTTAATGCTCAGACACCGAAGTTCCTAAAAAGTTCCTAAAAAAGTTCTTTTGATCCAGAGTGTGGGGACTAGGAGAATGTTGGCATTTGTCCTCTCTCTTGCCCATGACCTGGCCAGGTCTGCAGACCGTCTGATACCTCTGGTTCTGCACAGAATCCAAGAGGACCAGTCTGTCACGCCACTGTTTCGGTGGGGGAGGGATGGCGCTTCTCCGTTCCCTGAGTGACCTCAGCAGAGAAGGGTGTGTGATGAGGCAGTCCCCTCTCCAGCCCCATCTAGTCTTCATTCTCAAGGGAGTCAACCCCCTTCGGAGAAGGGATCCGGGCTGCCTCAGCTGCTGGGCACACCCTGTGTGGTCCTGAACAACCTCGTGGAGAGGGAAGCGAGCCAGGGTCCAAGGGCCCCGGGATGAATGTTCAGGAGTGTGGGTTCCGCCGGTCTCGAGGCGGCCCTTTGGTCAGCTCCGCCCGGTGAGCCCAGCAGCTCTGACTGGCACGTGTCCCCACCTGGCTCCAGAGCCGGGTGTGTCCTCTTCATCTGATGGCCTCATCAGGGTTTGCTAACCCCTGGACGGGTGGCCTGCCAGCTATGGCGAATGCCTCCTATCCACCCTATGCTGTCTGCGGTGGCCATCGTATTCTGTTAGTCTTACGGCTGTCCTTTGTGTCTTCCACAGGCCTTATTTTGAACTCAAGGCGAAGTACTACGTGCAGCTTGAGGTACGTGTGGCCCTCTGGCTTTGCGGTTGATGGGAGTTTTCTGCACTCAAAGTCCCACTTTTTGTGGTAGCGGGCTTTCAATGGCACGTTTGCCACAAGAGGACAGTGGGCAGAGACACGTTTTTGACTGAGCGTTCAGTCCTCAAAATGGTCTTTGTTGGGTCTTCAGTGGTCTCTGAAGTTCTCTTAGTCTGCCGTTCAGCCACTTTCTGTATCGTGCTGTGGCGGTGGCTCTCAGTGGCTCCTCTGCCCAGCAGCATCAGCATCCCCTGGGAGGTGCGAATTCCCGAGCCCCACCCCAGATCTACTGAATTGGAAACGGTAGGTGGAGCCCAGCCAGAGGAGTCTTAGAAAGGCCACCAGGGGATTCAGAGGCAAGCTCAAGTTTGAGAACCACAGTACAAGGGCTGGGATGTGTGTTTGACACCCACTATCGTTACTCTGATGGGGTTTATTCTGTCAGTGGTAGTTTCTGGTTATTAGCTGGGGTTTGTCACCGGCATGCGAGCTGGGGCTGGTGTGTGGAGAGAAAATCAGCTCAGCAGTCACGTCTTAAGAAAGTCGGGGGAGTGGAGTGCTGGGCAGAGAATGTGCTTGAACCTTGACCTTGATCCCCAAAGCCAGTAGGGGTTGCCTCCACTCACTGAGCCTCCTGTCCTCCTGACCAGCAACTGAAGAAGACTGTGGACGACCTGCAGGCCAAACTGGCTCTGGCGAAAGGCGAGTACAAGACGGCCCTGAAGAACCTGGAGATGATCTCAGACGAGATCCACGAGCGGCGGCGCTCCAGCGCCATGGGGCCTCGGGGCTGTGGTGTGGGGGCCGAGGGCAGCAGCACGTCTGTGGAGGACCTGTCAGGGAGCAAGCCTGAGCCGGATGCCGTTTCCGGTGAGTTGGGGGCTCATGCACATCTGTGAGATGACGCAGCCCGTGTGGTCTGATTCCAGGGCCATCTCGCCATCGTGGAAGGGCCTGAGAGTTGGGCACGCCTGAGGGCTATTTCTGGCGGCTTCCCATGTTTTGGAACTCGCTGTTCATCAGGGCGCTACTGAGTGTTCCTCAGAGTCAGGATTCTGTGGTGCATAAGTCCAGAAAATGCTACATGTCCATCCCTGACATTCAGAGTACATATTAGAACATTTAGGGCTCTGAGAAGTATGGCAGGAAAGAGGAGTTGCCTAAGAATAGGGACCATGCAGTAAGATTCAATTCCAATCCTGGCTTCCCCAGAACACATGATGTGGGCAAGGGCTTAACTATAGGTTTCTTTACCTGTAAAATGGAGACTATGAGTATCTGCTCTCCACTGTGTAGAGGGGAGGTCAGCATTAAATGAAATAATGCTGGCACCCAGTAAGCAGTCTGAAAATGGTGGCTCTCACTGGTGTCTAACTGTGAAGACCTTTGTTTCCCAGGGGCATTCCTTGGGAAACTGATACAGAAGTTTCCTGTGCCCCCCGCCCCTCACTGTATCATTTTATTTCTTTTCATCGTAATAAATGTACTCTTTAATCCCCATCCCTCCCACCCACCTCCCCTCTGGTAACCATCAGTTCTCTATAGTTAAGTCTGTTTCTTGGTTTGTCTCTTTTTTCCTTTGCTTGTTTTGTTTCTTAAATTCCATATATGACTGAAATCATATGGTGTTTGTCTTTCTCTGACTTATTAGCATTATATTCTTGACCTACATCCATGTTGTTGCAAATGGCCAGATTTCAGTCTTTTCGATGGTTGAATGATAATCCACTGCATGCGCGCGGCACACACACGTGTGTCTTTGTGTATTACCACATCTTCTTTATCCATTTTTCAGTCCATGGACACTTGGGCTCTTTCTGTAATTTGGCTATTGTCGATAATGCTGTAAACATCAGGGTGCATGTGTCTGTTCAAATCAGTTTTTTGTGTCCTTTGGGTAAATACCTAGTAGTATGATTGCTGGGTTGTAGGGTGGTTCTATTTTTTTGTTTGTTTGTTTGTTTTATTTCTAGGAGAGAGAGAGAGAGGGACAGCATGAGCAGGGGAGGGTCAGAGAGAGAGGGAGTCACAGACTGAAACAGGCTCCAGGCTCCGAGCCGGCAGTCAGCACAGAGCCCGACGCAGGGCCCGAACCCACGAACCGCGAGATCATGACCTAAGCGAAAGTCGGACGCTCAACCGACTAAGCCCCCCGGGCGCCCCGGGTGGTTCTGTTTTTAACCTTTTGAGGGACCTCCATACTGTTCTCCACAGCGGCTGCACCAGTTTGCATTCCTACGAGCAGTGCACTTTTTCTCCTCCTTGCCTACACTTGTTTCTTGAGTTTTGATTTTAGCCCTTCTGACATGTGTGAGGTAATATTCTCATTGTACTTCTGATTTGCATTTCCCTGATGTTGAGTGGCATTGAGCATCTTTTCATGTGTCTGTTGGCCATCTGTGTGTTTTCTTTGAAGAAATGTCTGTTCGTGTTTTCTGCCCATTTTTAAATTAGATTGTTTTCTGGGTGTTGAGTTGTACCAGTTCTTCATTTTTGGATACTAACCCTTTTTTAAGATATGTTATTTGCAAATATCTTCCCCCCATTCAGTAGGTTGCCATTTAGTTTTGTTGTTTCTTTCATTGTACAGAAGCTTTTAATTTTGAACTAATCCTACTAGCTTATTTTTCCTTTTATTTTCCTTGCCTCAGGAGACTTATCTAGAAAAATGTTGCTATGGCCAATGTCAGACATTAGCGCCTGTGGTCTTTTCTAGGATATTTATGGTTTTAGGTCTCACATGTAGGTCTTTAATCCATTTTGTGTTTTTGTGTAGGGTGTAAGAAAACGGTCTAGTTTTCCCTCTGTTAATTAAGAAGCCCTTTCCAGATTGTCTTTAAACACTATCTTTCTTTCCTTGTCTGTGAAATCATTCCTCTTGGTGCTCCCCGAAGGTTTCCCTCTTCAGGAGTTTTTAAATTCCGTCTACAAATGTTTAAGTGCCAGGCCCAAAGGAAAGGAAAGTAAACTAAAATTTAAGTAAAGGGTCAGTGATGTCCGAGGTACTCTAAAATCCATTCTTTCATACAGAGAGGAAGACAGAGCTCAGAGAGGTTAAGTAACCTGACCAAGGCAACGAAGCAAGTAGTGGAAACAGGATCCGAATTCAGATGGGAGCCTGTTTTCTATTCTCAACATTACAGTGCTTCTCACTTATGGTAGTCCTCTAGGGGACGCTACCAAGGCTGTTTCTAAAGATGAGGGAGGAGGGAAGAGTAGAACAGGAAAGCTCTAGTAACAGGATTGTGTGTAGGCTGAGGGGAAAATAAAGTTGAAGTGGCGTTCACACCACAAGAATGACCTGTCTGAGCCTCGGTTATTCCAGTCCACAAGACGAGTGAGGCACGAGCCACAGGGTATTCATTGTAAAGGAATTTTGTTCTTTTGCAGCAGATGGTGATATAGCTAGTGAGGCTCTGAGTTTGTCTTTTATGCAAGAAGTTACCTGGAAGATCCACAAAATCCCGAGACACTCCACACAGGACTGTTTCTTCTAGCAGCTCCTGCTTCCCCCGTGTGGAAGAACGCTGTTAAGTCTGACTGCCTTTGTTCGGTATGCGTCATGAGGCGCCAGCTCTCTTCATGTGTACGTGTGGCTCTGAGTGGGGGCCAGGGGTGGAGAAAAGGCCCTGATCCGTGGCTGCGTTCATCTTCCACCTTTAGGTAGTGTCGTTAGGTAGCAGACACTGACTTCCAGGGCAGGAGCTAGCAAGTTACTGTAAGGACACGGATTATCCCTGGGATCCAACCGCTTCCTTCCAAGTTGTTTTACAGCCTGCAGGCTCGGGAGGACGCACGCGGTGGCGAGGCCTCGGCAGGCCCCTTGCCGTGTGGCGCTGCTGGCCGGCGGCGGCCACTTCTGGAGGTGTCCAGGGAGCCGGGCTGCTGTCAGGCAGAGCCCGTGACTGGGGTCCTCTCTCCTCCTAGTGGCCTCCGAGGCCTTTGAAGACGACAGCTGCAGCAACTTTGTGTCTGAAGATGACTCAGAAACCCAGTCTGTGTCCAGCTTTAGTTCGGGACCGGCGAGCCCGTCAGAGATGCCGGACCAGTTCCCTGCGGTCGTGAGGCCTGTCAGCCTGGATCTGCCCAGCCCCGTGTCTCTGTCAGAGTTCGGGATGATGTTTCCGGTGCTGGGCCCTCGCAGCGAATGCAGCGGGGCCTCCTCCCCGGAATGTGAGGTAGAACGAGGTGAGTCACCGCTGGCGAGACAGCCGCTGGCGCCCATGCCGGACGACTCCCTGCCTCGGCAGCCGGCTCTGCACCGTCCTCGGGGACCCCCACCCAGTGCTGTGGTACGGGGCTCGGGGACTGTGCTGCTAGGCCGTCAACATGGATCCCGGAGGTTCCAGCTGCTGTTCTGGGGCACAGGCCCCGCTCCCGAGCACTGCTTCAGAACGCACGTTGGGTTCTGTGTCTGTCCTCACAGCCGACCTCTTGACAAACACAGGCTAGAGAGGTTTGTTTTCTAGCTGTCAGATGAGTGTGACATGTCATCTCTAAAGATAACACACAAAATGCCTTGAGCAAGAGAAGCAGATAGAGGACGCTCTGTGACAGGCACAGTTGGGCCGCACCAGGAGATCCCAGAGGGCGGAGTTGGCTTGGGCCCGGGTGACTCTTAGAATTGTCTGTACTCACTTAATAACCTTTACGTTTCTGTAGGAGACAGGGCAGAAGGGGCGGAGAATAAAACAAGTGACAAAGCCAACAACAATCGCGGTCTCAGCAACAGCAGCGGCAAGAGCCAAAGCAGCGGCGCCCGCGAGGGCCAGGCCTTGGAGAACAGGATGAAGCAGCTCTCCCTCCAGTGCTCCAAGGGAAGAGACGGGATTATTGCTGACATAAAAATGGTGCAGATTGGCTGACCCATCCAGAGCCCTGGCCCAAGTGCATATCAGTATTTATACCTGAAGCTGTATGGAGAACATTGTGCCAATAATCATTTAATATATGCCAAATCTTAAGCGTTTACTCTTAACTGCACTAATGAAGTTGTGACCTTGAGGGCTGAAGAGTTTTCTTCTGGGAAAGCGCCCTTGGGCTGGTTTTTCAGAGCAGAGGCGTTGTTGCGGTGGACTGTGACCAGGGTCACAGCCCTTGTGGAATATTACCTGTGACGGTGGTATGGAAGCAATAACTAGTTCCTGTGAAAGAACCAGAGGCAGGAAAGGGGCTGGGAAGCTGAGCCGACCCGGGGCCAACAGCCTGCTTCTCTTTCCCTTCTCTTACCCTCCCGCTAGGAAAATGGAGATGGTCTCTCCTTATCCCAGGGGGCCTAAATGAAAACACACAAGAACAAAACTCACATCTTCAGAACACACCTTTTTGACCCAGCAAAGGCTTAAAAAGAAAAAGAAAAAAAGAAAACCCGAGAACGCGATTCCTTTTCACCACCTCTGGTATTCAGAAGGGGCTTTTACAAAAGCATATATGCTGGGATACCCATTAGAAACGTTTTCTAAAAAGGTTGCCATGAACTGCACTTTTTGGGGTGGGAGAGGTGAATGCCAACGTGGGGATGGGAGGGATGGAGGGTAGCAGGGACATACCACGGAAGGCAGTTTGTGGCTGTGGGAGAGAAGAGTCTGTAGCATAAACCTTATCCTTCCTGCCAGCCAAGGGACTTAATTCTTAAGAGAAGTGCATGTGAAGAACGGTTGCCATTGTTATATCTAGACTGACAAGGTGTCAATTTCTCTGTAGGTTGTGACTTTAAAAATAAATTATTTAAGGGTTATGCTGCATTAGTATTTCTTAGAGGGAACTGTTCCTTAAAAGATAGGAAAGGAAGTAGGCATGTGTTGGCACAGGCTGTTAAATAGAAGCAATGAAGTCTGTTATGCTAATAGTAGTGTTAAGATTGCTTTTCTTTAATGTTTTCATGGTTACACATATTTAGAGCACTGTATTTTATTTGTCCTTTTTTTGTTAAGAAAACTTAGCATTTCTAAAGGGAAAAACAAACCCATTTCAAGTTGTCTGTGAATTTCTACACAGCTTATCTATTTTAGTCATTTGTAAATCTCTTCATACTGTAGTGTCTTCTCCTTTTTTAATGACTGATCCAGTATCCTAATTCCGAGGTTATTTTGTACTTGTCTTAATTCCTTTGAATGTAATAAAAATGGCTTCAGAAAATGCTTATCTTTCTGCGTCTTCAAAGAAACCCCGTGTTGCCCGTATCAACCATTCTAAGCAACCTGCTTGCCTCGAGGGGCACAGAACGCAGATGGCCATCCATCCTCCCTCATTTCCGGTTAAGGTCCCGGGACCTAATAAAGCCCGGATTACCAAGGTGTGAGTAGGAATTCTCCGTGGGCTGCTGCTAACGCTGAGCAGTAAGGAGACACAGCATTGGGGAAAAAGAAAGGTGATGGTGGTGGGGAAATGCATCTCCATCTCTGCCACACTGGGATCTCCTGGGAAGCTTAAAAAATACTGCTCTCTGGTCTTAACCCTAGAAAGCGGTATTCTTAATTTGGGGTACACCTGGGTATTGAACTTTTATAAAGCTCCCCCCAGGGGATTCTAATGAGCATCTAGCTGAGAATCAGACTTTCCTATGTTGGTCCAGCCACTAGTCTGCCATGTCTGTAGCACCTTGTGTGGAGCTCTAGTCTAGAATTCGGTAGTGTATTAAATTGTTCATACGTAGGTCTTAGATTTTTGAAGGCAGAGTTCAGGTCTTATTTCAGTTTGCACTCTGTACAATGTAGAGTAAAACCTTGGATTGTGAGTAACTTGTTCTGTGAATGTTCTGCAAGATGAGCAAACATTTCTAATGAATTTTAACTTGATAAATGAGCGATGTCTTGCAGTAGGAGTAGTATGTGATGCCGAATGTCATGACAACAACTGAGCCAATGGTGGTTCTCTCTCTGCGGGATTGTGGGTGATCGTCTCCCATGCTGTGTCTCAGGCATGGTGTTTGGCAGAAGTCAGTGACTTTTCAGAACATTCAGAGGTGCCTACTACCACTGGCACTAGTGTATTTTTTCTCACTTCAAAGCACCTATGGGACGGTCCTTTGCTTTTCTTTACAAGGGTAAGCTTAGCAATCCTTTGCTTCATTCTAGGTCAGGCTGCCTGCAGATACAGACCTTTCCTCTGCTGCCTTATTGCCAGTTACGTGAAATACAGTAGATGATGAGAGATAATACTGTAGTCAACATCCATGCAAATGTATACAATGGCCCCCATGCAGAAAAAGGTTGAAAAGAAAAGGGGTAAGAAGGAGGAGATGATTACGGTAGAAGTCATTGAGAAGTACGAACAAGGTAAGTGAGCGGCCAAAATTCAAGATTTTAGAAGTCTACGTCTGCTTCTTGTCTGCTGAGGAGAAAAAAAAAAAAATCCCTCACTTCAAATGAGATTAGGGAGGTATGTAAAATGTGGAAACTGCAAAATTTTGTAGAAAAGCACCACTCGAATAAGGCTGTAGCGGTGCAAGTGATGAATCTATTTAACAAGGCAATGCCACATCTCCATAAAATCCTTAAAAGGAGGCAAAAGCAAGTGTCATTGGATGGGTCCCTTGCTGCACAAAAAGAAAAAAGAATCCATTGAGCCAGTAGATAGCAGTGATCCATTTTAGTGAAAGTCGTCCTACACAATCACCACCCACCTCGTCTACATCACACCAGCCAGAAAGGTTTCAAAGGTAAGTGCAGATTTTTTCTTTATATTTGGTATTTCATTATTTTGTATTAAACTATATAAACATTTTTATAGGACTATTTTTGGTTTGTGGAATGAATCACCTGAGTTTCCATTATTTCTTACGGGGAAATTCACTTTGAGGTACAAGTGCTCTGGATTACAAGCATGTTTCCAGAATGAAGTATGCTCACAAATCAAGGTTTTACTGTACTGAATATAAAAGGTTCCAATCACGTGTTTAAAATCTACTTGATGCTATAAATTTTTCTTTAAAGAGCTACAGAAAATTAATCCACCTAAAACTGAAAGCACAAAATAGTTACCAAAGTGTAATTGCTGTGCTGAATATGAAACAGATTTTTTGAAGCATGACTCTTCATTTAGATGGAATGTACTAGATGAAGTCCTTTAATAATTTCTCTAGGTTAAACTATGCAGTTTTCATAAGTATAAAGATTTTATTTCAATTAAAGGAAGTAGAAATACAAAATAAGTTGTGACAATTATAAAGCAGAGACCGTGAAAACTTCCACCTTATTTTCAGGTGTTTAAAACCTTGAGCATTATTTCTGCTCCCGATGGGTTTTTCTGTAAACTGGGAATTCATACACAGCAGTAGTATCTTGGAAGTTGCTCCAAATGCAATTTCAATTACTATATATTAAACTGTCAATTGTATTTTTTTCAGTGTCACCATAAGAACAATTTAAGATTACTACCTTCAGTCAGCCTGATAAGCATTCCAATAATGAATTTATCTCAATTCTCTTCACATGAATTAATGGAGGACAGGTACCTAAGTTCAATGACCTTCATTGTTAACTAAGTTAAAATACTTCTTAAAGCTTTATTCTTTCATAACATCTGGGCCACAAGCATTGAAAGTCATAATACAGAATTAAAATCTGTTATGGCGACATGATTCATTTGGTAATTAGTTGCCCAAGATGTAGTCACAACACAAGCAAGTTTAACTTACAACATGCTCTGCGCCAAAAGATAAATATAAATATTTCGGGACTCTGTCAGCCTGCTGTTCTACCACGTGAGTGGATACGTCCTGTCCCTCCTAGCTGGTCACAGCTCTTTCAGCACAGGCATCTCACAGTGCTGAGTCTAACCTTTAGTCATCGGCACGTGCTTTTATACGAGGTGGCCCTTCAATGCAAACCAACTCCTTATACACACCAAACCACAGAACTAGGACTTCTAAGCGATTTAGGGTAATTCTGACTATATA
Organism: Hyaena hyaena; assembly: GCF_003009895.1. NCBI lineage: Eukaryota > Metazoa > Chordata > Mammalia > Carnivora > Hyaenidae > Hyaena > Hyaena hyaena. The sequence continues at coordinate 1,981,532 of NW_024080841.1, read as the reverse complement.
CAATTCTAAACACTGTGACCCAAGCACCAGATCCCACTGTGACATTTTTAGAGATTTAATTCTATTCTGAGGATTTCTGTCTTCATCCGAAGAGTTGATGTTTGTTAAGTACAAAATCCAGTAAATGCTGAAATCCTCATCATTGAAGTTGTGTTGTCTTGATAGGGATAACACTATTGAAGTCCAAGAAAAAAGGTCCTTCTTGTTTAGGCAAAAAAGTACTAGGAATGATATTGTAGATCCCAGCAGGTATATTTTCTAATTCCAGGTAGCAAAACCCACACCTATATGCAAGGTAAATGAGAAGTAAGTTTTACTTTACTTTTTATTGCATTATCTTCCTTACAAATTAGATGCAATCAAAATGCCAACATTACCTATAGTCACCGCTTGATTTCCTCTGAAAGCCATGGGGACCAGGATCTCCCACCACGGAAACTGTTACAACCTCAAATCCAACACTATATTGCCTGGCAACAACAACAAAAAAACAAACAAAAAAAAGACACCAGTTACTACTTAATAGTAGTATCAAATACATACCTAGAAATAAAGCACAGGTATATTATTAAATCAAGCACATGCTTTCTAAGCTTTAGGAGGAGGAAACCACTCTGAAAGGCATACTATTTTTACTCTTAATTATACAAAACATCATTTATATTTTTAAACTGAAGCTATGGAGATTAATATTAAACTTACTTTAGAAGAAACTTTTTACCACAGGCTCTCAATTTACCACTGTGAAATTTCAATGATAAAATAGTCTTTGTATGCAGAAAAAGTGGAAGGAAAGAGAAAGCCCTGAAATAAAACCTAAATTTACAAAAGTAATAAGCATACGAAAGGCATGAAATTCCAAATCAGTAAAGACAGGAATGATTTATTTAGATGGTGATGAGATGACAAATTTAGGGGGAAAAAAAACTGTCAAATTGTATTCACATCAAATATGCACTCTATGTAGATGTTAACAGTAATCCCTAAAAGAACTAGAAAAATACGGTAAAAATTTGATATTGGGGTGAGATTTCCTGCCCATAGCAAAATAAACCAGAAGAGATGAGTTTTACTTTAAAATGAAAATTTTTCTCTATGAAGAAAAAAAATCTGGGAAAAATACTTGCAAATTATCCTTATTCATGCTTACAATTAAGAAAAATGGGCAAAAGATAAGAACAGGCAAAGGAAAAAATACACACTATCAAACACTTTATCAACAAATTAAATACAAAAGGGCAACTGAATACCTTAACTCACCTATCAAACTGTAGAAAAAGAGCTTAACCACATGTAAAGGATTAGTTTTTTAAATAGTTTGTAAAAAGAAAAAAGGCTAGTTTTATTTAGAAATAAGTACTATTTTTATACTGTGTTTTAAACCTTTTTAAGTTGAAAAACAGAACACAATGTACACAGAATACAGTGCGTACAAGTAACCTGTGAATGAACACACACACAGGCTTCCACTATGTAGAGACCCTCTTGGCACCACAGAAACCCCTGTACAATCCTTTCCATTACAAATCCCGTCCCCACAAAGCTAACATTTAACACTTTCTTGCCTTTTTTTTTTAAAAAAAAGTACAATTGACATACATTATATCAATTTCAGGTGTGCATCAGTGGTTCGACAGTTCTCTACCTCATCCTCACCAGGGTAACTAGTCACCACATGTAACAACAATACCATATTCTCTGTGTTGTACTTTGCATCCTTCTGACTTATTTTATAACTGAAAGTTTGTGCCCCTTAATCCCCTTCACATATTTCACCCAATCTCCTTTCTTGCTTTTATACAGTCAGATAACCCAAGTGTGCCTCTTTCAATAGTTTCGTTTTGCCTGCTCCTGACTTCACAGAACTGGACTCAGATAGTTGACATTCTGTTATGTGTGGCTTCTGCTCAGCATTGTTTTTAAGACTTCGCCATCATGTTGTGGGTGGTTGTAATTTATTTTCGTTGTCATTCTATTATCTTCAGTGCCCCTGATGAACACTTGACTGGTTACAAATGGTTGGATCTTATAATGGCTTATTAGCCATTTGGGACCATTCCTCTTATGTCATTCCTATTCGAGTTATTTTTTTTAAACTGGATTTTTTTTATTAATGTAGCATATTTATAAATCTATGTGCTCTTTGTGTCTTGGTTAAGAAATTTTGCTTTATCCTGTAGTCATTAAGATAGATTTTACGTGAGAAAGCTAATGACGTTTTTAGCACACGGATACTCTATTTCAGCACGTTTGCTCAACACACCATCCTTTCCCTACTCCTCTGCAATGCCATCTTTTTGATTAATCAAGTACCTGTTCATGCATAGGTTTCAAAACCCTACTCTGTCCCACTAAACTCATTTTTAAGAAGATATTAATTTAAGAAGGTTACTTAATCACAAACCTTGGTCCTCTTAGCTCAATGAGTAATGGCCCGGTCTTTTCTATATGAAACTGGTAGATGGGGTTATTTTTGTGAGTTTCCTGGAAATTTCCACATCCTCCAGCACTCTGACCACTCCACTTTCCATTAATCTAATAAAACAAAGTTTCTGTATTAATAAAACTTCTCATTCTCCAGTTCTACTTTAAAGACTTTAGAAAGGGAATGATGTTGCCAAGCTGACAACAAAGGTTCCTTGTAGTTTGCAACCACTGATAAGGACAACAGCAGCTATTTAAGAACAGGGCACCACTGAAAGAATCCTAAACATGGGGGTGAAGCTGCAGCACCCCCTGCACCACAGAGACCAGGACAGACTGCCTTACAAGGAGAAGAGAAATAGACCCATGTGGAGGCCACGGTCTCAAGGCCAGCACAGCGTGGACAGGTCTCCCCTGAGTCTCCAATCCCTCCAGTGGCCAAGCAGTGTCCCCCAGTACTGTGGACTGCTCTGTAGAAGCCCCTGCTCTGATCTCACACCAGGAGGACTGCAGGGGAATCTGCAGCAGAGGAGGGGGTGGAGCTTGCAAAAACCAGTACATGGACCTTGGCAGACTGAATTCATACCTGCAGCGTCCAAGTAGTAATCTGCTCATCTCCAGAATCAAGTCCGGGGCACACTGTGACCAGGGAACGTGGAAAGGTGCAGATCCGCCTGATTTGGATGCTCAAACGAGTTTTGCCAGCCCTATAGCCTGGTTTGCCCATACCCACTCAAGGAGCGGAGTCACAGCTCCAATGCTGTAGAGAATGCCTTCCAGCCTGATCTGATCAGAAGGGCTGGTGACAACTCCTGGATGCTGTGCACTCTAATGGCGCTTTAGCCAAGTGGTAGGCAGAACCAACAGCTGTGAGAGCAAAACCAGAGGCCTTGTTTGGTTATGGAACTTGGTGTAGAGGTTGGCTTGTGTTAAGACAACAAAGAGCTGCATCTCCTGCTGAGCCCAGGCATCATCACTGTCTATAACCTTCAGGCTGTCTAACTAGGGAATCTAACTGGAGCACATGGAAGCTGCCTAACCCCATACCCCTGCTCACAGTGTCACCTGAACAAAGCACAGCTTGTGGCTTGCCCATCTGCAAAGGAAAACTGGGGGCCCTCTCTAGCCTAGGGAATTCAGTGCACATCCTGGCCTGATTCGGGTCCCCATATGATAAGCTGCACAATGCCTGGGTCCTGGCCTGTTGTCTAGCCAAAGCAGGGAAATGAATTCAGAACTGTTAAAATCTACTACTGATTATAGTAGTCCCCAGGTAGTAAGTAAACTTGACCCAGAGATCTAGGCAGCTGTGCAGCCACTTCCACAGCCTCATCGGGGAAGGGACCGAGCCAGCAGTCCTACCCAACTGTTCACAGCTAGTGGCCCAACGACCATCCCTGTCCTCAGAGGTCTAACAGCTGCTCTGCCCAAAAACAGACCATCATAGTGGGCCCCAATCTGCCAAAGGACAATACCAGCAGACACAACCAGAAACCTAAACTAAGCTAACTGGTAGAAAACTGTCCCTGCCCAAGCAAAGCTGTAAAAGTCTGCTAGAGGAGCCTTGATTACTCAAATGTGAATATTCACAAACATAAGAAATCAAGAACCACAAAAAAGCAGGTAAATAGGACATCACTATAAAAACTAATAATGTTCCAATAACCCTAAGAAAAAGGAGATCTATGAACGGTCAAATAATGGACAATCTTTAAGAAGTTTAATGAACTATTAGAACACAAATGATAGTAAGAAAACAATAAGTTTGACAAGGAAATCACAATCATCCAAAAAAAAAAGCACCAAACAAATCTTAGAGTTGAAAAATACAGTAATAATACAGTAATTGAAGAAATAGAGAGTTTCAAAGGTAGACTCAATAGTGCTGATGAAAGAATCAATGATCTACAGCATAGGACATTGGAAACTACCCAGTCAGAGGAACAAAAAGAAAAAATAACAATAAAGAGTGAAGTAAGCCTATAGGAACTATAGGACACAATGAAAAGAAACAATATTTGCACAACATAAATTCTAGAAAGAGAAGAGAAAGTATATTTAAAGCAAAACCTTCCCAAACCCTCGGGCAAGAGAGGAATATCCAGGTCCATGAGGCCCAAGTACTCCAAAGAGGTGAAACCAAACTGGGCTACACCAAACACATTATTAATTAAACTGTCAAAAGTCAAGGACAGCAAATGAAAAGAGAGAAGTTACATACAAGGACCTTCTGTAATAATCCTGGCATTATCTCTCAACAGACACTTTTTAGGCTAGGACAGAACAGGATGACATATTTCAAATACTAAAAGAAGGTAGCAATCAACCAAGAATTCTATACCTGGTGAAGCTATCCATTAGAAATGGAGGGATAATGGATTTCCTAAACAAAAGGCGAGGGATTTCATTACCCCTAGATCTGCCTTATAAGAAATGCTGAAGAGAGTTAAGTGCGAGTAAAAGAATGCTAATATCATAAAAAAATGAAAAGATAGTGTAAATCCCACTGGTAATGGTAAATATACAGTCAGAAAGTCTGGAATATGGTGATAGGTGATGCATAATTCACTTACCACTGCAGTTTAAAAGTTAAAAAAAAACTTTTGATACTACATAAACTTTTGATGCAGTATCAAAAAAATCATGTAAATTGTAACAGCAATAACCTAAAATGTGAAGGGGAGAAGTATAAAACTCTGAATTCCACTGTTATTAAGTCGTTATCAGTTTAAAATAAATTATTCTAAGTTTCAGATACTTTATGTATGCCTCATGGTGACAGTAAGGAAAAGTAATTACACAAAAGAACCCAATAAAGAAGTCCAAGCATACTTATTTTATACTAAAAGACTTCAAAACACGAAAAAAAGACAAGAGGATAGGAAATAAGGAAGAATGGATCTATAAAGCAACCAGAAACAATAAAATGACAAAAGTCCTTACCTATCAACAATTACTGTAAATATAAGCATTAAATTTTCCAAAATAGACACAGAATGGGGCGCCTGGGTGGCTCAGTCAGTTAAGCACCTGACACTTGATTTTGGCTAGGGTTGTGATCTGTTAGTGGGATCAAGCCCCACATCAGGCCCCACTGACAGTGTGAAACCTGCTTAGGATTCTCTCCCTCCTTCTCTGCTGCTCCCAAGCTTCTACATCCTCCCCCTCTCTCAAACATTTAAAATAAACAAACAAAAAAAAAAAAAAATAAGGAAGATCCCAAATAACCTTACTCTATGCCTTAAGGAACTAGAAAAAGAACAAGCTGAGCCCAAAGTTAGTGGAAGCAAGGAAATAATAAAGATCAGAGCAAAAATAAATGAAACAGATAACAGAAAAACAAAACAGATGAATAAAATTTGTTCTTTGAAAACATAAAACTGACAAACCCTTAACTAGACTGAACAAGAAAAAAAGGACCCAAATCAATAAAATTATAAATGAAAAAGGCTACATTACAACTGATAACACAGAAATTCAAAGGCTCAGAAGAGGACACCTATATGCTAACAAACTAGACAACCAAGAAGAAATAGAAAATCTGAACAGACCAACTACTAGTAAGGAGACTGAATCTGTAATCTAATGACCAATGAAAAAAAAGCCCAGGACCAGTTGACTTCACTGGTGAATTTTACCAAACATATAAAGAAGAATTATATCAATCCTTCTCAAGCTCTTCCAAAAAAATCAGAGAGAGCACTCCCAAACTCATTTTACGAGGCCAGCATTATCGGGATACCAGCAACAAGAAAGGACACTACTGGAAAAGAAATCTACAGGCTAATATATCCCTGATGAATACAGGTATAAACAATTTTTCTTAAGTTTATTTATTTTGAGAGAGCACAAGTAGGGGAGGGGCAGAGAGAGAGGGAGAGAGAAAATCCAAAGCAGATTCCATGCTGCCAGCACAGAGCCCAACATGGGGCTCAAACTCATGAACCGGTGAGATTATGACCTGAGTCGAGATTAAGAGATCACAACTGAGCCACCCAGGAGCTCCCCCCAGATATAAACATTTTCAACAAAATACTTAGCAAATTGAATTCCACTGCACATTAAAAGGATCATTCACCACAATTAAGTGGGATTTATTCCCAGGGATGCAAGGATGGTTCAGCATATGCTAATCAGCCAATGTGAGATGTCATAATAGAACTAACGAAAATCTTCTAACCATCTCAACAGATGCAGAAAAAGCATTTGACAAAATCCAACAGCCATTCATAATAGAAACTCTTCCTCAAGAAATGAGCCATAGACGGAACACATCTCAACATAATAAAAGCCATATATGACAAGCTCACAATTAACATACTAAATGGTGAAAAACTGAAAGCTCCTCTAAGATCAGGAACAAGACACGGATATCTGCTCTCACCATTCCTATTCAATATAATTCTGGAAGTCCTAGCTAGAGCAACTGGGGAAGAAAAAGAAAATGTATTAGAATTGAAAAGGAAGAAGTAAAATGGTCTCTATTTCCAGATGATATATTTTTATATATAGCAAACTCTAGAGACTCAACCAAAAACTTGTTAGATCTAATCAACAAATTCAGTAAAGCTGCAGGATAAAAATTAACATACAGAATATTAGTAGCATTTCTGTTAATGAATTTTCTGAAAAAAGCTGATCCCATTTACAGTAACATCAAAACCAGATCCTCAGAAATAAATTTAAGGAGGAAAGAGCTCTCATCTGAAAACATTCTATCTAATAAAAGAAATTAAAGATGAGACAATAAATCAAAAGGTATCCTATGTTCATGGACTGAAAGAATACTATTAAAATGTCAATACCACCAAAAGCCATTTATAAATTCAATGCAATCCCTATCAGAACTCTGACTTTTTTTTTTAATACAAACAGAAAAAAACACTCCTAAAATTTACATAAAACCACAAAAGACCCTGAATAGCCAAAGAAATCCCAAGAAAGAACAAAGCAGGAGATCTTAAACTTCCTGATTTCAAGCTATACTATAAAGCTATAGTTATCATAACAATCCCAAACATATTTGGTCAATTAATATTTGACTAGGGAGCCAAGAATTCTTCCTCAAATCTTCCCAACACATCTAGCACACTCTGCAAAACCAGTCTCAAACTCTACTTTCATCATCTACATGATGAACCCTTCCCTAATGACCAAAGTTTGCATAATCTTTCTTTGAACTCCAGTTCTTCCCACAGAATCACTAAATGTTATTCACTAAAGATATCATATTCCAACCCAAACTGCAGGCCACTTACATTTCCCTTGGGTTACTATCAAGGCCAGAATGTTTAATTGTCAAATGTGAAGAATAAAGTGAGAAAAGGAGAAAAAGGCAAAGGAATTTTAAGATTTTTCTGAGATTATGACCCACAGAAAGAATTCTCTTACCTGTTTTGATAAGGTGTATGGTGAAGGAATCTTTGAAAAAGTAAAGCTGCAGGCTGAATATACCTAAATTAAAAAAAAAAAAAAATTGAAAAAATAAATTTAAAAACATTTTGTACTGATAAAAGTATATACTTACAAAAATACCAAAACGATAAAAGAATGTATTGGAAGACTGAAAAATTAGGTGGCACACATAAAAGTCATGATTCTGTACACAGCCTAGTTATCAAGTCAAGTTTAATGAACTGGGAACTGAGCAGCTGGGGTTCTTGTCCTGGCTTTCCATGTGTGTGACTCAGGGCAATTTCCCTAGGCCTTGGTTTCTGCATGTGAAGAGTAAAGGGATGGAAGCAGTTCCCCAGTGTCCCTTTCATCACTAAAAATCTATTCAAACTAAGCTCCCTTACTGATGTGTGGGGGAAAAACCTATGATGCAGAACAAAATTATAGCAACCTTCCCAGCTACATGAGAACAGTATATTTATAAGCAATTGATTCCCTTTCACTAAGTTCAAAGTCATGTTTTTTTGTCAATGAAAGTATTATAGAGGCTAAAGAAGTTCTTAACTGCTTGCTCTGAAATAGAATTTATTAGTCCAACATACCACATTATCTCAGGACGAAACTATTATTTTGAAAACTAAAATGTTCATTCAAAATAAAAACATTACTTTTCAAAAGCATTACTTTCTGCAGGAAGCATCATAATTTAATACTGAATTGATATACAGATAAACACACAAATTTATAGAGGACAATTTTCAGATAGATAGTTTTTCTATAGCTAATCTCATTTATGAAGCTGAGCATATTATGTACGTTTTATTACCGTGTTCTGCCACTGTATGTTGGTTTACTCACCCGGACAGTGTAATGGATTGTATTCTGTTTTTCATACTGAGAAACCACTAATGTAAAGGTATGGGTCCCAGGCGTGGTCAGCTTTATCTTAGTCAAATAATGAGGGCTGTTAATTCGAATGCCATCAATGTATGGAGGTGGGTCACCTACAAATAAGTAGGTTTACAGAAAAGGACACTTTAGTTTCTGCAGTTTTTAAATTTAAGTTTTATAATTCATGATAGGAAAAAAATGGATGGACATCCCCCCTTAATTGATTCTATCTTTAAAATATAATGGTACTAAAGAATTTAAATTTCAATCTAAAAATTTATAATTAAACAGTTTAAAACTTTAATTTCTCGTAAGTAAAAGGAATCTTTTGGAATACATTCAACGAGGTATAAAATAATCCCTAGTAAACCCTATGTTGCATTTTTCTCTAATAGGGGATTTTAAAGTCAAGATTGGCTTTTTTTTTCCTTTGAGGAAATGTTTTAAGATACAAAGAAGTATATAAAAATATACTTCCCACCAAGAGATATAGTCCCCACCATTCATAACTGAATTCACATTTTTTGTCATAGTAGATTCTTTATAAAACAAAGTCCCTTTTAAACACCACCCTTAGTCCTACTCTGTTCCGCTCTGATAGATTAGTGGTCTTGTCAGATGTTAACACACACACATCCCTAAAAATGAATGAATGAATGTTATTTCTGTGGGAATATATCTTTAAAAAGGACAGCTTATGTCTTCTTTTAAAGCTTTCATTTTTCATTCAACATGTTTTTAAGATGCATGTTGTTCTATATAGATATGGTTTATTCCTTGTAAAACTGCCTGTATGATATTCCATTATATGAATATGACTTATATATATCCCCATCTAGTTATTCAACCTGATTATCTAATATTTTGCTATTACAATGTTACCTGATATATTCTCTGATTTCTCATCAAAGCCAATACAAAAAAATTATTTCATGCATGTCAATTGCTACATGTCATTTAAAATCAATACTGTATCATTTAGCTTATTTAGGAATACTGAGTATTTGTAATGTAATCTATTGAAATAACTAAACATTTTACTATCTGAAACAGGCAAAATCTCTAATGCTTACAGTGATGTGATCTAGTGTGAAGAGAAAAAGAAAGGGCCTTTCTGTGATCTTGGACAAGGTTTCTAACCTTTCTATGTCTCAGTTTACTCTTCTGTCAAATGAGGAACAATGTGAGAGCATTTTTTACATTTTCTTCAGTGTTGTGATGAAAATTATAAACCAGAAAATATACTCTCTTTTGAAAAGGCAGTATCATTACACGTAAGAGGGAGCATCATTAAAAAAAAAATCCAAATAAAAAGAGTAACAAAAATATTTTTGAAATTCAAAAGCCCTATCAACATTTTAATGCTAAGAACATACGGTCACAGTGCTTTTTTGGTTTGTATAGCGGCCAACATACGAAAAGTAGAAAATCTGGCTGGTTTAACTTTAATCCTTGGACATACTATGTGTCTTGCCCATTCCAGAACATGTAGGGTTATTGACTGATAGGAATCAGTGCCTGTCTCATGATCCTCTCAGTGTAACAGGAACGAGGATCATTTTCCTTTGATTAAAGAAGACTTAACAAAACTACTTTCGATCTCATCTCCCCGTCATGCCCATTTCTTTGCACAGCCTTTTTAAAAGAACTGTCAATAATTGCTTCCTTACTTCCCAGTCTCTCCTCTGGGCTTCTAAGTCCAGCTGTCCACCAACTCTGTTCTTGTTAAGGTCAACAACGTCTGCCAAGATGCTACGTCCACTTGTTTCTTCTCTAACCTAAACTTACTGACCTCTAAAGTAGCAAAAGATGCAGTTGCTCACTCCTTCCCTCATGAAATATTATCTTCCCCTGGGTCATGTGAAACCTTACTCTATTTCATCAGGTACTTCGTTCTAATTTTTTGCAGTAACATTCCTCTGCTCAACCTTAAGATGTCTGAATCCAAGAGTCAGGTCCTGAGTGTTCATCTCTGTACCTACAATTCTCTCCATTGATAGTGTATACAGTCCTGTTTTCAAATAGCATCTATATACCCCTGATTGCTTTAATGTGTATCTATAATCCTAACTTTATCCCAGAACTCTTCCCAAAAATCCAATTGCTTTGTTGGTTTCTACACCTGGATATCTAAAAGATATCTGGAATCTGCAACAAAACCACAAAATTTGCTTTTGATTTTACTCCACAACAAAACTGGTCCCTCTCCCACCCCACCAGCTCTTATCCTTTTCAGTAAATGTTACAGCAGCTTTTTATGAATTAAGCCAAAATGACAGGAATCAGTCCTGATTCCTCTTTGCCTCTTATGCCAACTCAAGTCCTGATAATCCTACTGAAACCCAAATCTGTCCACTCCTCTTCATCTGCACTCCACTCCTACTATACTAAATTCAAGCCACCATTATTTCTCACATAAAATCATGTAATTTGTTTCTCTGCTTCCATTTTTTTGCCCCCTCCAATATATTCTACAATGTTCTTTAAAAAAATTTTACATCAAGTCATTTTCCTGATCAAGGCCCTCCAAAGATCTCCTCACACTGAGAACAAAATCCAAACCCTTGTTGTGGCTTGGAGAACATCGTGTGATTTGAGTCTGTATACCTTTCTGACTTCTTGGTATCACACCACCCTTGGCCTACTGGCCTTTTTTCTGTTTCTAAAAAACAATCTTTGTCTCATTTTAGAGTCCTTATACTTTCTAACCTCTGCCTGTAATGCTTTTCCCTCTCTTTCTTTACATGACTGATCCCTTTTTGTCATTTAGGGTTCCTCTTATCTTTTCTCAAAGAGGCCCTCCATGGCCACCTAACCAAAGCAACCAACCAGTCACTAACACGTGACCCTAATTATTTCTTTACACACATATCACTATCTGGTATTTTTCTTGTTACCTATTTCTCCAACAAGAACATAAACTAACACCTCCAATCATTTAATATGAGGTAAACTTTTTTTAAAATGTGAAAGCAAAAACGGTTTCAATACAGTATGTTAAATGCCTCAGGAGTCCTGCAGAGGGAAAGATTCACTTTGCCTGGCAGAAAGGTTACCACAGAGGTGGAACATATGAGCTGGATCTTAACCACGTTCATTACACAAACTAGGGTAAAAGGAATAAATGGGTAGAGGACAAGGAGAGAGACACTTAGGAGAAGAAACTATGAAAAGAGAGGAAACAAGGGCATGGTATGTTCAAGAGTAGCCAGTACCTCACTGAAGGTACTGTGAAAAGCTGAAGCACGAGATAAAAGGTGACAGGAAGGTTAAGGTCAGAAATCAAAAGGCTTATAAACCATGCCAAAGAGCTTAGATTTTATCTAGGAGTCCATGGAAAACCATAGAGTTTCTGATCAAAGAAAAAGATGTAAGCTTTAGATATAAAACTCTGACAATAATATACAAGAATATAGGAATCCCAAATTCCTGAGGTCTCTAAATTAAAAACAAATCAAAACAAAACACAGTAGTGTAAATACCACCTTGTCTGTTTGAGCGGTTTTTATTAGCCTATCAGCATTATTATTTCTGCCTATTATCTACATAAAGCTTGTCATTTTAAATTTAATCAGGTAAATAAAATTTTCATTGTTTGTCTGAATGTATGTCTACATACCTGGGTAATAAACTTTTTTCCCATCAGTCTTGTATACAACCATTGTGATAAATTCTCGATTATTTGCAAAATCATCCTGCAAGTACAAAGAATCCAATGTAGTTAGGAAAATGGGCTCACAATCCTCTTAAGGGGGAATAAAATTCAACTTTTAAGAGCATTTCAGCTACTTAATGCTATACAAAAATCTTTTCTGAATTAAATTCATTTCAATGATGACCACACTGTATAAAGTAATGTATTAAATAAGACTCTGAGGCTACTAAGATTATGGTAGTTACCCTTTACAGAATCAGGCCTATTGATTTAACATTTCCAACCCCCCTTCAGAGTATCTTAATGTTAATACTCTTAAGACCTAAAGCATATATAATCAACCTCAAAACCCTCACTGAAAGCATTAACTCCCATTTTTCTTCAAAGATGATTTCTGAACAAGATCTTAAGTATATAAATGTCCTTAGAGAAAAATATTTATCTAATACAATGCTATTTTCAAGACACTTATATGAACGAAACAGGCTGGTGACCAAATTACATATCTTGTTCATGTTGGTCTAATTACATTTGTAAAAGTTTCTGTATGGGATAGGGATCAGTACCTTGTCTGTTATGTGTCTACTGAGCAAAACCCAAACTGCAGCGCCCCCTTGTGGACACTGCACCTCCAGTTTGTACTGGGGGTTGTTGGCCAGGCTATAGGCATCTTTCACGGGTCCTTGCTTAGCATCCCAAGTACTAAAAGATAAAGTCAACAAAGAAAGTAGTAATTAAATTTCTCATTGAGCTAAAGTATAACACTATTTTAAAAAGTTTTGTGTCTCTAATACAACTAAATTATCAGGAATTTTGTTTTAATGTTTAAAAATTTTTTGGCATAACCAAGAAATACATAAAATAACTATTACATGGCAGTCATCTGTGGGCATGACAAAAAGAATGTTAGTCTTCATAAATTATATAAAATATATAAATGAATGCTTAATAAATAAATCCTTATACATGAAACAAATAGAGACTACCATAAAGCATATTCTGAAATGTGCAAAAAAGTTACCTGTGAATACACGTTGATTCTTTAAAAAGACCTGGATTCCAACTCAAATAAATGACATCATAATACTGGCAGAGATCATCCCATGAAATCCAAAATATTCCTGAAAATTAGATGTCTGTTAATCTATAAAATATCTTAATGATAAATTACTTCACTTAAATACCTTTCATATTATGAAAGCATGTTATTTAAAGATCAAATGGTATTAAAATTAAAAAGATACTTACCATTGTCTATCTTCTGAGCTGTTCGAGGATCAAAGTTTAAATATTTTTGTAACTCTGGGGTCCAGTTTTTTACATCATTTTCACTGTATCTTCCTTTCCAACGTAAATGACTCCAAGGATTTTTCAGTTGGATAAATCGTAGCCCCTATTAAAAAAAAAAAAAAAAAAAGACAATAAAGTTGCAAAAGAGTTTTACCCTATTTTTATCAGTTATATCATGCATTTCCTGAGAATGCATTTTGAAAACTTTTCCTTTCAAATCCACTTGAATTATTTTTTAATCAACACTTTCACTAGGTCACACATCTGGTCAAAACCCGTGAGTGGCTACCTACTCCCGAGGGCTTTGCTGTCCATATGGTAGTCACTAACCACAGGTGGTAATCAAAAATTTTTTAAATGTAAAAAAATCAGCTTAGTCACAAAAGCCACATTTCAACTGTTCAAGGACCATGTGCAGCTAGCAGTTCATGCGCAGCCCAGACACACAACATTTCATCACAGTAGGAAGTTCCTTTGGACCATGCTGCCTTAGAGCATCAAGAGTTTCCCATCCTTTTGAAGCCTACTCTGCTCTGGCCCCATCTTATTTTCTAGTACTCTTACCTTGTGTATCTTTGGCTCTTTCCTCTCAAAATCCCCACAAATAATCCTTATTCAGTTTTACCTCTAAAGGGAGGTACCCATGCTGTCTCTCTTCCCCGGAAGGCCCTCTCTGATCCCTTGTGACCACCCTCCTTCAGATCCTGTCAGGTCCTCCTTAGCTTTTTCCTCCAGTACCATCTCTCAATGAAGACAGACAGTGAAGAGGAAAAGAACATGGACTTTGGATCAGAATGAAATGGGACCAGGCGCCAGCTCTATGAGTTTTATGGACCTTGGGTGGGGGTCATTTACTCTTTGAGTATTTGTTTACTCACACGTAAAACGATGAATACAACGGCTCCCAGAATACTGTTGTGAGGATTAAATGAAGTAATGTATGCAAAATATTTACCAATTAGTAATTTTCTTTCTTTCTTTTTTTTTTAATTTTTTTTTATTTATTTCTGAGAGACAGAGAGAGACAGTGTGAGCAGGGGAGGGTCAGAAAGAGAGGGAGACACAGAATCCGAAGCAGGCTCCAGGCTCGGAGCTGGCAGTCAGCACAGAGCCTGACGTGGGGCTCGAACCCACGAACTGCGAGATCATGACCTGAGCCGAAGTCAGACACTCCACTGACTGAGCCACCCAGGCGCCACACTAACTCTTCTTTAAACATAGTGCTAACACTCTGTATTAGTTTAAAACAAATTAATTTCCCATTGTATCTTGTTTCCTACTTGAGCAAATGTACCAGCCTTGACTCCCCAATGAGACTATAAATTCCCTGAAATGGTAACACTATTGTCCTTTTCAAAAGTCTCCAACTGAGTTTATAGAACATTGTTAAAGTTATGGTAAGTGCTCAAATACTGGGTGTGTCTACAGAACTGATTACATGGACTCAGAAAATCAAAAGAGCCTATAAGTCCAGAGGAGTATTTGTCTTATTTCAAGTAGTCAAATTATGGAACAGTATTAATTTTCTAATAAAGTCATACTGTTTGGAGGAGGTTTTTGAAAAACACCTGTCTGTGCTATTTTTATGTGGCAAATCATGCCCTGAGATAGATGTGATTTCTGGACATAAGACTCACTCCTCTCAGAAGACTTCAAATTCCATTCCTTTTCTCAATCTCTTCTTACCACTCGTCCACTCTTGCCCTTGCCATACAGATATTTAACTCTAATTTATTACTATTTTTTTCATTAAATCTAGTTCTACATAAGCAGGAAATGTGCCTTATTTCAGAACTCTATCACTTTTTTAAGTTTATTTTTTTGAGAGAGAGCGAGCACACAGGTGCACGAGTGGGGGGGAGGGCCAGTGCAAGGAAGAGAGAGAGAGTCCCAAGCAGGTAGTACAGAGCCGGACATAGGGCTCAATCCTATAAACCATGAGATCATGACCCAAGCCAGAAATCAAGAGTCAGATGCTCCACCAACTGAGAGACCCAAGTGCCCCAGAACTCTAACACATCTTAAAAAAGGAATATAAAGGAGAGGAAATTGCTGCTAAACTTTTCTGGGGCAGGTCCGAGTAATCACTGACATTCAAAGACACTAAGATAAAGCTGTAGATTTTGTTTGGATAGAGAGCCTATAAGCCAGAGGTCCTAAATAGGGGAAGAAATGTTAGACTAAAAAAGGATCTGGTTTATGATGAAACATCCCAATTTCAAAGTTATTTCCAGGTGGCATCAAACGAAAAGACATGGATGGATTCAGAAATCCCTTCGTGAGATTTGCTGCATTTAGAGACAGCCGCCTGAAACTGAGATGTATCTTCATAGTAGACTGTGGAACATCACCTCGAGGAGGAGACAAAAGTGACCCAAAGGACTGCTTAGACTAAAGTGAAGATCTTAGAAAATTCAAACAAAAGAAGGGCGCCTGGGTGGCTCAGTCGGTTGAGCGTCTGACTTCGGCTCAGGTCATGATCTCACGGTTGGTGGGTTCAAGCCCCGTGTCAGGCTCTGTGCTGACAACTAGCTCAGAGCCTGGAGCCTACTTCCAATTCTGTGTCTTCCTGTCTCTCGCTGCCCCACCCCACTCGCTGTTTCTCTTCCTCTCAAAACTAAATAAAAAACATTAAAAAAATTTTTCAAACAAAAAGGATAACACTTTCACACAAGTGTCCATAAAATCTTACTTAGTGAAGAAACTCAGAAATGATAGATTGGCAGTAGCTTTATGATTAGGTCTAAAGCATAAAGCATGAGCATAAAGCACCACTCCAGATGTTCTAGAAATTAATGCATCAGTGAGAGAAATATTTTTGGAAATACTTTTTTTTTTAAAGTTTATTTTGAGAGAGAGAGAGGGAGGGAGGAAGAACAAATACGAGTGCGGTAGGGGCAGAGAGAGAGGGAGAAAGAATTCCAAGCAGGCTCTGTGCTGACAGATTCACGAACCGTGAGATCATGACCTGAGCTGAGACTAAGAGTTGGATGTTTAACTGACTGAGCCACCCAGGAGCCCTTGGAAATATTTTCAAATACAAGTCAGAACTAAGGAATGATCTCAAAATATAGAGAGCAAAAGTAACATGAAAATGACGAACCCAGGAAACTAATCAAGTATATAACCAGTCAAAGATACTAGAGAAAACCCCTATAAATTTTAACACAAGAAGAAGCCTTTAGATAAAGATCAACACTGACAACAAAGAGTTCACGTAAGCAAAAGGAGAGCAGGGTCAATCCACAAGGTGAGATGTCTGCTCAACCTGGGTCATACTGCTTGTGACGTGACCGGGGATTGCACAGAATTAAGACACGAGCATAAAGCACACTTAAGAACAGAATGAAGAAGCCTTGTCTTGAGGCCACAGTTGACTCCACCTACACATGCTCTAGAAGCCTGATCTCTACAGAAGAACTGCCATGTGGAACGGATACTATGTGAATAATGTTTCTGATTTTTTTAAAAAAGGCTATTATTTGAAATTCTTTACCGGCCTTCAGTAAATTTTTTAAATGTTTTGTTTTCAGGTCAAACCACAGATGCCTCATTCTCTCATAAACATGTTATTTGTCTACTTTCCTCTGAACAATCAGAACAAACAGCCTTATAAATGATACAACCTTCAGAGAAAATCTCTTCAAATTCAAGCTTAACTTCCATATTGACTTTCATGATCTAAACCTGTCTTGCCATTACCTCACTATTTATCACCTATCAGGATGTTTTAACAATAAAATAACATACACATAGTACTAAATAACAGCACCTGTTATTCCTAATACTTTGATGTTTGTGGAAAATCACATTTCTAAAACACATAGCTCTCAACTTATTCAATTTCACATATTTTTTTTTTTTTTTTTTTTTTTGCTTTAAGTAATCAGGTTTTATGCTACTTTTAAAGGAATACACAATTCTTTACGATATGGTTAGGGATACAACAGCGGCTGATTTAAAAAGCCCTGAGACTATAAATTGAAAAACAAAGTTGCAAAAGGTCCCTACTATCTTCATAATTCATAGAATTCCCTGTATCATCTAAGAAAATCAATCTAATTAATACACAGTGGAACACTGTCATTGCTGATTGATAACTACTTCCTGATCTTTAAGTTTAAGCAGAGGAAGTAGAACACACGGCTAGTTAAACTTTCCGGTGACCTGCATAGCTCAGGTCCTATATAACATCAGGGAAAATGAATCCTCCTGTAATCATCTCTGTATTTTCTAATCCATAGCACAGATCTAGTTTTCAGTTAAAAATAACTAATCAATAACCTGAGAAGTAATGCAGTCAACCTATTCCAACACCTGAGCACAGGGCAAGGGTCTGAAATATGTGAGGGCTGCTAGGAAGAGAAACATATGCAAAAAATGGCATGTTTTTCTTTCTCATTCACAGATACTCTCTTATTTTCTGTCCTTTCATAAATATTTAATGAATGTCTACCATGTCTACAGCCTAACACTATGACCGACCCCAACACCAGCAGACAGCCCAGAAACTTGAGGGCTGTGTATGTACCACAACCCTTTACTTTTATGAACAACAAATAAAAAGAGGCATATAGCATTTCTGTTTTGTCATCAATATCTGTCCTTGTCATTACATTTTCCATCTTCTGATTTAATAATTTCCAATGGTGAGGTCAAATTATTTAATGTAATACAGGCAGAATCATTTTTAAACTTCATCTAAACCTTGACTTGTCAGTATTCCAAAGTCTATTATGCTATTTGGGATTCTTGCAATGTCTTACTATCAAGTAAAAGAAAGGAGAGAAAAATGTAAAGCAAAACCTTGAACTCTCTAATATCCAAAACAGCATATGCGTGTGTGGGAACCAGACCCCACTTCTCTCCTTCAGCTTCAGTCATCATTCCAGTGGATGCGGTGATGAGGACGTCCCCTTTGTGAAATCTGGAATGACCCCGACAGACAAGTAATTAAAGAAAACATTTCTGTAACCTCAGATCACACTTTCTTTTGGTCTAAAGGTTTACATGAAAATTTCCACAAATTTGAAATCTTTTGTAAAATGGGCTATTCCTGACACCCTTCAAAGAATAAGTACACTTCTATCTCACAATGTATCAGATAAATTATCTTACTGCCCCACCCTCCCCCAGTTTTAGTCAATCATCAGGTAGAAACTTATCAGTGAAGGAAAGTAAATGCTAAATTTTCAAATGATTTACAAATAAAGTTGAAGATGTGAAATACATTTTGTCAGATCTCTGAAGTTTTCTTGTTTCACTAATGAATGTGTATTATTGTACAGACAATTTTCCAGTGCCTACATGTGGATTATTCTTTTAAGGCTTAAGCTATCTTCCTCTTTATATATTCTCAGACTTTTCTTCTTCCACCTTTCCTCAACTGTAGGTACTTAGGAAGTACAAAACAAGTTGTCCATATGACATATTCCAGATTCAAATGTTTTGGGATTATTTATAATCTAGATTAATTGTGACCATCGGTGAGAATGACTGAGGGCTGGCTGCAGCAAGTACATAAAGTGAACTCTATTTTAGAAACACAATTCCCCAGGGTGCCTAGCTGGCTGTTGGTGGAGCATGTGACGCTTGATCTCAGGGTTGTTGATTCCCAGCCCCATGTTGGGTGTCAAGATTACTTAAACAAACCAAAAACAAAATAAATAAAATCACAATTTCTCTAAATAATAATGCTTCCTCTGCAATCTCTTCTATAAATAAGGCAAGAAGTTTTAAAATAGCCTCTTTTACTACCAAAAAAAAAAAGAGCGAGAGAAAATGTTTACCTTTGATAAAGCATTCTGAAAGAATTATCCTTACTAAAAGTTTGGCTATCTGAATGCATAGCAATCCTCTCTGGTATCCACCCGGTCAGTGCATGAAGATCAATATTCTGTAACATAAACACATTTTCAGGACTGTCTGTATTGTTATCAAACTCTTAAATAAATCTCAAGTGTAGCTATTAAATCCCACTAATTTGATATATTATTTTGACAGAATAAATCAGAGGGTAGTAAGCTGTTTTCTACTACTAATAAATTTCTTATTTAACTCAAATTCCTACCTGGACTTAAGCACAAGTTTACTATTCCTTATAATCTCTGTTGCTTTCCCTGAATGCAAGAATTGTTTTACTAGTAAATATGATGAAAAATCAAAACATGTAACAGGAAAACGCTGCTTTAATAATGATGGTGATTATCATTTGCCATTTAGGGAGTCCTATGAGAGTCACTTTTCTAATGTTTTACATATATTCTCATTCTCTAGGCTGCACTGGCTAAATTAAAAGGCACTGAATTAGAAACCTAAACTGAAAATATTTGAAGGACACAACAACTGAGTATGTAGGCTGAGAAAATATTTTAACATCCTACTGCATATGTCTATCACTTATACATTCTCTGCCTAATATTATAAGAACCAGAGAGTGAAGGAGGCCTGTACCATGCAGGGATACTAACCAGCTATGAACGATGGATGATTTGCATACATTATTTCATTTAGTCTTTACAACTCTGAGAGGTGGGTATTATTCTCATATTATAGATAAGTAAAGAGGCTTAGAATGCTTAAATACTGTTTCTAGGGCTATAGGCTGGTTAGTGCCATAATTCAAAGTTATACTAATGTGACTAATCTAAGCCTAGTTTACCTCATACAACTAAAGGATACTGACACACACTGTTTTATAGGCTAAGTAATGTTAGGATTGGGAAAAATTAAAAAACAAAAAACCTGAATGTGAATTTACAAATAAAAAAATACATGTAAGGATGACAATATGATACATCCTTCGATCTGGAGAGACTTCCTTTGAAAGGTACACTATACCTAACTGGTTTTGTATCCCAACATGACAGGAGACATACAGTTTAGGCTTCCCTGAATACTGTGTCTTTACAATGCTCTATCCTTATGAAAGAAAATAAGTACTTCCTTAATACGGTAATTGGATCAACAATTTTCAGGGGTTGATATTGTTTTATTTTCCTTTAAACAAACACATCTTCTATAATCTCTCATAATAGTCCTACTGGATAGCATAAGTCTGTGTCTGTACATTCCTGGTACTTACTGAATTGGATCCTGGGAAATCATATCCTCCCATGACCTTCATATATGCTTTTTCTATGAGAGAAACCCATAATTCACTTTTGTTGTTGGAATAAGAACAGAGCAATTCTCCCTTATGATCAACAGGTAACTGATCATCAATTATCACCTGGAGAAAGAGAACATTAATTTCCTTAGGTGGTACAAAATATTTTAAAAGCCTTCCTATCAAGGAAAAAAAAATACCTTTCATACAGATGAAATAAAAGGCACAATATGCCTATTATAAAAGTAATGATAGTTTCAGATTTCTAGAATCTGATCAATTATAAAATGTTATACATATATGTCTTTATTCAGTTTTACAGGCTAATCTCCCTGTGAGGTGATAACCTTTGAATTGACTGGTTAAATGGGTCTACCATCAAATTTATTACAGATTCCAGAAATGTACATTATATCTAAAATATTACAAAAGGGCTTCACTATTAAGGTAAATAACAATATTACTACCTGTAATTTTAACCTAAACCTGCAAAAAGACTCATGTACAGTTGTAAAAGTAGAATATGGCTAAAAAATATATTTAAGTAGGGGAAAAGATCACCACAAATAGTTTCTAGTTCACGTTATAAAGTGATTTGGGAAACGAGGATAGGAAGAATTCTGATCTAACACTAATATGAGAATCATGCAACTACATTTTCAAAGATTCTTTAAACAAGGGGTTAAAGATTACAGTTCAGAAAAACTAGTCTCAATAATTTTGCTTGATTTTTAAGTAATCAGCTAGAGCAGCAGTTCTCAAAGGGTGTTCTAAGCAGCATCTGAGTCACCCAGGAACTTGTTAGAAATGCAAATTATGGCCCCACCCACAATTTCTGAACCCTATACTCTGGGGGTGGGGCCCAACAACCTGTGTTTTAACAAGCCCTGCACATAATTCTATACACACCAAAATGTGAGTATTACTGAGCCACTGAACAACTCAGCTTCTCAGACTGAAAGGACTGTTTAAATGCAGATTCTCATTTAGTAGGTTCAAGGTGAGGCCTAAAATTCTGCAATTCTCCTAAGTTCCCAGGTAATGCTAATGTTGATCCACAGCTCTAGCTAGAGAAACACAACAATGCCAGGCCATCACAACAGGTTCACAGTTCTTGAAGCAAGTAGTGTAATTTAAAACTGTGTATATATTTCACAAAGGAAAACATAATCTTAAAGGCCTCTTAGATCTGAAGTTATGATAATACATATAAACTCTTGTGACTTAAGAGATTTAGTTTTTCTCATTTCCTTTTCTTTTTTAATCAATTAAGAACTATCAGATTAAAGTTTAAGCATAGTAATCATTAGCTCACTATTACTTTCTGAAACTTTCCATAAATTTCCCAGAACCATTTTTAAAATTACTTTCTTGATTTTTATATTAACATATGATGTTATTGGTAGTAATATGCATAACACCAAACTCAAAATCTTTTTAAATGTTTACACAAGTAACATTTCTTAATGATTCTACCCAATATTCAAAGGTGGGGAAGGGGAAGAGAAGGGGTTAGGGTGGGGAGAGACATTATTCACCTTTCTTGGGACACCATTGAGGTGAAGTTTTACCATATACTTTCCACATGGATTGTATTCTGGCTCACCATCCTTATTCTGAGGGTAAATTATGCTTTTGTAAGGAAAATAAATATTGAAATACCAAATTAATATTCAATATAAACTACTAAGCAGGATATTATGTTTTATTTAGACATAGGTCTTAGCAATTTTATAAAAACAAACTTGAGAATATTTTCAATATTTATGGCTTAGAAAAAGAATTTCATGCATGTTTAATACAAAGAAAGTATTTTATGAGATCATACAACAGGGAATAAATTTCACAATACTCTGAAAAATACTAAGCTTTTAATTATATACTGTAATAAATTTTCTAAGTGGATATATTTTAAGTCAGTTAAAATAACTGTCTATCACTGATTGATTGAAAAGAGACCATTTCAATTAACCAGAACTACTTCACTACAACTCTGACAGAGATAAAGTTACACAAAATTATCCAGTAAGACACTTGTATCAGTATCAATTTTATTTTACACTACATATTAATTATTTATATGATCTATTTATCCAAGATGGTAAATAGCTTGAAACTAAGATCTGTATTTAATTCATCTTTGTAATTTCAGGACTTACACAAAAACCACTCAGGACAAGTTGTATGAAAAAATTATAATGCTTAATTTTTACAAAGAATGATTTTAAGCTAATAAAACTTTTAAAAATTGAGAGAAAAAGTATTTCAGTAACATTTCAGTACATTCTAAAGCAGTTCTAGCCAACAGAAATATTTTATATTTTTCAGGAGGATATTAAAAGGTGAGATTTTAATATATTTTATTTAACTGAACTTATTCAAAATACTATTTCAACGTGTTATCACTATAAAACTTTGAGATTTTTTTGTGCTTAGTTTTCAAAAATCTGCTGCATTTTACACTTAGCAATCCATTTTGATTCAGACTAGCCCATTTCAAGTGTTCAATATCCACATGTGGCTAGTGAATACCATACAGTATAATTATGATTTTATTTACCAATTTGCCAATTTCTTTACTTCAAAATAGACTTTTATATATATATATATATATATATATATTTTTTTTTTTTTTTTAACATATGTGCATAGGTTCTTAGACTATTTTAGGAAATCTTTCCACATTCACAAATCATCTGCTTAACATACAGGGTCACATATTCTAAGTGATATGCCTTCTTCACTTTCTATGCAGATAAGACCTAAGCTATTAATTTCTAGTTAAGAGACAATTACATGAAAAGGGCTAAAGGGACAAATACAAAATTTTACCTGGTAATCAACTTCTTATTAAATCGTCTTTCATAAGCTGCACTGATAGCCAGTGATGCCACAAAGGAACAATCTGATACTATTGTCTGTTAATAAGAATTTATTAATATATCAGTTCGTTCATTCATGTAATTTCAACATTATTTAAGCACTGCACCTGAGCACCAACTTTTTATACAGAGTATCCTAACTGTTGCTTGAATACTAAAATAATAAATAGAAAGGTTATGCTGCCAACACATACAAATTTTCTTCAAACAAATCCTAGAAAAACTGAGTAAAGTAGTTCTATAAAGTTAATTTAGAATACATACATTCATATCCATGTATTTCTTACATGGATAAAAGCATACTTCACCAAATCCACACATTTTTAATAATTTCAAGGTATCTTTTAAAAAGATGGTTTATTATAATATGACCAATCAAGTGAATATACACATGAAAAGATTCTTGAATCATAGTATTTTAGGACCACTGTTTTTATACCAACTGGAAGACATCTGTACGTCAAAGCAAAACTTATTGATAAAGCTTGCGATAAAGCCATATTGTTGTTCTTCCACTGAAGTGTTTTAAATAAGCCTAATACCTCCCATTTTAAAAAAATATATATTCTCTAAATAAAGGTGATGTTCAGATCCTCAACTTTCTGATATTGAACATACTGATAAACAGGGTCTATACAAAAATCCATAACTGCTCAAAACACTTAAGTATGTCTAAGTCAAAGTGTGCAGAATAGTTTTTCCAATTATACTCATGTACCTCAATATATATTAAAAACTAAGAAAAAACCCAAATCTACATTTAAATTACTTTAAAATGTTAGCTTTCATATAAAATCATATAAAATATTTACCTGCTTTATGCTAAAACTGGACACAGTATAAATCATTGTAGGATTGTTGGTGAGGTCTTCTGGTCGTACCCATTTGGAAAATGTAGCTTTTTGTTTAGGTGATAATGGTAGCTTGCCCCATCTATCACTGAGGAAATAATAAAAATTAAATACTACTACTACTAACAAAATTAATCTTTAAAAATAACACAAAAACAAAATTAAATTTCCTAGAAATATTTTTTTTGGAGAGGGATAATGATCATAGCAATTCTTGTATCATCCTAAAATGCTCTGCTCAAATCTAGCTCTTTAAACTTAACCATGAATCCAGTTAATGTCATCATCCTCCTCAGTTAAAAATATAAATATAGAATTGAAAACAGAAAAGAAATTCGTTTATGTTTAAGAATATAAAAGTTTAATTTAACAATATTATATTCAAGAAATTCAGTTTAAATAAAATGGAGCCATTAACTACAATACAAACTGATTCAATTCAAAGGAACCTAGGAAGGTACAGATCCTTACCATGGCTCTTGACAAACTCTTCTCTATAAGGCTAACACTGAGAGTAGCTAATTACTAAATAATAACCATGTGATAGGCATCATGCTAAAGTATTTTACATACACGATTCATTTAACCTTTACAACAATTCCATTAAAGCAAGTATTTTTGTACATGGCTTAAAGTGATTAACTTGCCAAGGTCATACAGCTAAAAAGTGGCAGAGCTGGCATTTGAATCCAGGTCTCTGGTGCCAAATCCATCATTCTTACCCTTTACCCTATAACTCACTGTGTGTTGGGAATATACTGTGTAGAATTTCTTTAAAAATTAGTATATAGCACAAAATTTAAAACATCTACCTTTCCTTAAGCCTCTTCTAGAACAAGGGTAATAGTCTTCAGGTTTCATAAAATTTCTAGGATAGTACAAAGTTTATGATACACCAACTGAAGGCAATATAATATGCTTTTTGCAAAAAAATACTGATAGTAGGAGAAAGGTTTTGTGATCAGGTGTGATCTACAAACCCCTACACTGTTTTTTTCATTAGAGGACTTTTTAAATGTTTAATAAACCAAGGTTTATATAAATTTCCTAGACTACCATATATAACACTTCTCAAACTTTTTGATGATCATCTCACAGAACCACTAATGTTCTAGGTAACATTTTGGTACCTTAGTTAACAGTAGCTGATTGTTAATGGAAAATGAGCTGAATGAATTAAGAATTTAAAGACAGCCATCACAAAATTTTAGGGGAAAATATAAAGTTAATTCAAACCCACAGTCTAATTACTTTGTATTATTAAACTGCTGTATGATAATATAGAGTAAATCCAAGATTCTTTAATATCTGTTCTCTCAAAAGTCCCCCCAGTTATCCAATTCAATGTTTTCTTACAACTTTAAAAAATCACTCAACCATTGTAGCCAAAGATTTACAAATTGTGGAGCCCTTTTTCATCAGTCTATTACCGTTGAATTTTGAAATATTTATGGTTACTTTTTCTTCTGATTACTGGAGCCTAACTTAATTAAAATAGACATGTTCTATGTCCTTAATGAAACTTAAAAGCCACTGTGGAAGCCTGGCATTAAGCAAGTAATCTTTTACAAAACATGTAAAATTCCAACAGTGACAAGTGCTATGCCTAAAGTAAGAGGGTTTGCATGGATTATATTTTACTGTTACATGCTTAAAATTATAAGCATTTTCCCATGTTATTTAATTTCTTAAGAACATGTTGGTTCATGGTTATATAGTATTACTCTTATAGACTTTGTTGCACGAGCACTAAAAACATGATTTATCTTAACTTGTTACACAAAAATTGGAACTACAAGTTTACATCTCTCTACTTGGACATAACCATATTAGAATAACTGATTCACATGTTCACAATTACAATTACTGATGAATACCTTTTATATAAATATTTTACTACATCTATAAACACTTTTTATAACTGGTTTCCTGAAGTGAAATTATTGGTCAAAGGGATAAACTTTTTTTTCCTTGTGCATCGTAAACACTTTGAAGTGTGTAAAATGTACAACCAAACTTTGTAATGTAATTTAGTATTTAACAAGGTAATGATTTTTCTAACAGTTAACTCTTATTATATAATAAGCACCATTAAACGCCTTATATTTTATAACTAATTACAGGATCACTCTGAGGCAGATTCTACTATCATTTTAAAATCTGAGACAGATTTAACAACTCGACCAGCATCATATAGGATATGAAACTGGATAGTCTGGCTCTAGAATTTGTGTGCCTTAACATCGATCAATACTATAGAGCCTCTCAGATATAAAAATGTCTTAGATTCCAATCAGTAACATGGTTGAGTGAAAAAAATTAAGTTGATAACTCATTGGCTTGGAGATGCCTAACTTTTGCCCATCTAAGGATAACAAAACACTAGAAAATTAGAAAGAGCTCTTGTGTTCTTTACAGAGCCTTTTATATATTCTGTATATAATTAACATTCAACTCTGATTTTTTTTCTAATACAACATGCTCATTACAAAAATTTTGAAAAATTTTAAAAAGTTAAATCACCCAATTTTCCCATCAAGATAACCATTGTAAATATTTGATATGTACCTTTATATCATTTTTCTACATATCTATAAATACATAAAAAAATATATACTTAACATCCAAATTTTTTAGTTTCAAATTTACTATACTGTAAGCATTTTCCCTACCTCTTTCAAAGACGTATTTTTTATTGGTAGCATAAATGTTTATTATAATAACATAGATGTGCCACAATTTCATCATTTCTATGCTTTTGGAGAGTTTGTTTCAATAATGTTTTGCTATCACAGATGCTTTGATGAATGCTTACTATACACATCTTTAGCCAAATTTTTATTCCCTTAGGATTAGAAGCTGGAAGTCATGAACCAAATAGCAGTTTTAAGGCTCTTAATATAAGCTGATACAGTGCTGGAAGGCTGTGTTCACCACCACTTTCAAAATTAACCCTTTCTTGAATCAGATTTTAGTAAACAATGACATTGTCATTCTATAACTTTTCCATTCAATTTCTCTACTGACTTTGCTGCTGTAATTCAAACACCAATTTGACAAATATACACCGAGTGCTTACTCTGTGCCAGGTACTGTACTAGTGTAATGGTAGCAGAAGACTCTTATATGCCCATTACCAAGCAAATGACAACAGAGATACTCTTGCTATGTTGCCTTACCTTTTCCTCACAGCTGTACCTCTCTTCCAAATTTTTGTTACCAATTATAACTTCAAGGCTATGAATTAAATTGGATTTCAGAGTATGAAAAAATTACAGAAAAATTAAAATGTTCTTGGAAGTAAAAATTGCAGTAATACTTACTTACCAGAAAGGCATTGGATAGGCAAAACGTTCCCTCAAATCGATACTCATGAAAGGAACATATTCAATACCATTTATTTTTGATGTTGTCCTATAAAGCACAAGGCAAAAAATCTAAATGTTCAAGTTTATTTTAACTACCAATCTTACTTAAACGCCTTCAAGTTATATGACAAGGTATGGCGCTGTAATAAAATTAGTGTTGTCACTTTAATGTTGATTGCTTTATTTGAATGCCATTTTCACAAAATAGTTGAATACCAAAAATAACTGATTCAATTCAATTCAGTGAGAGTTATACTTTTAAAACTAATTTCCTGGGGTGCCTGGGTGGCTCAGTCAGTTAAGCATCTGACTTTGGCTCAGGTCATGATCTCACAGTTCATGGGTTCGAGCCCCACGTCAGGCTCTGTGCTGACAGCTCAGAGCCTGGAGCCTGCTTCAGAGTCTGTATCTCCCTCTCTCTCTGACCCTCCCCTGCTCATGCAGTCTCTCTCTCTCTCTCACACACAAATAAATAAAAACATTAAAAAAAAAAAAAAACTAATTTCCTTCACAACTAAACCATGGTCTCAAGATAAGCCTATACTAACGACCAAAAGCATCCCTGACACCAAGACACATAATTTAGGCTTCTATCCTAAGCCTAAATTATGAGAATGAGTGATGGGTTGTGCAAGAGGAACCTATGGTCGTTGACAAAGAAATGTTGTGGTGCCTGGGTGGCTCAGTCAGTTAAGCATCCAACTTTGGCTCAGGTCATAACCTCACAGTTTATGGGTCTGAGCCCCGTGTTGGGCTCTGTGCTGATGGCTCAGAGCCTGGAGCCTGCTTCTGATTCCGTGTCTCCTTTGGATTCTATGTCTCCCTGTCTTTCTGCCCATTCCCTGCTCACACTCTGTCTCTCAAAAATAAATGAACATTTGGGGTGCCTGGGTGGCTTAGTCGGTTAAGCGTCCGACTTTCGCTTAGGTCATGATCTCGCGGTTCGTGGGTTTGAGCCCCGCATCGGGCTCTGTGCTGACTGCCAGCTCAGAGCCTGGAGACTGTTTCAGAGTCTGTGACTCCCTCTCTCTCTGACCCTCCCCTGCTCACGCTGTGTGTGTCTCTCTCTCTCCTAGAAATAAATAAAACATTAAAAAAAATAAAAAATAAATAAATGAACATTAAAAAAATTTTTTAAACAAAATGGGATTTGTAGTAGCTTTGCATATTTTGTGTATGTGTTTGTTTGTATATAATGACTATTCCCTTCTGTTTCTTTCCCTCATTTTATTTAGAAGTAGATTCAGGGTAGCTTCACAATTTAGTCTTGACTGACTTTGAGGACTAATTAATACAGTAAGCAATGGCCACAATGACTGTGTATTCTCATTTTGAGAGGATGAGAACTTTTCACCTGTACGAAGGATAGCTGAATTCTGTTAGGTAGAAAGGGCAGAGTTGTTTTGCTGTAGCATGAAATTCAAATGTGTATAGAAAGGGGCATATGGATGCTGAATAGCCTCAGTGTCAGACTGTTACTTATGGTCTCTCAGCTCCAAAACCGCCCTTCTTTGGCCTGTGTGTTGCGCTGGTTCACGTGCCATTTTTCTAGGCAAAATGAGTCATGTTAGTAGAAGAATGAGAATCTTCAGTAGGAAAAAAAACTGCCTTCTGGTGGCTGCTAAAAACGAAGGAAGTCTTTCAGTTCAATCTTAGGGAATTAAAAGTGACACTACATGACTTGCACAGCTCTGAGCACCTTGGATCTCCTCCAACTAAAGAAAAGCCACACTGGCTCCAAGATTTAGCCCATCTCTACTGGCTCAATATGCAATCACAAGGGTTTCCACATCTTTGTTGCTTTGCATTTTTAATATCCCCTCAGGCTACTTCCAGACCCTGAGTTGGCTTCCTAAACCAGGGATTGGCAACTGTTTTCTGTAAAGAACCAGACAGAACATCATTTTGGCTTTGTAATGAGGTCTCTATCACATATTCTTCTGTGGCTTTTTTTTGTTTTCTTTATTATAACCCTTTACAGACCATTCCCTTTGCTAACCCAGGCCTAAACTATTTCAAGGTAACAATTTTTTTCCCCATTAGAGCTCTGGTTACCAGCTGCATAGATTAGGAGTGGTCTACCATAACTCTATTTTGTTGTTTAACCTTTTTAGTGCTTGATTTTAAAGTATGCTAGGATTTTCAGAAAGATCTATCTAGAAATGCTAATACTAGAATATATTAGAACAAATTTTAACTATTTCAAGTTATGGCTATATGGCAATATAATTTATAACTGAATAAAAGCACAATATGCTGTAACAATGATGTAAATACAACTCAGCGAACCTAATGAAAGTAAATTTACCTGTGTTGATTATGTTAACAAAATTATTCATTACAATGAATCACAAACTGATTTACCTGAGAACTTCTATTTCTTCTGCTGTATATCTCTGTCCTTGTGCATCACATGACTGTGGACTTATAAAGGGTTGAGGTCTTTCAAGGAAGGGACTAGTCCCTAGTGGAAAATGTGCTCTTGTTGGTGGTGGCTTTGGTTTGATATTTGTTGACTTGATTTTACATAATGGTTTTGTTAATGGTTCACTCAATGCTTCTGCTCTATAATAGAAAAAGGTACAGAAAAATTGTTTTAGTTTTTAAGCTTTCCAGAAAATAAAATTTACTTCAAGAATCAATCAAGCATTCCTAATGTAAAATCAGTATATATAAGATTCATACATCCCAGTCAACAGTTCACTACTTAAGCTATATCCAACAGTTCACTACTTAAGCTACTTCCAAAGGTTAAGTATTTCACAACAGATAAACATTAATTGAAGAACATCACTGAGAACATTAATTGAGCATTTATTGCACGTCAGATACAATGCAAGGTAAGAGAGATATAAGAATGTAGAAAATGCAATCTCTTCTCTTAAGGTGTTCACAATTTTGTGGGGAAAGAAAGACCACTGCATCAAAAGTGACAGATGCTAGAAGTATTACATGCGAGTGAACACAGAGCAGAACATATTAACTTAATGACCAAGAAAAGAGGGTGAGTCAAGGGAGGTTTTTCTGAATTGATGTTTGAGCCGCAGAAGTCCACCTGAGAAGTGAGGGAGCATTCTAAGTAGAGAGAAGAGCACGTGCAGATGTGCAGGAGTATGAAAAAGCATAGCAAGTTAAAGATAACTTCAAACAAATGGATGAAGCTCCTATAAAAAGTGCAAATGAGAGGCAGAAGGAGATGAGATCAGGGGCAAGAATTGATCGTGGAATGTGTCACACGGTGTTCAAGGGAATTGAGGCTTTGTTTCGTCAAAGGTTCAAACAAAAGTTCTTAACTTGAGGTCCACACAGGAGCTTCAGGAATCTTGTGAACACTCTGAAATTACATGAGATGTCCACAAAAAAAAAAAAAAAAAAAAAAAAAAAAATTTATGTACATATTTCCTAGGAAGAGGATCCATAATTTTGAACAATTTTTTGACTAGTGAAATAAGTGAAAATGGAGAAGATATGTGTCACAATGGAGACACTATGTGTCAAGTGCTCATATCCTCATGAATCTGGAAACAAACGTTAGATGATGACAACAAAAAGGAAGGATGACTCTTATACCTCAATAAAAAAAAAAAAAGAAGGGCTGGGGGTGGTACAGCTACCTAGTCAGACCCTCAAAGAGAGGTAATTTTATTAATTCATAAATAAATGTAATTTACATCCTTTTCCTTCATCTATAACACCCTTTTGAAAGAAGTAAAATTCTCTTGTGCATATCTATTCATTCTCAAATATCCACTGAGCACATGCTATAGGTCTGACATTAGCTAAGTGAGGTGGTTTACAGCATTGAACAAAACAGACAAAATTCTCTGCACTCACAGTTTACATGGAGGGTTGGGGTTCAAAGGGACACACACATTAATAATAAACATGATAAAACTGGTAAATGTCACATACCTTTTAAAGTGGTAAGGGCTTTGGGAAAAACTTAGAGTAAACAGGATGAAAGTACTGGAGGAGATTCCATTTTAAATAAAATGGTTAGGGCAAGCCTTACTGGAAAGTTGACATCTGAGCAAAGAGTTGCAAGAGCTACACATACTATGTGCTTTGGGGTATGTGATAGTAGCAGACTGGCTCAATGTCAATTTCTCTAATTTTAATAGTAGTTCTGGAAGGCTCTCTAGAAATCTGGTATAACATAACAGAAAGGAGTCTTCCACTTCAAATATCATATTCGTTTCTGTTTTATACATTGCAAACACTAAATAAAATGTGTCTTGACTGATTTGTTACTTCTTGAATTTAAAGCAGGGAAATAGAAATCAATAAATTCACCCAGAGGAAGAAGGGAGACTTGCTCTAGATCTCAGGTTAAAGATGGACGTTTGTTACAATGAACTCTACAACACATTCAGAGAAATCTGTCAAATTTAAATAACACAGTACACTGCCATCCATGGATAAGAACTTGAGTGACCACAACTCACCTATCTAGTGCCTGTCGAGCCAACTGTTTCAGTTTATTTTGAAGAGTTTTATCAGCAGTTTCATAAGACTTAAGAGAAAGAGAGACAGATATTCTGAAGCATAATTTTTTCTTTGCTTGATCCATATTTCTAAGCAAAAAATTTATAATGCAATATATTTCATCAAATAATGAGAGAATAAACAAAGATGACAATTTGTTTTCATCCTTAAAGGTTCATTTAAAATAGCACTGAAAACTTGTTGCTGCAGTAAGCTTTAAGACCATGTCATGTGGTAAATGAACCACAACTGTACAAATACGGTGCCACGGAGAGCTGAGCGGCAGGAGCCTCGGGAGACCGGCACTCACCCTCAGTCTCAGGCTCCTACAGAACTCAGGCAAGATGGCTTCCCTGAGTAAAAAGCCAGTCCTCTGACAATGCTGAGAACACCACTCGATCATTCCACCTCATATTCCTATCAAATGCACTGCTCTCTCTCATGCCCTCGATGTCCCTTAAAGCTAACTGTCCCAACCAGGGTCCTCAGGAGACAGTAAAAGCTACTCAGCATATAGATCTTACTTTGCAACACAATAAAGCTCTCCTAAACCACTACCTTATATTTTAATGTATGAATTTTTTTTTTTAAATGGGGGGAGGTTTATTCTAAATTCATAGATTTGTGTTGGTGAATTCTTCCTATAATAAGTTAATTTCAGGTACGTGGGTTTAAACAGGTTAAAAAAATAATATCTAAAACTGAAAAAAAATTGCCTAATGATTCAATCTTAAAACTCAATTTTTTAACAAAATATTAAAATTCATCATTAATTATCTACTCTTTATATTTTAATGAAGAATGACTTGATTATATTTATTAAAGATACGGTAATTTTAAGGAATTGTTAAATAAATAAAATTCACTAGTAGGAGAAGAAATTTCTTAGCATAATCCCACCAAATTTAAGTAGTAGATATACATACAGTTTTCAGACAGAGATCTACGGCTTCAGTATACAATTCGATAGCATCTTCAACATTCCCTTTTTCATCTTCGTCAAAAGCTTGTGTAACAAGGAAATGAGCACGCTCTAAGTCCAACTGATGTTTTGATTTCAAAGGATCAGCACTCTTTGACTGAACTAGGATAGGAAAAAGGGCCATACAGATAAAATATTACTTTTATATGTATATATATGTATATCTCTAGGAAACACTATTTTAATACATTTAAGACTTTATCAAAACTTTGTAATTTTTCATTTTAAAAACTTAAGGTCAAATAATAAACCTTAAAAAATGACTAATTTCTCTCCTTTCAATCTGAATTTTAAAGACTAAAAAAAAAAGTCCCTACTTGTGTAACTCATCACACAATACACACGAGAGACCAAAATATCAAAAAATGTATTATTTATTAAAAAAGCTTTTTCCCCTGAATTTATCTTTGCCAGCACTTTCTTCCTTTAAAAAATAAAACCCCTTCCTCCTCACATACCCCTGCCCTGTCACCAAAGACAAAACAAAAAAATTTGGAAAGTGTTAAGTCTAAAGAAACTCAATTGTATTTTAAGGAAATTACAACAATTTTTTTCAATACAGACAATTACTGAGTGACACAGTATCTTAGGCCCTGATGATAAAGTTCCTGCGGTTTCCTATTCATCTGGATCCAGGTTAAATAATCATATATTTTTACTGTTCTTTGAAATAAGTATTTGTTTTTAATATAAAGGTTTATATGGGACTTATTTCAAGAATGTAGAAAACTCTTACAACTAAAGAATAAAAAGACAACCCCAATTTTAAAAATGAGTGTGATGATTTGTGATGATTAATCATATCAACTTGTGTCAACTCTACTGGGTGCCTAGATACTTGTCTAGACATGATTCCTAGGTACATCTAATACAGTGATTCTGAATGAAATTAACCTTTGAATTGGTAGTAAAAGCAGACTGTCTTCCCCAATGCAGGTGGGCATCATCTAATCCCCTGAGGGGCTGAACAGAATAAAAAGGCAGAGGAAGGGAGAATTTGCCGGGTGAATTTGCCCTCTCTAAATGATGGTTGTTTTTTTGGGGGGAGGTCTTTTCCTGCTCTAGGGACTGGAACCTGGAACTTACACCATCAACCTCCTTGCTTCTCAGGCTTTCTGACTTAGACTCAACTATACTACTGGCTTTCTTAGGCCTTTCTTGCTTGCAGACTGCAGACAGTGGAACTTCTTAGCCTTCATAATGATGCTCTGTTATGATTCAGTTCCTTATACTGAATCTCTTTACATCCTATTGCTTCTATTTCTCTGGAAACCCCTGATTTACATAATAGGCAAAATAGCTGTAAAACCATTTCTCCAGAGAAGATATTCAAATGGCCAACTGGCCCATGAGAAGATGCTCAACATTAGCCAGCAGGGAAATGTATATGAAAACCAAAGATGCCACATTTACACCCATTTGGGGGGCTAAAATTAGGAAAGAAAAAAATAACAAATGTTGACAAAGATGTGAAGGAAATGGAACCCTCATTCATTGCTGGTGGAAATGTAAAATGGTGTTGCTACTTCAGAAAACAGTCTAGCAGTTCCCTCAAAAAGTTAGACATAAAACTACCACATGATCTAGGAACTTCACTTCTGGGTAAATACCAAAGAGAACTAAAAACCTATGTCCACACAAAAACATAAAGTCGAATGTTCTAAACCGCATTATTCACAACAGTCAAAAGGTAGAAGCAAAAAAATGTCCATCAACAGATGAATGGATAAACAACACATGGTATACTGATAAAACTGCATTATTATTCAGCCATAAAAAGGAATGAAATATTGATACATACCACACAACAGGGAGAAGCCCTGAAAACATTATGCTAAAGAAGTCAGACACAAAAGGCCACATACTGGATGATTCTATTTACAGGATATGTCCAGAATAGGCAATTCCAGGGAGATACAAAACAGGTTAGTGTAGTGGCTGTTAGAGGATAGTGGGCAGGAGGAATGGGGGGTAACTGCTAATGGATAAGAGTTTTCTTTGGGGGCAAAAAAGTGTTCTAAAATTACTGGTGATGGTTGCACAATTCTGGAACTATACTAAAAACCACTGAGTTGTATACTCTAAAAAGGTGAATTTTATGGTATGTGAATTAGATCTCAATAAAGCTGTTATTTAAAAAAAAAAAAAGCTTTACATTTTGTCTTTTAAAGGTATGGTGGTGATTTTTTAGAACTGTAACTCTCAGTAACACCTCTCTAAAGTATATGCTCATTCCATTTATAAAATGAAGACACCAAATGTCAAAAATGTTAAAATATCTAGCCCAAAGTTTCTCAGCCACATATGACTGAACTGTTCAGAATAATTCTTTGCTGTAGATTGTCCTGTGCACTGGAGGATTTTTAGTAAGATCCCTGGATTTTACCAACTGGATGCCACAGTATTCTTCCCACCTCTCCCTATTCTAAAACTCCAAAAATCTCTCCAGACATTGCTCAAAATCTTCTGAGGTGCAAACTGTTCCCAGTTGAGATTGATCTAGCCTAAGGTTTTGTAGCTACAAGCTACAATTTAGTTCTTTTAATTCTAAGTCTTGAGCTCTTTATACTATACTGGTAAATTTCAAATTGTGTGATCCTTCCGCACCCAGAAATCAACTTATCTCTCAAGAGCCTCCTGTCAGCAAAATTTGTTTTAAACATTGTCTGAAATATTTACCTGAAAAAGGATTCCTTTGCTTAAAATGCTAATTAAACTATTGGATTCTCTACAGATTAAACTCCATTTGTTGAACAAAATGGGTCAAAAAGCTGGCAAAACAATTAAGGTACGTCAGGCTTTAAAATCCTTTTTGAACTCTACTTCTGTTTCACTAGCAAGTCTTTATTCCTCAAGAGATTAGAGTTGTCACAGTCCATGCCTAAATATCACATTTAAAAATATGTGATTTATAAACTTATTTGGCTGGGAAAACAGAGTTACTTTGAATTTCGTGGTATTTGAATATACGAATCAGCAGAACTTTGTATTAATCGAGGCCCTGATACACAGGCAGTTCACTTTTCAATAAATGCAATTTCTGGGCACTGTCTTAAACTAAACTACCTCATCCTTAAGAGGATTATCCTAACAAGAAATCCAATGATGGGATATCTACTACTTTTTCCTAACCATGTGCTAGTAACTGCTCTGATCTACCCAGAATGAGTGATAGAAAATAGCACAAAGTCCATCAGGAAATGCTGAATAAAGAGTCCTCTAAGCTGCTTGTGGTTCTATTACACAGTCACAAAAAAAAAAAAAAAAGAAGAAAAAAAAGGGTTAAGAAGAGCTCTTAATGAGATGAATCCATGTTTAAAACAAAATATCAGTAGGTGATCACTTCCTTTTCTACCATATGAACAGCAGATTTTGACCACATATCTCTAACTAGTAAAACTGTGATCATTGAGCCTGTGTGCTTGTTTCCCAGCATTTGCCATGCTGTTTACTATAAAAATAATACAAGTTGTTCCAGGTTTCTTCTTACATGTTGCTTTCCAAGATATGGCTTAAAAAAAAAAAAAGAGTTTAGTTAAGGTTTGAGATTGAAGATACTAATACAGAAGAGGCTACAAACACTGTGCTGAGATCATTTACCACTGAAGAGATGACCCCTGAACAATGCAGGGGTTAGGGGCACTGACAGAATCCGCACATAACTTTTTACTCCCCAAAAACTTTACTAATAGCCTACTGTTCACTGGAAGCCTTACACACTGATAAACACATATTTTATATGTTATATGTGTTATACATTATTTTCTTACAATAAAGTAAGCTAGACAACAGATGTTAAGAAAATCATAAGAAAAAATATTCAGTTCCATAAAAAAAGTCTGTGTGTAAGTGCACCTGCACAGTTCAAACCCGTTTGTTCAAGGGTCAACTGAGGTCATTTAATCTTAACATGTGACAGATATTTAAAAAGTAGACTTTAACAGGGTCCTAATCCTGACTCTGCCAATGATACAGTTTAAATATGGGTAATTCAGTATCTCTGTACCCCTGGGAAAATTAGAGGAGACTGGACTACATTATCCCTAAGGTTCCTGCCTATCCTATCTATCACTTATTTCCATTTTATGACTTATAAAGACATGATTACCAAAAAAGAAATGAGCAGCAAGAGTAAAGATCAAGATGCAAAAAGGAAAAGGAAAGAGCAACATAAGAGGCTATTAAACACTGTATATGTCAACTATACTTAAACAATAAAAATTTAAAAAAGAAAAAAGAAATATAGGGGGAAAGGATGTGACAAGAGAAGGAAAAAAATGACAATTAGTAGTCCTTTACTAACCTGCTGAATGCAAAGCCTGAACTCTTTCCAGGTACTCATTTATTTTTTCTTGAATACGTTCTAGGCTGGATCCTGCCATCTCAGCATAAATTAATGCTTGTGCAGCTTCCTAAAACAAAAACAAAAAAACCCAAAAGAATCTAATAAATGAATTAGAATTTGAATTTTCTCTACCACTTTCTAACTCACTACTGCTTTCTACAAATGACAAAATACAGTGTTTAAGACAGTAGTTAAGTAGGTTTTATATAACCCTTCAATAACTTTTCTTCAGTTCTCAATATTCAATTTTTTCATATGTTAAAAAATTTATGAACTCAAATATGAGAGATTATAAACATCTTCTCAGGATAGCTGTATCTTCTGTTTACTGCTTTCCTTTTTCTTTATGCAATAGTTCAGACTTAAAATTATATACCTTGAAAATATGAATTAGGCCTGAAAAGCATTAGAATAAATATATAATAGTACCTGTTACTACTGGTTACTACTAATAATCAATAGGTTAATGATAACCGATAAAATTAAATGTCAAAAGAGATTATAAGAAATTATAAAGCTTAGGGTGCCTGACTGGCTCAGTCAGCAGGCTATGCGACTCTTGATCTCAAGGTTCTAAGTTTAAGCCCCATGTTGAATGTTGAGATTACTTAAAAATTTAAAAAAAAAAAAAGGAAATTATAAAGGTTAAATATCTCACAGTGGAAAGAAAATCTTTTTCTCCATGGAAAATATTGCCAAAGGGGGTCACTTTTTTTTTTAAGTTTATTTATTTTGAGAGAGAGAAGAGAGAGAGATCAGGCCAGCTGGGGAGCGACAGATCGAGAGAGAATCCCAAGCAGGCTCTGCACTGTCAGCACAGAGTCCCATGCAGAGCTGGAACTCAAGAATAGTGAGTTCCCAAAATCAAGAATTGGACTCTTGGGGTGCCTGGGTGGCTCAGTCAGTTAAGCATCTGATTTCAGCTGAGGTCATGATCTCAGGGTTTGTGGTTTCGAGCTCCACATCGGGGTCTGTACTGACGCTCATAACCTGGAGCCTGCTTCAGATTCTGTGTCACCCTCTCTCCCTGCTCCTCCCCTGCTCATGCTCTTGCTCTCAAAATTAAACAAACATTAAAAAAAAAAAAATAAAACAAGAGTCAGACTCTTAACTGACTGAGCCACACAGGTGCCCAGGGTGGCACATTTTAAAGCAGATTTCAGTTGTATGGAATCAACTTATTTAAATTAAAACCTGTTTTCATCTTCCCCTTGTTTTAATACTCCCACAGCCACTTATGCTGTGGCTAGTGAGGGAGAGCCTCATTCTCCCCATTACCATTTAGGATAACAGGTTACAAATGCTATGGCGAGAAGGACCACAAACAGGTATCTCCAAGTAACACCACCTTCCTAGCAACTACCTAAGCATGTGCACTTTGCACAGACTGATGCCTAAATTGTCTGGATCCAAAGAAGCCAGCTATCTACTGAACAGAACTTTCTGAATACAGTTATTGGAGCAGAGGTTGTTTCACTGAACTTATTAACAAAATCAGTAAGAAAAGTATGGTTTTGATCCAAATGAGCATTTATTAAAAGGCTGTGGGGGAAGGAAGATGATTTCCTCAGATTCTGGAACTCAAGACATTTCACAGGAGAAAAAAAAATTACATGTAAACACTAAATATTTTATCTTATGTACTATTATCTAAATACAATACAGTTTATTTCAATAAACTTATATATGTATAAATATTTCACACCTCCAATTATGTTGCATACAAACACTGATTTTCAAATAACTATCTCCCTTAAAAAAAAATAAAGCCAACTAAAAATTGCTGATATCAGTTTTTTTATTCATTTAATCTATATATGAAAATAACCCTCACAGAACAGTATAAAGACAGAAAACGCTTAATATCTGGTAAAGTTTACATAAACAGTTGCTAAAAGCACACTTTTCTGACTTTCTCAAGGATAAAAAATTCTTCACGCATGCAATCTCACAGCAAAACAAGAGGCACTGTGTGGTATTTTCTTGTGCTTTAGACAAAGCTATTTTATATGGCACTATTTTGACCTATGAATATCTGTCAGTTTTTTCACAAAAGTAAA
Organism: Hyaena hyaena; assembly: GCF_003009895.1. NCBI lineage: Eukaryota > Metazoa > Chordata > Mammalia > Carnivora > Hyaenidae > Hyaena > Hyaena hyaena. The sequence continues at coordinate 1,941,797 of NW_024080841.1, read as the reverse complement.
AACACACTGAATTTTAAAGAAATACCACCTTCACAAAATTGTTCAAAAAAAGTCCAAAAGGAATGATTCTGAAACACACCAAAAGTCTAAATATGGATTACTAAATGAAGGCAATAAATAATCTGAGAAAAGCAAACCACACATCACTAACAGCGTACACGTTTGTATAAAAAAAAATTACTACTACCGTATTACCAAAGTCCGACATTCTTTCTTTAAAAAAAAAAAAAAAAAGACTGTATCACGAGGATACAGCTACCTCCACTAGGAAGCAGAGGCCATGGCGAAAGCTGGAGGGGTGTATCTGCAATTCCTCAGGACTGGAGGGCAGAGGGTGGACTGTGGAAGATCATATTTAATTATTCTGCCCCCAGTAACTTAGGAATAAACAGCCAAGAAATGTGCAAACCATTAGTTATAAGGAGATTAATCGCACCAAAACCTAGGATGCTAAAAAATCAGAATGAACCTAAATGCCCATTAGTCTGTAAATAATTACGGTACATCCACATAATGGAATACTACTCATCTGTCGTTGATACGATTATATTAAACAAGCAACTTTAACGACTTTTGAAAGGCTCCAAAACAAAGAACAGGCTAAAATACTATCAACAGTACAATCCAAGTCTGTACGTACAGGGAAGTTAAATCACTATGTTGTTCACCTGAAACTAATGTTAACATTCCCTATTAACTCTACTCACATTTTGGTAAACGTGTGTACGCACATATGCGTAGACAAACATGCGCAAAGATGAATGCTACGATAAGAGACGTGTTATTCTTTTTTAAAACTTTATTTTCTTCAACGAACATGCATTATTTTCATGTTTACCACCGACTACTTCCCACCGGCCATAAATCAGAGCCACATGACAGCGAGAATTAGCTGGCTACTTAACCACCCATACCTAACTACTGTAAGTAGCTCCACGGTGGGCACTGGCCGTTCAACACTGTAACCAGAGAAGTGGCGGCTCCCAAACCGCGACCAAACCTCCCCACGGTGGCAGGAGCCCCGCTCGCCTCTCCCCTGCGAAGGAGGGCAACAGAGCAGGAAGAGGGAAAAGCAAAGCCCAGTGGGCCTGGCCGCCGCGGCACCTGGACCCGCCCCTTGGCTTCACCAAACAGTGCAGCGATCCGCCGCTCACCTTGTAGTAAAACACAGCCTCGGAGTAGCGACCTTCGTGGTCGCGCTGCACCGCCAGCCGGGCGAACTGCACGGCGTCCCGCTCCAGCGCCGTGGCGTCCATGGCGCCAAGGCCCGGCACCGGCCGAGGGAGGGAAACCCTCACGGACTAAGGCTTCTGGTCGACTTCCGCACCTGCCGGGGGGCGAACTCGAGAACGCCGCCAAAAGAGCAGCAAAGTTTATTTTCAGTGACTGAGGGAGGAGGGCAGGCCTTCCCAGCCAGGGTCCGCGGCAACGCCGAGCCGCCCCGGCGCCGCTCTGGCTGGCAGCCCGTACGGCCGCCCCACTTCTCAGCCACCGCATTTCCCCCGCCCCGCCCACCGCTTCCACTGCGCAGGCGCAGCTTGGCCCTCGGGAGTTTCTCCGGAGACGGGGCGGCCAAGGCCGGGCTCGCGGGAGTACGCAGGTGATAGGCGGGGCTTGACCTGCGCGGTGGCAGCGCGCACGTGATCGCCAAGGCTCCGGGGATTGGGCAGGCGAAAGCAGAGCGGAGTCCGGGTGGCACACCTCCCAGTGGTTTGCGGGAGTGTGACGATGCCTACCGCGGCTGTTGCTGGCTACACTTGGCAGGAGCGGCGCATGCGCCTTATGGACCCGTTTTCTCTACTTTTCGATGGGAAGGGCCATCGAAAAACGGTTTCCAGATTCATCTGATTTCTTAAAAATTAGAGACGTAAAATAAGGACATAGGATTCTCTTAAGGTACCCTTTAATAATATTTATTTTCTAAAAATTCAATCATAACCGTATATAGTACCCCCCACCGTGTGTGATATTAGTTGAACTGTCAACAAACAAGGTGATATATCTTCACTTGTACTTATCCTTTGTTCAACTTAATGCTGTTGTAATTAACGGCTTCATTAGGTGATTATTTGATTAATGTCTTTCTCACATGGCAATATGGATAAATGTCAAAATTGAATCATCATGATTCAAAGCAGCAAGACACAAGAGTACATACTGCATGATTCCGTTTATAAAAAACACTGGAAAGAACAAATCTAATCAATAATGCTACAAATCAATGATTGGGGAGGGATACAAGGGAAACTTTTGGGGTAACGGAAATTTTTTATGTCTTGGTGGTGGCGCCAAAATGTAAACGTTTGTCAAAACCCATTAAAGTCTACGTTTTAAATGTGTGACATAATTTTTTCTTAATAGTACCTTAATAAAAATTCTTTAAGTCATAGTCTTCATTTAAACGGAACTCTTCATCGTTTCTTTAATTCTTCCATTTAGTGAAGTTAATAATAACTGTCAACTGGGCTGTTGTAAAAAACACTAGTAAAGAATTGGACTCTGCCTGGAACAAAGATAGTTTTCATCATTAGCAGCTATATACAGTTTTATAACTGAAGCGGAGATGGTTTCTGTCTTTGCCAGTTTTATGCTAGTGCTGAACACAAGCCTTGGGCCACAGCAGGTGTTCAGCAAGTATTATAAAACATGAAGGAGTGAACTCCCCAATGTGCCCTCCTCCATCTTGATTGCTGAAGAATGAAATATAAATTCCTTAGCACAGATCAGAAGGTATTTCAGGACATGAGCTCAGGCCATATCCCAACGTATTTACAGTCACTATCTTGCACAAACTGATTACAAGCTACAGCAGTCAGTTTTACTCATAAGAGGATTTCTATGACTTATGTTCTTCCATTCATTACAGTTTTTAGATTCCTAGTCCATCCTGAAGGAAGTCTTTTCTAGTACCCCTAGGTAGTTGTGACCCCTTCCCGTACTTATTCATTTAGTCCCCTTACATGTAATCCTATTTCTTATTCATTTATTAAATGAACACTGGACACCTACTTTGTGTCAGAAATAGAGCTACACATTGAAAACACAAAAGCAAGGGTAAAAGCAAGTTGAGGATCCAAAATACCAGCAGTCTCAACAATGGAGTGGTTTTTTGTTTTGTTTTGTTTTTTTTGTGTGTGTTTATTGTCAAGTTGGTTTCCATGTAACACAATCCTCCTATACCTGCAAACATATGATATTTGTCCTTTTCTGCCTGACTTATTTCGCTCAGCATAACACCCTCAAGGTCCATCCATGTTGCTACACATGGCCAGATTTCATTCTTTCTCATTGCCATGTAGTACTCCATCTTATAGATAAACCACATCTTCTTGATCCATTTGTCCGTTGAAGGACACTTAGGCTCTTTCCATGTTTTAGCTATTGTTGAGAGTGCTGCTATGAACATTGAGGTACATGTGCTCCTATGCATCAGCATTTCTATATCCCTTGGGTAAATTCCTAGCAGTGCTATTTCTGGGTCATAGGGGAGTTCTATTGTTAATTTTTTGAGGAACCTCCACACTGTTTTCCAGAGGGTCTGCACCAGTTTACATTCCCACCAACAGTGTAGGAGGGTGCCCGTTTCTTCACATCCTCGCCAGCATCTACAGTTCTCTGATTTGCTCATTTTAGCCACTTTGACTGGCGTGAGTGTGGTTTTGATTTGTATTTCCCTGATGAGGAGGGATGCTGAGCATCGTTTCATGTGTCTGTTAGCCATCTGGATATCCTCTTTGGAGAGTGTCTGTTCATATCTTCTGCCCAACAATGGAGTTTTCTAATCCACGAACACAGTAAATCTCTTCGTGTGTTAAGGTCTTCTTTATCTTAGCAATGTTTTATAGTGCCCAGATCTTGCACATCATTGAATAAATGTTATCACAAGCATTTCATGTTTTTATGCTATTTGAAATTGCATTGCCTAGTTTCAATTGTTTTTGGTAGTATATAGGAAGAGAATTGATATTTATGTATTGACCTTGTATTGGGTAATTATGAATTCTCCAGAATTCTTGAGATTTTGGTTGTAGAGCCTCATGACAGGCCATCTCTGTGGACCATCTGCCAGGATGTCCAATCACATGTCCACCTCAGACTAGGTCTGTGACATGTACCACAGGAGCCAAAACCAAGAGTCAGATGCTTAACTGACTGAGCCACCTAGGTGCTCCAGAGGCAGCAGTTTTAAACTGGCCACAGTCAGTCCCCATTCAGACCACATGCCTGATGGCGTTTGAGGCTCTCCAGCAATCAAGTCTCCCAGGTGTCTTTTATTGGAGGACACCTCTGGCCCATCTGCCAAGCACCACCCTGGAAAGTTAATCCATTTTTCTCTGGCTCTGCCTTCAAGGGGAATATGTTCATTTCTGTTAAATAAGGCTGGGAATTAGGCATATTCCAGGCACCCCCAAATAGTTGGCTCCTGTGAGCAGGTCTCTCCCTACAGCTGCCTTGTCCCAGGTCCCTAGCTTCCCTGACTTGTGCCACCTGTTCACGTACACAGTCTGCCCTGTGTCAATTGGCCTTTGGCTGTAGGAGCCCTCCCCAGAACTGTTGGGTTTGGCCATTTCCCCAAACCTGCATAGCTCAGAGTAGAGACTGTCCACTCCCCCCAAATCTTTTTGAGATGGTGGCTGTTAACTGGCAACAGACATTCCCCATTTGGACTAGCTGCCTGATGGGATCCCCAGTTTCTCCAGCAGTCAAAACTCTCAGGCCTTTCTCCTCGAGGCCACCCCAGTCAGCCTCCCCAGCCCCACCCTGGCGAGGCCCTTCAGATTGCTCGAGCTCTGTTTTCAGGAAAAACAGGTGCATTTGGGGAGGCTAAGGTTTGGAATTGGGCAGATGCAGGTACTCCCAATAGGCCCCTCCTGCTAACTGGCCTCTCCCAACATTGTCCTATCCCAGAATCCTGGCTACCCTTACCTGTGCCACCTGCACCCTATTGACATGACATGGGCCCTCCAGGCCCAGAGCTTAGGTCTTCTGAACTACCTGCATTGCCTCCAGGGCAAAGGGAGCCTAACTTCCTCAAATCTTTCTGAGGCAGTAGCTTTTTTTTTAAATAATGTATTTTTTATTTTATTTATTTATTTATTTATTTTTTCTATCTACAGCTTTTTTGTTTGTTTGTTTACAAATAGTTTATTGTCAAATTAGTTTCCACATAACACCCAGTGCTCATCCCCACAAGTGCCTTCCTCCATGCCCATCACCCCTCTTCCCCCCCACACCCATGAGTCCTCAGTTTGTTCTCAGCATTCAAGAGTCTCTCATGGTTTGCCTCTCTCCCTTTCCCCCACCATTTCCCCCCTTCTTCTCCCGATTGGTCCTCTGTTAAGTTCCTCCTAGTCCTCCTATACGTGCACACATATGATATTTGTCCTTCTCTCTGAGGCAGTAGCTTTAACACAGCAACATTCAGGCCCCATGTGGCCTGGCTACCTCATAGAGTCCCTGGCTCACTTGTCATCAAGGCTCAGAAATTTCTCTTACCGGAGGATACCCTGAAGGACCTCTAGGCCCAGCGTGGAAAGGCAGTCCAGACCCCGCCAACTTTACCTCTGGGGGAATACAGGCATACCTTGTTTCATTGCATTGCACAATTATTGTGGGTTTGTTTGTCTGTTTGTTTTTAACAACTGAAGGCTTGCAGCACCCTTGTGTCAAAGAAGTGCATTGGCACCATTTTCCAATAGCCTTTGCTCACTCAGTGACTGTCACATTTTGCTAATTTTTGCAATATTTCAAACTTTTAAATTATTATATTCGTTCTGGTGATCTGTGATCAATGATTATGACACTGAAAGTTGAGATTATGGTTAACCTGTTTTTGCAATAAAATAGTTTTTTTATTAAATTTTTTAAGTTTATTTATTTATTAGAGAGAGAGAAACAGTGCGAGTAGGGGAGGGGCAGAGAAAGAGGGAGCCACAGAATCCGAAGCATGCTCCAGGCTCTGAGCTGTCAGCACAGAGCCAGATGTGGGGCTCAAACTCAAACACCGTGAGATCATGACCTGGGCTGAAATTGGCCGCTTAACCAACTGAGCCACCTAGGTTCCCCTCAATAAAATATTTTTAAATAAAAGTTATATGCATTGTTTAAGACATAATGCTATTGCACACTTAATAGACTACAGTACAGTGTAAACACACTTTTAAATGAACTTGAAAATTTTAAAAATTCATTTGACTTGCATTGAGTGATTCAATTTATTGTAGTGATATGGAGCTAACCCCACAACATCTCGGAGTTATGCCTGTATCATATGTACATACATATAGACATCCAAATGACCTTTCTTTCCTAATTTTTAAATATAGCCTAACTATATGTACATATTTTTATTTTATCTATACATACTCTAAATTTGTTTATTTTTTGCCCAATAAAATATATGCTTATAGGACTCTTCATTTTTTTTAACAAATATTTACTGTCAAGTTGGTTTTCATATAAAACCCAGTGCTCATCCCCACAAGTGCCTTCCTCCATGCCCATCACCCCTCTTCCCCCTCACACCCATGAGTCCTCAGTTTGTTCTCAGCATTCAAGAGTCTCTCACGGTTTGCCTCTTTACCTCTACCCCCCTTTTTCCCCCTTCTTTTCCCCCACAGTCCTCCGTTAAGTTCTTCCTAATCCTCCTATACGTGCAAACATATGGTATTTGTCCTTCTCTGCCTGACTTATTTCGCTCAGCATAACACCCTCAAGGTCCATCCATGTTGCTACAAGGCCAGATTTCATTCTTTCTCATTGCCATGTAGTATTCCATCGTATAGATAAGCCACATCTTCTTGATCCATTCGTCCGTTGATGGACACTTAGGCTCTTTCCATGTTTTAGCTATTGTTGAGAGTGCTGCTATGAACATTGAGGTACATGTGCTTCTATGCATCAGCACTCCTATATCTCTTGGGTAAATTCCTAGCAGTGCTATTGCTGGGTCATAGGGGAGTTCTATTGTTAACTTTTTGAGGAACCTCCACACCGTTTTCCAGAGGGGCTGCACCAGT